>NW_006159670.1:191923-232325 GCF_000334495.1 Tupaia belangeri chinensis
CACCCTTCCACAGCACACTAGGGGCCCACTGGGCCAGGCCCCAGGAGAGGAGCTGTGGCCCAGGTCACACCCATCCATAGCACATTAGGGGCGCCCACTGGGCCAGGCCCTGGGCTCCTTCTGCCTCAGAAGCTGCCTTAAAAGGCCTAGGTCGGGGGGTGGGGGGGTCCTGACGCAGCTGTGGTGAGCGTCCAGCTGTGCAGCCTCGCAGGGTCTGTGTCACTGCTGCTGGGACCTCCCCTCACTAGAGAGGTCACTCTAAATTCAGCATCCCAAAAAGATGGTAAAACCGGGGCCAGTAGGTGGCGTGCTGGCTTTCTCACTTTCTCTCTCTCTTTCTCACTCTCACTCTCTTGCTTTCTCACTTTATTCCTCTCTGGTCAAATTAATAAATAAATAAGGTTTTTTAAAAATTCTTTTTTTTTTTTTTTGAGAGAGAGAGGTTTTTGCTATAGAGCACAAGAAATCAGCCCCCGGGGAGGATGGTCATGCCGCAATCCCTTCTCCTCCATTCTCCTCTCGGGATCTTGGGCACGCACGCACACGCGCCCAGCGTGAGTTTAAGCCACTGGGTCCGGGACGCGAACCACAGTCGACTACATGGGAGTCCAGCGACATAGCCATTACGGTAACTGCTGGTCTCAAGTTTTTTAAAAATTAAAAAAAAAAAAATGCCTAAAACTACTAACCCATGCATCTGCCTTTTTAACTACTTTGCCTGTGTTCTAGTCAATTCTGTTGCTACTAACTCAGAAAACACCAGCTTTTGGGTAATTTATAAAAACAGAGGTTCTTTTTAGCTAATGGTTAGTGGTCTAAGGTCCAGGGGCCGTGTCGGGGAGGGTCTCTGGCTGGTTCTACACAGGGAAGGGCAGGAGAGGATCCATCTGCGCCTCTGTTCTGCTCACTCCCACCTGCCACAAAGACCCCACCTTCATGACCTTAATCCTAATCTCCTCCCAAAGGCCCCACTTCTCTTCTCTTTTTTTTAGTTTATTTATTTAATTCTTCCACAAAAGAGAGAGTGACAGAGAACAAGAGAATGGAGAAAGAAAGACGAGCATCCCTAAGAGGGCCTTCACACGGCGACCACTCACACCTCAGCCGGCACGGATTGCGGCCTGCACCCATGTTCCTGCTGCACGGGAAGGTTTCCAAAGGCGGACCAGGGCCTGCCCGCTGTGTCCGGTCACAGTGCGAGGTCCTGGGCACCAGCAGCTGGCCCGGCCCCACTGTAACACCAGTCGGATTAAAGTCTTTACCCTCTTAGTCCCTTCGTAACCAAATTCCAAGACAAGAATTTGGGGTTGGAGGGCGGATATTCAAACCAAAATGCCCAGTCTGCAAGGAGCTCAGATCCGTCCAGCTGGCTTTCTCGAGGTCACAACTGTCCCCTCTTCCTTCTGCCTACCACCACCAGGCTGCCCCAAACCCCAAAGCGTTTGCTAGAACTCTGTCCAGCTTGGTCTCACTGCAGGCTCACTGATGTTTGCTGCGCACACACCTGTCACTGTGCAGGGCCAGGAGTGCCATCCCCACAGTGACTTGGCCCTAGTCCCAGAGAGTGTCAGCGGTCTTCCATCCACAGTGTGCCGTGTAAGAAAGCACAGCAACTCCAGACGGGCTTCCCTGTGTGCCGAATACAAGCCCAGCTCACCAGCAGGTGTGCACCGACATGGCGTCGCCCTCTGCAATTCCGCGAGCTGTGATTTCAAGCTCCATCTCACTGGAGAGGTGGAAATTGTTTTGGCTGTTTGGTGTTCTTTTTCTTTTTTTGTTTTTAGAGACATTTTTGCTATAGGGCACATGCACTTGCCAGAGAGACAGAAAGCAAGAAATCAACCCCTATCCCCACCACGGGTGAGGGGGATGGCCATGCTGTAGTCCCTTCTCCTCCATCCTCCTCTCAGGATTTTGGGCATGCACACACACACACACACACACACACACACACACACACACTGGGCAGGAGTTTTATAAGCCACTGCTCCGGGACTTGAACCACAGTTGACTACGTGAGAGTCCAGCAACATAACCATTACACTGTTTACTGGTCCCCTTCCTTTTCTATGCGAACTTTCCTTGCACTCGTCCCCAGAGACTCCACTGTCATGCTGCCGGCCAAGTACGAAGGCACCGAGTCCTGCCTGGTCCTATCTCCTCACCACTAAGGCCTTCCTTGCTCTGTCCATGGGACCCTGGAGGGTCCCAGACTCTACGACTTCTGTGTCCTGCTCGAGGGACCTGGAGCTCCTGTCAGGCCTCGGTGGCTGGCCTGTTGCCATAACCATGCAGCAGTTCCTGTTCTGGATCCGACCCCTTCCCTTGGCTTCCCTGGAAGGAGGACATAGGGACCGCTCTCTCTCGGGCCCCGCAGCCCTGA
Source organism: Tupaia belangeri chinensis (assembly GCF_000334495.1). Lineage (NCBI taxonomy): Eukaryota > Metazoa > Chordata > Mammalia > Scandentia > Tupaiidae > Tupaia > Tupaia belangeri. The sequence goes on from NW_006159670.1 coordinate 194,307, forward strand.
GCCTGCACATTCTCCTGAGCGTGTGTCGGTCTCGGAAAGACCACACACTCTCCCCTGAGCACGTGCCTGAGTGATCGTGCAGGGAGGTCAGCTTCCACTCACCCCCAGAGACAAGAGGAGGAGGCTGGTCCCTATATAGAAGTAGAGGAGTGAAGGGACCAGCAGTTAGCGTGATGGCTATGTCGCTGGACTCCCATGTAGTCGACCATGGTTTGAGTCCCGGACCCGGTGGCTTAAACTCATGCCGGGCGTGTGTGTGTGTGTGCCCAAGATCCCGAGAGAACGGAAGAGAAGGTATTGTGGATTGCAGCATGGCCATCCCCCCTGGGGAGTGATTTCTCACTTTCTGTCGTGCCTTCTTTTTTTGGGGGTGGGGGGAAGAAAAAAAAAAAAAAAAAAAAAAAAAAAGGTAGAGAAATGAAGAAAAAGCCAGGAAATTGCTGCCTCGGATCTTAGCGGCTTTTCTGGTCACAGCTCCAGGCCCTGGTGAGAGTAAATCAGTATTTGCATTTGGACTCTGTGATCGCCTGATCTTTCCAATAAACAATTTTTTTTCTCTATTTTTTTTTTCTTTTAGTTTCTACTATAGAGCACGTGTGCTCACCAGAGAGAAACAGAGAGAAAGAGAGGGAAGGTGAGGAATCACCCCTGAGGGGGATGGCCACACTGCAATCCCTTCTCCATTCTCTTCTCAGGATATTGAGCACACGTGCACATGTATCTGGAGTAATTTTCAAGCTGCCGTGTCCGGGACTTGAACTACACTACCAGCCACATGGGATTCAACACCACCTGCTGGCCCCTTCAACAAGTTTTAATTTGAATTGGCATCTACTTACAAGGAGGCTTGTGAGCTTGGTGTTAAAGTTAATAAGTGAAAAAAGTATATAAAGACTATCCTTAATACACTTGTTTCGGAAATGTATGCTCTTCACACCTCTCTGAGGTGGCTTTATCGGTTTCCCTAATTGATCATGTGTAAATGTTTCACTAAGGAATTTGGTTAATTCCTTGCTTTCTCCTTTAGGAGTGTATAGGAATCTCTTGTCACTCACCCACTCGATCATACAAACCACTTCTCTTTGTTGTCAGTGGTAAGAATGTTTTTATTTTTAATTACTCATACATTGTATCCATAGGTTTCGACTAACCTGTAATGGCTATTAACTATTTCTTCCCCAACATTGTTTAAATTTTCTCTCTCTCAGACACACACTGACTTTCTCTCACTTTATTTGCAGGAAATCTTAAACTTGAGAAACTTAAGTATTCATATAAAGAAATCCTATTACATAGGCCCTTCCAAACAGGCAACCCCAAATTAAAGCAGCAGGTCCATCCGTGTGGACTGACACAATTTTAGATCGGGAAAGGAGCTCATCTACCTTCAGGGCAGCTTCTACATTTTGCCAGTGAGGAAACCGAAGCCAGAGAACCGACATGCTCATAGTCACTGCAAAAGCAAAGCGATGATGGGGCCAGCAGATGGCGTAGTGGCTACCTCCCAGTTACATCGCTGGACGCCCACATGGCCAACCGCAGTTCAAGTCCCAGACCTGGTGGCTTGGAATTCACGCCAGGCACGTGTGCATGTGCGCCCAAGATCCTGGGAGAATGAAGGAGAAGGGATTGCAGCACCGTGGCCATCCCCCTTGGGGGGTGATTCGTCACTTTCCCCCCCAGTGAGCACACATACCCTAAGGCAAAAAGCACAGTGACTAGAACACAAGGTCTGCAATCAGCTTCCAGGGCCAAAGCCTGGCTCCACTGCTCCCTAGACACGTGTTCCTGGGCAAGTCCCCTCGCCCTCTGCCCTCGGCCTCCTTCTCTATAAACTGAGCATGTCTGTGACATTGCTGGGCAGAACTCCCTTCTGCGTGAAGAGTTTGGAGCAGTAAATTTTCAGTATATCTTAGCTCTTGACCTTCATTCCTGCCAATTAGTGGCAGAGCTGAAACAAAAATTAAATTTTCCAAAGTCCTGGCTAGACTCTCGCCCATGCCAGGCTCCCGTCAAGTCAACGATGAGAGGAAATCGAGATAATAGAAGCCCATAAATGCAGGGAAGCCAAGAACCATGTCCAGTCTGCCACGGCCATGGCCCGGCCGACAGGAAGCAGTCACTAGATGCTTTAGGCTGAGTGCAGAAGCCACGGGAGAAACTCAGGAATCTCAGTGACAAAGTCCAATTTCCTTGCTAAAGTGGTGGTTTACATAAGAAAGCGTTCGGAATATACTACTAACAAGTCCACACATTGGATACCAACGTTGTTAGACATGTGCATACAGGGATACATAAACACACAAGTACGTATGTATGTTAAACGTATGTTTACATAGCATATGTGTAAAAATAATGTGGAAATCATGTACATCAAAATGTTGACACACAGGACCACCAGTTGGCGTAATGGCTATGTCGCTGGACTTCCATGTAGTCGACCGAGGTTCAAGTCCCAGATCCAGTGGCTTAAACTCATGCCGGGTGTGTGTGCGTGCGTGCCTAAGATCCCGAGAGGAGAATGGAGGAGAAGGGACTGCAGCATGGCCATCCCCCCAGGGGGTGATTTCTCACTTTCTATCTCTCTGTCTCTGTCTTTCTGGCGTGCGCACATGCCCTATAGCAAAAACCTCTTAAACAAAAAATGTTGACACTCAGGTATATCATTCAGATGGCTCTCGTTTTCCCTTGGGGTTTTCAGTTGTTCTGCGTGGAGTATGAATTATTTTCTTAAATACAAGAAAAAAATAAATGATCATAGTTAAAAATGAGTTGCATACAAAGGGAAGAATAATGCGCCTAGCCTTTCGTTGGTAGTTCCTAGTCTCTGCAGTTTTGATGGAACGCAACGTGAGCTCAGAACTGGAGAGTAATTACCTTTAGCTGCAGGCAGGCGTTCCTGTTCAACTCTGCTCCCAGGAACCTGGCGGAGCGAGGCTCCGGGGGCGGAGCGAGGCTCCGGGGGCGGAGCTAACGACCTGCCAGTACACAGGCGCTAATTAAGGAAAACAAGCCACTCCGAGGGTCAGAAAAGTCCCATTGACTTGGGAGCTGCATGCCGTATGCTGCTGTGAATGATGAAAACAACGACACTGAGAAGAACCAGGGAAATGCCCTGACCGTGGCGTCGAGTCTGAAGTTACCACAAGCACCTTTAACCGTCAGTGTGCTCTCCAAGGCTCCGCCTTCTCCCGCTCCTCTTTGTAATTACTTGAAATAATGTCACGGGACAACAGAACGCTTGGGGTGGCAGCCCCAAAGTGGCCCTGGGTGATTGCCACCTCCGTAAGCCACGCCCTGTGATCACCCCCCTGAGCGTGGCCCGAATGAGTGACTCTCCTGTCACATACAATATGGCAGAAGCACTAGGACGTCACCCTCGAGATGTGCGCACAAAGCCAGTGATTTCCCTTGGGGCCCCCTCTGTCGCTCTCACCTGAGGGAAGCTGGCGGCCAGGGTGTGAGCTGTCCTGCGGAGAGGCCCACCGGGCAATGACCCAGGGCCTCCATCCAGTAACTGAGGACCAGAGCTGCCAAGCACTGAGCACAGCCTGGAAGCGGCTCCTCCTGGCCGGCAGGGAGGGGACTACAACTCTTACTGACAGCGTGAGTGCAGCCTGCTGAGGGACCAGGGCACCCGGACTGCTGACCCCGGGACAGTGAGAGCAAAATGTTAGTTATCTCAAGCCACTGCGTTCTGGGGTGACTTGTTACAACAATAGATGACACCGATACTATACACAGTGTAATCAAAATAAGAGGTAGCACAAAAGCCAGAACAATTCGGGCAGGGTAAACAATGTAGAGTCCAAAAGTAGTTAAGGCAATGCATCCCCCATGGCTAACTCCATGGTTCAAGTCCCGGACCTGCTGCTTGAAAAGCATACCAACCACATGTTCATGCATGCCCCAAAATTCTGAGAATGGAAGGGATTATGAGCACCCCCACTCACTTGGGGGTGGTTTCTCATTTTCCCTCTCTTTGTCTCTCCCCATTGAATAACTGTCTTTCTCTGGTGAGCACACACACCCTATGGCAAAAAATTTAAAAATAAAATAAATAATGTAGCATTAGATTACAATGCAGCATTGGATTGTAAAATGAATATACACATACTGATGTGGAAACAAATGAGGAAATGGAAGAGAGTAAGGGAGGGAAGGGAAGGAAATGAAGGGAAGAACAGGGAAGGAAAAGGAAAAGAAAGGAGAAGAGAGGAGGGGATGGGAAGGGAGGATAGGAAAACGGACATCTTCCTTACAGAAAAATCCCAAATAGTATTTTCTCCCACGCACACGTCTAAGGAGGTAGGTGAATGGCCCACCTCCCAGCTCTGTGCTGGACTTAAAGACTTACGTCCAAAGCAGAGTATGAAGGAGGAGATAGGACTCAGAGGGTGAAGAACCCCGGAAAGCTCCGCCCTCCGCCTGTCTAAGCAATGAGATGAACACAGTGGGAAAGCCTGTGGGTTATCTGCCCTTCAAGGAGGTATGAGGACAAGGGCCCCTCACCTTGGTGATCTTCCCCAGTTCAGGGCAGTCCTGAGAAAATCGTACACAGACCTCGGTGAGGGGGTCTACAAGGTACAGGATCAGTGCCCTCGGGATGGGAAACCGGCTCAGCCCGCAGAAGGCTGTGGTCAGGACAACGACACGCGGGGTGCAAGCCTGGACGGGGCCCTGAGCGGAAGACGGATGGCAGTGGGAGACCACGAGCTCATCTCTGTGCGTGTCCCTCCCTGTGCGTTACAGGACTCGTCCTCAGACTCAAGGCCCACTTGGGTAACCTAGAATAGCGTCTTCTCGTTACCCTTACCTACTGCATCTGCCAGGACGCTTTTTCCAAATAAGGTCCCATTCACAGATTCCTGGGGCTAGATTGAGGACATATGTGGTCCGGGGGTGGGGGGCTCAACCCACTGTAGACATTAACATTCGAGGAAATGGGTGAAGAAACTGTGGGAGCTTTGCGACTTTTCTGCCCATCTGAGATTACAAGAAGTATTCCAGAAAGACAGGTAATACTGGACCAGTTCCACGGTGGTCAAGGCAGCTGGATCCTCCACCGCCAACTGCGCAGTCTGAGTTCCAGACTTAGCAGATGGAAAAACATATCAGGCGTTGCCCACGCGCCCCAAATCCCAAGACAAGCTGAAGGAGTAGGGATGTGGCCGTCCCTCCTGGGAGAGGTGATTTCTCACCTTCCTCTCTGGTGAGTGCTCATGCCCTACAGCAAAACTAAAAAAGGCCAACCGATGATACAGAAATTCAGAGACTCGGGGCCAGCAAGAGGGTCTGGATTCCCACATGACTGACCACGGTTCGAGTCCCAGATTCGACAGCTTGGAAATCATGCCAGCTGCGTGTGCATGTATACTGAGAGGAAAACGGAGGAGACGGGACTGCGGCGCGGCCATCTCCGCTGGGAGACTTCTCACTTTCTCTCTTTCTGTCTCTCTCTGGCAAGCGCATACGACCTATGGCAGAAAAAAAAATTAGAGACTCAAAATGTAGACAGCAAAATTGGCGAAAGCTGTTACCTGTTAACTCGCAAAGAATACAACACTTAGATTAATAACAATTATACTCGGCAAGACACGCAGATGGCACTCAACGTCGGATAAGTTTTCCACTAAGGTTGGAAAACCATTCTGACCTCTCAAGTATCTTCAACAGGCCTCAAAGACAAAGCATGTGAAATTGCTTTAAAGTTACTTTTCTTCACCTTTTTAATTACAGATTTAGAATAGAGTCTGCCAATCACAGCAAAAAAAAAAAAGTATACACACACACACACACACACACACACTCACACACACACACATTATTTGCAGATTCAGCAACTTTTCAAAATTGTTTTATTACTTTGTTAAAATTCACATTTCATCGTTGTACATTTTTTAAAGAATTATTTCATTTAACTTCATTTATTTATATATTTATTTATTTCAACTTGATCAGAGAGGGACAGAGTGAGAGGAAGAGAGAGAGAGGGAAAGTGGGAAAGGAAGCCGCCAGGTCCAGGACTCGAACCACAGTCGGCCATGTGGGAGTCCAGCACCATTAATCGCCACTGCACCGGCCGGCCCCAATCATTGTACATTTTTACCTAGTACAGAATCGTTTTTCCTAGCATGAATACAGTGCATATCAGTCGTGTCAGGGAGAAAAAGTTGACACAATATTTTGATTTTCAAAATATGCAATATTTTTATTCATTTATTCACAGGTTAATTTGAGGGAACTGACATTTTGCAACTATTTGTTTCTTGTTTTAAGGTAATATGTGTTAAACATTTATAAATTTTATGCTGCCAAAAACAAGTTGTACCTTGAGACCAGCAGTTAGCATAATGGCTATGTCGCTGGACTCCCATGTAGTTTACCGCAGTTCAAGTCCCGGACCCGGTGGCTTAAACTCACGCCGGGGGCACGTGTGCGTGCATGCCCAAGATCCTGAGAGGAGAATGGAGGAGAAGAGGACATATGTGGTCCGGGGGTGGGGGGTTCAACCCACTGTAGACATTAACATTCGAGGAAATGGGTGAAGAAACTGTGGGAGCTTTGCGACTTTTCTGCCCATCTGAGATTACAAGAAGTATTCCAGAAAGACAGGTAATACTGGACCAGTTCCACGGTGGTCAAGGCAGCTGGATCCTCCACCGCCAACTGCGCAGTCTGAGTTCCAGACTTAGCAGATGGAAAAACATATCAGGCGTTGCCCACGCGCCCCAAATCCCAAGACAAGCTGAAGGAGTAGGGATGTGGCCGTCCCTCCTGGGAGAGGTGATTTCTCACCTTCCTCTCTGGTGAGTGCTCATGCCCTACAGCAAAACTAAAAAAGGCCAACCGATGATACAGAAATTCAGAGACTCGGGGCCAGCAAGAGGGTCTGGATTCCCACATGACTGACCACGGTTCGAGTCCCAGATTCGACAGCTTGGAAATCATGCCAGCTGCGTGTGCATGTATACTGAGAGGAAAACGGAGGAGACGGGACTGCGGCGCGGCCATCTCCGCTGGGAGACTTCTCACTTTCTCTCTTTCTGTCTCTCTCTGGCAAGCGCATACGACCTATGGCAGAAAAAAAAATTAGAGACTCAAAATGTAGACAGCAAAATTGGCGAAAGCTGTTACCTGTTAACTCGCAAAGAATACAACACTTAGATTAATAACAATTATACTCGGCAAGACACGCAGATGGCACTCAACGTCGGATAAGTTTTCCACTAAGGTTGGAAAACCATTCTGACCTCTCAAGTATCTTCAACAGGCCTCAAAGACAAAGCATGTGAAATTGCTTTAAAGTTACTTTTCTTCACCTTTTTAATTACAGATTTAGAATAGAGTCTGCCAATCACAGCAAAAAAAAAAAAGTATACACACACACACACACACACACACTCACACACACACACATTATTTGCAGATTCAGCAACTTTTCAAAATTGTTTTATTACTTTGTTAAAATTCACATTTCATCGTTGTACATTTTTTAAAGAATTATTTCATTTAACTTCATTTATTTATATATTTATTTATTTCAACTTGATCAGAGAGGGACAGAGTGAGAGGAAGAGAGAGAGAGGGAAAGTGGGAAAGGAAGCCGCCAGGTCCAGGACTCGAACCACAGTCGGCCATGTGGGAGTCCAGCACCATTAATCGCCACTGCACCGGCCGGCCCCAATCATTGTACATTTTTACCTAGTACAGAATCGTTTTTCCTAGCATGAATACAGTGCATATCAGTCGTGTCAGGGAGAAAAAGTTGACACAATATTTTGATTTTCAAAATATGCAATATTTTTATTCATTTATTCACAGGTTAATTTGAGGGAACTGACATTTTGCAACTATTTGTTTCTTGTTTTAAGGTAATATGTGTTAAACATTTATAAATTTTATGCTGCCAAAAACAAGTTGTACCTTGAGACCAGCAGTTAGCATAATGGCTATGTCGCTGGACTCCCATGTAGTTTACCGCAGTTCAAGTCCCGGACCCGGTGGCTTAAACCCAGGCCGTGGGCACGTGTGCGTGCATGCCCAAGATCCTGAGAGGAGAATGGAGGAGAAGGGATTGCAGCGTGGCCATCCCCCCTGGGGGGGTGATTTCTCGCTTTCTGTCTCTCTGTCTCTCTCTGTCTTTCTGGCGAGTGCACGTGCCCTATAGCAAAAAACCTCTCCAAAAAAAAAGAAAAAAGTTGTACCTTGATGGCAGACATAGCACGCACGCACACCCCCACAGACACACAGGCGCATTGCAGACACAGGCCCTGCTGCCCTCGGGTTGGTACCAGGAAAGCATGGCCTTGCTGAGGCAGAGCTCTGTGAAACGCCGATGGGCCCTGCTTTGTGGCACACTGAGCCCCTACCTGGGGGGCTGGAGGCTGCACGGGAGGCCCAGGTCGGCTCCCCGCCAGCCTGAAACGGCTAAAGGGGAGGCCAGCCAGGGAGACTGCGGCAGCAAGACCCTGTCAAAATACCTCTCTATGGGGCCAGCAGGTGCTGTGGTGGGTAAGGGCGCTAGATTCCCACATGGCCGACTGTGGTTTGAGTCCCGGACTTGGCAGCTTGCTTTCTCTCTTGCTCTCTCTCACTCTGTCACTCTGAAATACCTCTCATGGGACCAGCAGACAGTGTAATGATTACAACTCTGGACTCCCACATAGGCAACTGCAGTTCGAGTCCCGAACCCGGGGGCTTAAAACTCACATTGGGTGAGTGTGCGTACATGCCTAAAATCCTGAGAGGAACTTTAAAATCCTGAGAGGAAAATGGAGAAGGGATTGAGACATGGCCATGCTCCTGGGGTGATTTCTCACTGTCTTTCTCTGTCTTACCGAACCATAAGAACTGCCCTTTTCTCCTGCCTGTATCCCAACACCAAAGTCCTAGGCCCCTCGCCTCAACCCAGGGGATCTCGGAATGTTCCCAAGTATTTGGTTCTACATGCTCAGTCCTGCTCCGCGTGGAGGAGTCTCCCCTGCCACTGCAGGAGTGGGGTATGGGTTGCCACCTTCTGTCCCCACCATCTGTCCTTCCCGGTGCTTCCTTCCTTGCCAGCAATCTGTGCCTGTCCGTCAGTGACCTCATGAGATAAAGCTGCCTCTGAGCTGGGCACAAATTAACACCCTCGCTTTTAAGCAAGTCTGAAACGCCCGCCTTCCGAGCTGTTACTACGGAAGAGGCCCAGCGGGGGGCATTGTGTCTCACAGGGTAACCCCTTGTCTCTTGCTCACAGTCTGCCCTTCTGAGGCTCTTCAGAGAAGGCCAGCTCTGGGATAGCCCAGAGTTCACCCCTGGCTCTCAGGCCCCCACGCGATGGTGCTCCGGTACTCCCTCCTCGGGATCCCGCGGGTTGAGGTCCATGCCCTGCGCCTCCTTTGCTGCTGTGGGTTGACAGCTCTCCTCCTCGTCAGATCCTCTCCCTCACCCTCTTGCAGCTGCCTATCTGCCCAAGTCATCGTTCATTCCCTCACTTTTCTTTTTCTGGGGAGATTTTTGATACAGGGCACATGCGCTTGCCAGAAAGAGAGAGAGAGAGACAGAAAGCAAAAAATCATCCCCCAGGGGGATGGCCACACCACAATCCCTTCTCCTCCATTCTCCTCTCGGAATCTTGGGCATGCACGCACACGCACCCGGCATGAGTTTAAGCTGCCGGGTCTGGGACTCGAACCGCAGTCGACTACGTGGGAGTCCAGCGACATAGCCATTACGCCAACTGCCGGTCCCTCATTCCCTCACTTCTAAGGATACTGAAGGGTTTCCCAGGTGCTAAAAGTTACCATCTCTAGTCCTCAAAAACAACATCTGGTAATTCAGATCATAACTCCGATGCAAGATGAAAACCTGGACCTCGCTTTGTTGCAGATGTGAACACGAGTAAAAGCGCTCCTAAGTGAGCTCAGGAATAACCTATTCATGGCAAGTGAATACCTTTATTAGAACAAAGGACTCTTCGGAGTGACTTCCAAGTCATTCGAAATGGACCTAAGAGCAGGTATTTAGAAACTAATTACGTTGTGGCATGTAGACTGAGTAGACCTATCAGCGAGACGAGAAAGACATGTTTAGAGTGTGATTGTCTTCAGAAGAGGAAGGCTCAAATCCTGCCTCTGCTGCCTTCCAGCTGTGCGACCTTGAATGCCCTCCTAACTTTGAAGGACATGCACAGAACGCCTCTGGGGTAGCCGAACCGTGCTCCCCGCTCTTCTGTGCCTCTCCGTTTTCATTCCTGTGTGTTTGAGCTCCTCTTAAGAGTGGAGACTGGGACCAGCAGATGGTGGAATGGTTATGTCGCTGTTGCTGGACTCCCACGGAGTGGGCTGTGGTTCCAGTCCCAGATGCGTGGCTTAAACTCACGCCAGGCACGTGTGCATGAGGTGTGGCCATTCCTCCTGGGGGGTGATTTCTCACTTTCTGTCTCCCTGTCTCTGTTTCTCTGGCAAGCACACACAGTCTATAGTAAAAATCTCTCTTTAAAAAGAAAAAAAAAAAAAGAGCAGAGATGATCTGCGCCTTCCTGGAATCTGGGCCAATAGGGTGTGCAGAAGTGACAGAAGCGCCAGGCGTGGCCCTCAGAGGAACAACGGCCCCTCTGCCTCCCCTGCGCTCCCAGGCCTGCAGTGCCTGCGTGAACGAGCCGGGGCTGGCCTGCCACAGACACCAAGTCCAGTCCCTCCTTGTGCTCAGCTGAGAAGACCTCCGACCTCAGGCCTGTGAGGGAGACCGCCCTGGGCTAGCCAGCCCCCAGAAATCGGCCCGCCTGCGGGAGCAGGCCTGCGTGGCCCAGCCTGGCGCACAGTAGCAGCACCGCTGGAGGCCGAGCCACTGGGAGGCCTGCGCTGGCCTTCCACGTCCTGTAGCCCTGGCTAATTACACGCTGGGCCAGGGGACTGGACACAGATGCTCTGTCACAGATAGTTCTCTCTCCCTTTTCCTCCCTTTCACTTTCAGAAAGGGAAACAAAGTGAGCTGAGCCTTGCCCAGACCAGAAGAATCACCCAATCAAGCCAGAGACTTGTGAGAGAAATCCTTATGGCTTCGAGCCGGTACGTTTCAGGGCAGTCAGTCACCCAGCAGTAGTAAATGACACAGGTACCGCCTAGATTGTCATGAGTGTCGCACGAAGTACACACAAGCCATGATTTACTGCAGCATCTAGCACACGATAGATGCTTAGTAAATTATTCCCATCCTACCCAAATCTATCTTTTCATGTTTACGAAGTAAAATCTCCTAACAGGACATGTCCTAATATTTCCGTTTGAAGGTCTTGTCGGTCAGGGTGCCAACGACAAACACCCACCGACTCAGGCGACCAAACGTGACATGGAGCAGCTGGCTCTGACAGATGTGGGTCAGAGCCCGGGCTGGATGGCCCTCCCCGCTCCCCGTCTGTCTCCATGCTGGCTCCACTCCGACTGTCGCAGACAGGCCACTGCCAGGACGGTGAGTCAGCCGTCCTCCCAGGAGCCAGGAGCAGCAGCGGTGTCCCCCACTGCTTCCACACGGAATCCCCCGAGGGCCCAGCTGTGAGCCCCTTCATTTCTGAACCAACCGCACTGTCCACGGCGCACGCAGCCGGGGCTCTCAGTCCACACTGGGCAAGGGCTGGCCCCTGACGGAAGGGCCAGGGGCAGGGTCCGCTAGGAGCAGGAAGAGTGGGAAACGGCGTATTGAGAAGCACACCACCGGCAGCCCAGAATGGCACACCGTGCCGGGTGTCCCTCCAACCCAGGACGGCGATGGCCCCTCACTCTCACTCACCTGCATCTCTGCTCTTGGAGTCTGACGTCCAGGGAGGCAGAATAGAAGCTGCCATGGGCGACGGGATCCAGGGCTCGGCGCTTACCTTCTCCCGTCTAGTCGCTCGCTGTAACTCTTACCCCCCGACACGGAGCTGTCTTGGGACCACAGAGATCAGGTCAGTATATACAGTGTGTGCTGGAAGGGCGGCCTATCAGGTGGTCCGAAAAGCTGTGACGGAATTTTCTATGTTTTTCTATGCGGAACTGTGGTGGCTTCCCCGACAACCCAGTAGCACACTTCCGGCGTGGTTTGAAATGCGCTTCCCCAACAATCCCTGTTTCAGCTTGGTTGTGATGGAACTAAGAGGGCACAAGTTAAATCTGACTGTGTATACTGCTATAAGTGGTGCCTCCGGGGGACCAGCAGATGGCATAATGGTGTGTCGCTGGACTCCCACGTAGTCGACCACGGTTCAAGTCCTGGACCAAGCAGCTTAAAATGCACTGGGGGTATGTGCTTGCATGCCCAAAATCCCAAGAGGAGAATAGAGGAGAAAGGATTGTGAAGTGGCCATCCCCCTGAGGGGGTGATTTCTTGCTTTCTGTGTCTCTGTCTCTCTGTCTCTCTGGTGAGCACACATGCCCTATAGCAAAATTCCCTCTGAGGAAAAAAAGTGGTGCCTCTGGGAGGTGCTAAGGGCATGAGGGCGGGGCGCCCTTGCGGGTTTATAAGGAGAGGACACGAGACAGACGGGACACAGACACACGGGCTTGGCCACGCACTGTCCCGTGCCACCTCACCACTCCACAGGAAGCTCCCACCGGCAAGAAGACCCTCACCAGACATGGTGCCTTCACCCTCGATGTCCAAAACCGTGAGCTAAATAAACCCCCATGCTTTATAAAGTACTCAGTGTGGTATTCAGTCGTTAGCTTCAGAACAGTAGACGAAAACCATTTTCAACTCATTTACCGCCATAGGAACATTCTCAGTACTTTCTACCATGGTTTCTGGCATTGGGACACTGAGATTTAGAGGCTTTAATTGCCACAACTGAATTTATACTTAATGTAAAGATAATATCTCTTCGACCAGCCTGGAGCCTAGTGGTTAAGGGAGCTGGAACCCACATGGTGGTTAGTGGCTTGAATCCTGGCCCTGGAGGCTTGAGAGACCCGGTAGGTGTGCGTGCATGTGTGCCCAGAATCCCAGCAGGATAGAAAAATGGAGGAGTAAAGATTACGACATGACCACACCCTACTGGGGGTGCTCTCTCACTTCTCTCTCTCTCACTCTGGCAAGCATACACACCTGCCCGCCATTGAAAATAAATTAATAGGGGCCAACAGATGGCATAGTGGTTAAGGCACTAGACTCCCACATAGCCAACTATGGTTCGAGTCCTGCACCCAGCAGCTTGGAACTCATGCAGGGCATGTGGGCAAGTATGCCCACAATCCTGGGAGAATGGAGGAGAAGGGATTGAGGCAAGACAATCATCCTGGGAGGTAATTTCTCACTTTCGCTCTGTCTCTTCAGTGAGCACACGTGCCTTATAGAAAAAAATAATAATAACTCTTCAAATAACTAAATAAATAAAATACTTTTTAAAAGATGATTTCTCGGGGCCAGCAGGTGGAGTAGTGATTGAAATGCTGAACTCCCACATGGCCAATGGCAGTTCAAGTCCTGGAGCTGGCAGCTGGAAAATCACTTAGAGTGAATGTGTGCTCATGCCCAGAATAACAGGAGAACAGAGGAGAAGGGATTGCAGTGCAGCCATACTCCCTGGGGGGCGATTTCTTACTTCCCCTCCCACTGTCTCTCTCTGGTGAGCACACGTGCCCTATGGGAGGAAGAAACAATTTCTCTTGCAAGCTAAGTCATAGGATTGTAGAGACAGAAAGTTACTTAAATTGCAATTAGGTGAAAATAGCAAAGACATCTCGGGTATAGGCATCGGGGCCATGGATGCTGAAGAGTCGCTTCTGCTGTTTTAATTCTACCTGTGACATAGATGTCACATGTCACATGTGTACACATACAAACCGCGTAGTGTGCTAAACTCTGAAAGTCCTCATCCAATATCATTACAAAGATTGAATATCTTGCAAAATTTGAAACTAATACACAATCTAGTGAAATCTAAAAACAACTACTGCTACTATTGAAGAGGTTGGTCTAGAAATCAGGAATTCTAGCAAAGAACTGAGCAGACTGAGGAGAAAGCCAACATCGCTTCCTTCATCTAAATGCACACCTTACACCATCTAAGTGCACACCTTACACCATCTAAATGCACACCTTCACACCATCTAAATGCACACCTTACACTATCTAAATGCACACCATACACCATCTAAATGCACACCTTCACACTTTCTAAATGCACACCTCACACTATCTAACGGAACCTTCACACCATCTAAACACACCTTATACCATCTAAGTGCACACCTTACACCATCTAAGTGCACACCTTACACCATCTAAATGCACACCTTACACCATATAAATGCACACCTTCACACTTTCTAAATGCACACCTTACACCATCTAAATGCACACCTTACACCATCTAAATGCACACCTTCACACTTTCTAAGTGCACACCTTACACCATCTAAACGGAACCTTCACACCATCTAAACACACACCTTATACCATCTAAGTGCACACCTTACACCATCTAAATGCACACCTTACACCATCTAAATGCACACCTTACACCATCTAAATGCACACCTCACCACCATCTAAACGGAACCTTCACACCATCTAACACCTTACACCATCTAAACACACACCTTACACCATCTAAATGCACACCTTACACCATCTAAGTGCACACCTTCACACCATCTAAGTGCACACCTTACACCGTCTAAACGCACACCTTACATTATCTAAATGCACACCTTCACACCATCTAAACATACACCTTCACACTTTCTAAATGCACACCTTACAACATCTAAACACATGCCTTACACACTAAATGCATACCTTCACACGATCTAAAGGCACACCTTACACACCATCTAAACACACACCTTTGCACCATCTATACACCGACCTTACACACCATCTATATGCACACCTTCACACCATCTATATGCACACCTTACACACTATCTAAATGCACACTTTCACACAGTCTAAACACACACATTCAGACCATCTAAACGCACACCTTACACCACCTAAATGCACATTTTACCCATCATCTAAACTCACACCTTCACACCATTTAAACGTGCAACTTACAAACTATCTAAACGTACAACTGCACATCATCTAAACGCACAGCTTCACACCATCTAAACGCACACCTTAAACACTATCTAGACGCACACCTTACACCATCTAAATGCACACCTTCACACATCTAACACATACCTTACACAGTATCTAAACACACCACATCATCAAATGCACAACTTACACCGTCTAAACGCACACCTTACACACCATCTAAATGCACAGCTTACACACCATTGAAAACAGCTCAGCTAGGTAAGGAGATGATGCAGTTGTGCTAACCCTTTCTGGGGCATGTCAAAATCTCTGGCCAGAATGTACAGATAATCCCAAGATCTTAGACAGCAAGTGTGTTATGAAGAGCCTTAAATTTTAAGGTTAACTATTGGGTTGCCAGGAAATTCATGATGAAATTTTGCATAGAAAAATACGTCTTGACTTTTCTGAGGACCTATATGTCCATTTTTTTAGTTGCAGATGAGTAAGGAAATGCAGTACTATCTCATGAATTCCGAGTGGTCTGAGGAATTTAATATTTAATTGCATTTAATGGACTGATCCTTTTAGCTCCTTGAATTTAGTTTGCCTGTGATTTTTTTTTAAATCTATAGATTGCAAAAACCATATGTACACTAAATCAGCAGAATTTATATGGGAAAAACTTAAAATACACGTGCTCAAAATGCCACCTCTTCCTAAGCTTATCGGTATAAAGTGCAGCAGAGAGGAAGATTACCAGAGAAACACAGACGATAGCCCGGCCCACACTCAGTATGCCCACGGGAAGGAACCACGGAAGTCAGTTAATTAGATCTCTTCAGGGAAAAAAATCTGGGTATAAATGTTTGTAAATACAGACTATACGTGCATACCAAATCTCTATTGTGGGGGAAATGGAAACAGGACTCGAAGCGAGAAGCAACCGGGGGCCTCGTGCAGGTGACGGTGAGGACCCAGACAGGTTGAATGACTTAGTCCTGACACCGCTGTTTGGTGACAGCGTCAGCCCACAGCTCTGCACTCCCACAGATGGAAGCAAGTTAGTTATTTATCTCTGTAAAGTGTATTTCTTTTCTCCCTCCATGGCAGAGAGAGAGAAAACCAGCGGAATTCCCAGCAGGGTCTGGGCGCCCAGACACCGCCATCTGCCCCTCATCTGCACAGCCCGGGACCCAAGCTCACACGTCTGCTGTCCTCAGGAGGCCTCCCGATGTGGGCTAGGGGTCTCCCCCGTGGGCCGCCTTTTACTCCGAGCCACCGACCAGTCCACAGGTTACTTATTCAGCTGGCCTGCACAGAAGGAAGTAGAAAGTGGTTTTCTTCTTTTTATTCACGGTCCCTTCAAATCTGCTTTTTGGACTCCCTTTCCACTCATGGATGAAAACTTGAGAGGTGCTGTAGCTCTCTGCGAGCCCTGAAGCTGCAAGAATAGCCTGACCTCAGTACTTTAAGCCCCTTTTTTACCATCAAAACTTCAACATCTCATCCCAGTTAAATGGGCCCCCTGACATGCGCCCCTGAGACTCAGGCGGCTGTGTGGGGCTAGGTTCCCCCATGCCTCTCACCTCTGCCCGAGGTCCACGAACAAGCAGGACCAGGATGTGCACCCAGGTGGCCTGGGGTCAGTCCTCTCCGTCTTCTCCCCGGCCGGCAACGCCTGCCTCTGGTCTCTCACCTGCCCCCACCCCTAACACTGCTGGGCAGTTATCTTGCTTCATTCCGGATTTTTGCTAGCCTGGCTGAGTGCAGTGGCCGCTGGGTGACTTGCCCTCTCAGACCTCTCCTGGGCATACTGCTAAACTTGTGTCCTTGTACTTCCCTCACACGGTGACTTTATTTGTATGTCTGAATGGGTTTCTTTCTTTTTTTAAAAGAATTATTTTATTTAACTTTATTTATGTATTTATTTGTTTTTATTTTGACCAGAGAGGGACAGAGAGAAAGTGAGAAAGCAAGCCACCAGGTCCGGGATTCGAACCGTGGTCGACCACGTGGGAGTCCAGTGCCCTTAACCAACACACCAGCTGCCAGCCCCCTCTGGATGGGTTTCTGATCTTAAGTGATATGGGCCCAAGGACAGAGCGTCCCTCCACAAGGCACGCGCTCCCCTCTGCTTACCAGCCCTTCTGCAGACGTGCTGCAGCTGATGTGTGGTGCCTCGCATGGGGGTGCTTCCAGGGCCCAGATGCCTTTATGTATACTTCTTTGTTTATTTATTTAGTTTGTAGTATTGCTGTACGGTGTGTGCACTCACTGGGGAGAGACAGGGTAAGAAATGTCCCCCCCAGGGTAGATGGTCACACCACAATCCTCCTTCATTCTCTTGGGATTTGAGCACACACACGTAACCAGCATGTTTTTCAAGACTCCAGGTCTGGGACTCAAACTGTGCAACTGGCCATGTGGGATCCAACCACCTTAACCCCTATACCACCACCCGATTCAGTAGATACAATCTTTTTTTTTTTTTTTTTTAAGAGGTTTTTGCTATAGGGCACATGCACTCACCAGAAAGACAGAGAGACAGAAAGCAAGAAATCACTCCCCCGGCGGGGAGGGGATGGCCATACCACAATCTCTTCTCCTCCATTATCCTCTTAGGATCTTGGGCATGCACACACACGCACCTGGTGTGAGTTTTAAGATGCTGGATCCAGGGGCACCAGCAGGTGGCATGGTGGTTAAGGTGCTGGACACTCCCACATGGCTGACCACAGTTCAAGTCCCAGACCTGGTGGCTTGTTTTCTCACTTCCTCTCTTTCTCTCTGTGTCTCTCTCTGTCAAATTAAAAATAAATGAATGAATAAATAAAATTTAATAGATAATCATTTAAAAAAAAAAAAGATGCTGGATCCAGGACTCAAACTGCAGTCGGCTACATGGGAGTCCAACGACGTGACCATTATACCATCTGCTGATCCAATCTTTTTAAAATTATTCTTATTTTACCAAGTTTAGCCTAACACTTTTGGATCCTAAGTAATCATTTCATTTATTTTCATTAATTCTACATTATCCCAAATCTAATGAGTGCCTACAAACACCTTCAATCAAATTGGCACAAGGAATAATTAAAAGAAAAGGGCAAGGACACCCCTAGACACACCCCTCCACTTGATCTCAGTCTCTTCACAGCTGCTCAGTCGACGATGAAGACACGGTTCATCCAGAAGAGTACTGCAAGGACTGCCGCGCGCCTTCCAGATTCGTCCCAAGGTCTCCGCCTCCCCAGCATGTCTGCTGGGCAGGTGTCGAGGCCACTCTGGCTTCTTACAGATCCGTGACACAGCCTCAGGGACTTGCCAACCATTGATCTGGTAGGCTAAGACATCCCTGGGACCAGGTACACAATGAAGGGCCACTGATCTGACAGGCCAAGACATCCCTGGGACCAGGTACACAAGTAAAGACCAGAATTCAGTGAGGTCCCTGCTTCCCCTTTTGAAAAGCTTGAGGATCAGAGTTTTCACACTTGGTCTTCCAGCCCTCCTTTGGTTTCCTGTGACTTCTAGAGACAGCCTGTTCCTGGGGTTCACGTTGCCTCCGTACACAGAGAGCGAACGTACCCAGGTAAGAGACCTCAAATCCCAGTGGAGCAGCTGGGAATTTTCTCTCAGTCGCTGAAAACGAATATTGGCATAAAGCCCGCACTGGCCTGGTTCCGTGTCCGGGCTGAGGGGGCTGCTGTGTGCCCACAGAACTAGGGGACACCCTCTGACGCTGTCTGCTCCTGAAAGAGAGACTCTGCCTCTTAAAGGGCAAAGTCACTGACATGAAACCAGAGTCTTCCAAAAATATCCTGGGAAAGAGGCAGATATCTATTTAGACACGAAAATAGAAAAACACACATTTTTGCTTATCAGCTCTTTATTTCCAGATGCGTGATTCAGTACGGCAATCAAGTCACACCAAACAAAAATAAATAAACAAAATAAATACATCTTACCACTCAAAGATGCTTCATTCTTTTCTTGGGGGGGGGGGTTGCTAGCACGTGTGCTCGCCAGAAAGAGACAGAGAGACAGAAAGCGAGAAATCACCCCCCAGGGGGGATGGCCATGCTGCAATCCCTTTTCCTCCCGGGATCTTGGGCACGCACGCACAGGTGCCGGGCCTGAGTTTAAGCCACCAGGTCTGGGACACATACTGCGGTCAACTACGTGGGAGTCCAGCGACATAGCCATTACGCCACCTGCTGGTCCCAAGATGCTTCATTCTTTGTTAGAATACTTAAGATGTTCTTTTAAGTTACTAAAAGTAACATGTTAAAAAGGGTCTTTTCTATGTAAATAAACCAGGTATAAAAAAAGAAATCAAAGCCTCATCGCTGAACACCAGATTTTAAAAGCACCTGGATGATGGGGTTGTTTCTACTCAAATAAGGACACTCAGTCATTTCATTTCCGGCAGCGTCACTGAGGGACTGTGCCTATGTAAACGTGCTTGGGCGCTATGCTTAGCTTACACTGCCACCTGGCGGCGTCCTGCATGTGCGGACTTCAGCCCCACTGGAATTCTGGAATTAGCATCCATTTAGCAATGTCTTCGCAGCATCAGGTATAATGACTTAATGCTTCCTGTAAGATCTTTAAAATGGTGTGCAGATCTTACACGGGCTCTTTGTTAAGCAAATTAAGACAAATCACATCTCAATCACATCATTTATACTTGAGCACATCTAGCATAATGATGAGTAAATTCATACAGAAAAATTTTTAACAAAATAATTAAGGTAGGGGGACCAGCAGTTAGCGTAATGGCTATGTCGCTGGACTTCCACGTAGTCGACTGCGGTTCGATTCCCGGACCTGGTGGCTTAAACTCACGCCGGGTGCATGTGCATGTGTGACCAGGATCCAGAAAGGAGAATGGAGAAGGGATTGTGGCGTGGCCATCCCCTCCGGGGGGTGATTTCTCGCTTTCTGTCTCTCTGTCTCTCTCTGTCTGTCTGGTGAGCAGAACACATGCACTCTATAGCAAAAACCTCTCAAAAAAAAAAAAAAAGAAAGAAAAAATTAAGGTGGGGCCAGTAGATGGCATTGGTTAAAGCTCTGAACTCCCACATGGTTGGCTGCAGTTCGAGTCCTGGACTCGGTGGCTTGAAACTCATGCTGGGCACAAGTGTGTGCATGCCCAAGATCCCACCCAAGAGGAGAATGAAGAAGAGATTATGGGGTGGCCATGCTTCTTAGGGGTAATTTCTCACTTTCTCTCTCTGTTACTATGGTGAGCTCACACAACCTATAGCAGAAATCTCTCTCAAAAAAAATTAATAATAATAATTAAGGCAAATTACCTCCAACATTAGAACAAAATGAAAGAGAGAGACAAGAGTTCTCCAACAGACCTGCCTGGGTTTTAAGGAAAGTCAGCACAGAGGGGCAAGCCTCCGGGTGTGGTAGCTGAAGACCAGGTCCCACATGGAAAGTTGTGTAGTTCCAGCCCCAGACCTAGCGGTATGAGAAATACACTAGGTGCGCGTGCATGTGTGTGCAGAAGGGCGAGATGGAGGAGGAGGGATGGCAGTGTGACCACTCCCCACTGAGGTGGTGCGCCATGCCTCTCTCTGTCTCTCCAGTGTGTCCTCTGGCAAACACACACACACATAAAGATCAGAAAAACAAATTGAAAAATTAGGAATTAAATAGTATTTCTTAAATTACTTTTTTTTTTTTTTAGGTTTTTGCCACAGGGCACAAGCACTCATCAGAGAAGAGAGCGACAGCGAGGGAAAGTGAGAAATCACTTCCGGGGTGGGGGGATAACGACACCGCAGTCCCTTCTTCATTCTCCTCCTGTGATTTTGGGCACGCACATGCACGTGCCTGGCATGATTTCCAAGCCATGAAATCTGGACTCAAACCCTGGTTGGCCATGTGAGAATCCAGCTGCTTTAACCACCAGACCACCTGCTGGCCCCTACAAAAAAATATTTCCCATAAAATTCCTTGGTATATTCCAGAATTCCTACTTCTTCTCTGTGTATTAGCTCTTTTAATCTTTGACTCTTGATTTCTCAGTGACTACACTCATGGCTACACATTTTTTTATCTTATAATCTTTTAGAGTTTTGCTCTAGGGCACGTACACTTGCCAGAGAGGGACCCAGAGAGAGAGGGAAAGTGAGAGATTACTCCTAGGGAAGATGGCCCCCACCACAACCCCTTCTCCTCCATTTTCCTCTCAGAATTTTGGGGGCACACACACATGCCCAGTGTGTTTTAAGTCACCGACTCTAGGACTCAGACTGGGGAGATGACCATGTGGAATCCAGTGCCTTAGCCACCACGCGCCCTCCACACATGAATGTTTTATTTTATGGACTGTATTTGTTATCATCATAACTGAGTCACAAGAGAGTCAAGGCACCTTTACTTAATCTGGGAGTCCACCTGAGCAGCTGAGGCCTCTGGGGAATCAGCCTCCTTCACAGTGCGCCCTACAAAACCGGGCCTCTGCCTCCCTCGCAGTAGACAGGGCCTAACGCTTAACTAATGGACGCCCACGGTGACCTTGCTGAGGCCTCAGATCCCTGGGAGGCAGACAGGGAGGGGAAGGACTCCCCAGCCCTGCCGTGACCGACCTCGTGGCCTGCTAGAAGACGTCTCCGCATAAACCCTGCACAGCCACACTGGGCCCTCCCTGCTCGGGAACCAGAGTCTAACCCTCGTCCTGATTGACGTCTTCTTTCTGCTGCTCTGGTAATCCCTGCTGGTCGTCAGGCCCTCGAGAACTGCCGCCCGTCCTTCCACCCTGCATGCCCAGGGCCACTGCCCCGACTCTGTCAGGTACCCCCTACCAGGTCTCCTGCCATCCTGCCCTCTGCTGTCCCTCACTGCTGCCGTCCCCTTCGGGCCTCGCCCAGCACAGCAGCGACGTCCGGGACCCCAGACCGCTCTCCCCGACTGCGGGCCTCCCTGAATACAACCCTTTCCTTAGTCCCCACACCTGACTTCTCCGCATCGGCTTTACTGAGCAGCAAGAGACAGGAACCTGACTGCGGGTCCTCTGATCTAAGGACATCCCTGCCTGTCCACATCATAATTACATTTATTTTTAAAAGTCTGCAAGTTGGTGGAAGGCATACATTCACTTTTTTACTGTTAAAAAGCTAATGTTTTCTCTTGGTTCAGAAATAAGTTTCTAGGGAACCAGCAGTTAGCGTAATGGCTATGTCGCTGGACTCCCACGTAGTCGACCGCAGTTCACATCCTGGACCCTGTGGCTTAGAACTCACACTGGGCGCGTGTGCGTGCGTGCCCAAGATCCCGAGAGGAGAATGGAGGAGAGGGGATTGCGGCGTGACCATCCCCCCTGGGGGGTGATTTCTTGCTTTCTGTCTCGATGTCTCTCTCTGTCTGTCTGGCGAGCGCACGCGCCCTACAGGTCTGTTGCGCGCGCGCACGCCCCCTACAGTGAAAATCCCTCCCCCCAAAAAAAAAAAAAGTTTCTATTGCCCTATGGCTCATTGTAGCCAGCTTCTTGCCATCTTCCTGAATAGCCATTGACTTTAAGTTTAGTAAGTTTTCTCTATAAATATTTTTAGTTAGCCTGTCTCTCATTCTATATTTTTTATTTAATTTTTTAACTACATGGGCTTTCTTTTGCCTTACAATATTAAGTAAACCTTTTTTCCGAATAGCAGTTACTACCATCCCCAGGAAATTCAGGAGACCCCAGAAAACGCTGTCATGATGTAGAAACTGACCACTTTCAGAGCTGTGACTGCTTGCAGAACCAAGTCAGAAAGTTGCAAAGCCAAACCACAGGACCAGCTCCAACCAGAGGGCGGTGGTGCAGCCACCGGACCTGCGCCTGGGTCCTGCGCGCAATCAAGGCGCTCGTGCGGAGGGAGAGGACCTGCGCGTGCGCACGGAGGCCCCGCCCGCCGCGTGACGTCACTCCACGCCCCGGGGGAGGTGCCTCGGAGCCGAGCACCTGTTCCGTGCTTCGGTCAAACAGCCTCTGCTCTGCTCCGCCAAACGGGTCCCCTTAGACAGCTGACGACATCCGGCGGGCTCCCTCTCCTCTGTGGGCCGGCGACGCTCCCAGGACCTGTGTGAAATACGTCTTGCCGGATTGGAATATCCGCTTTAAGACACACTAAAACCTGTACGTAACGAAACTGAGTTAGACCTTCCATTCTATTGACAGGAAATGCCCCTGCGTTCCCATGCTCATGTATTATCTTGTAAAATGCAGGCTTTGTCTTACTAGTTAGTATTAGAATGGTTTACTATTTAGTATTAAGGAGGTAGTTTTCCTTCACTACGTTTTTCCAACTTGCTCTGATCACTCTCATTATTTCATTACTTTATTCAAATAAACTTCAGAATAGTTGTCTTGTTCCCACTGAATTTGACCGCAGTACTTTAAGCAAAAGATTTTGTGCGAATTGCTCTAAATTAAGAATCATTTTACAAAGAATTATTACTTTTACAGATACCTTGTTAGTAAAGGACAGGGTTAGCGACGGGCATTTCTGATGTTCCTAAGCTGGATAGTTTTTCAAGAAACAAATTGATGGGGACCAGCAGTTAGCGTAATGGCTATGTCGCTGGACTCCCACGTAGTCGACCACGGTTCGCATCCCGGACACGGTGGCTTAAATCTCACGCCAGGCGCGTGTGCATACGTGCCCAAGATCCCGCCGAGAGGAGAGTGGAGGAGAAGGGATTGCAGCGTGGCCATCTCCCCCTGGGGGGGGATTTCTCGCTTTCTGTCTCTCTGTCTCTGTCTGTCTGGTGAGCACACGCGCCCTATAGCGAAAATCTCTCAAAAAAAAAAAAAAAAAAAGAAACAAATTGGTCGACCACGGTTCGCATCCCGGACACGGTGGCTTAAATCTCACGCCAGGCGCGTGTGCATACGTGCCCAAGATCCCGCCGAGAGGAGAGTGGAGGAGAAGGGATTGCAGCGTGGCCATCTCCCCCTGGGGGGGGATTTCTCGCTTTCTGTCTCTCTGTCTCTGTCTGTCTGGTGAGCACACGCGCCCTATAGCGAAAAAATCTCAAAAAAAAAAAAAAAAAAGAAACAAATTGATGAAGAAACTCCAGAGGTGCTGTCCCTGCACTATGGCAGGAGAGTTATGCAGAGAAATGGCCACTTCAGAACAAGTTAAAACGCTGGGTCAAATATTTAAAAGTAGTACTTCAATGCATGACTGGGTTGGTTTAAAAATACAAGTTCTCAGAGGCCGCAGGGAAAAGATAACATGAATCCAAAGCAAGTTGTAGAGCTGGCGTTTGCCGGTCGCTGGTAGCTTACGGCTCAGACTTCACGGTCCACACGGTAGTCAGGAGATACTGCAAGGCCGGAGCAAGGTGGGAAAACGTGGTTTTTCCTGAGTGACGTGGGTTAGTACCCTACACAGAACAGCAGTAGAGATAGCTAACCTATTTACTGTGGAATGGAATACAACAGGGAGAGAGACAGAATGAGCCTTGGAAATTACTAACTTGGCAGCAGGCCGCTGGCCTAGTGGTTAAGGGAGCTGGACTCACATGGCCTACTGCGTGGCTCAAGTCCTAGACCCAGCCACTCGAGAAACATGCTGGGTGCACGTAGATATAGACCAAGATTCCCAGCGGAGTGCAGAAATGGAGGAGATGGGCTGATGGCATGACCACAGCCCGCGGGGAGGCGCTTTCTCCCTCTCTTTCATTTCTCTGGCAAGCATACGTGCCCTCGAGCAAATTTTTAAAAAGAAAAAAAAATGACTAACACTAGCCCTCCCTCATATAGGATGGGTTAAGAATTCCCACTATCTGTGTGGTCTGAGAGTGACCCCTGGTCAGTGCTGTGCCCAAGGATCAGCAAAAACAAATACAAATCATTATAAATCATTCTATCTTTTAAAACCAAGGAATACAATTTAGAATTCAATACAATTTAGAATTCAGTGCTAGAGGAACAGACCAAAATGGTTGCCACAAACTAATTTAAACATAGGTTCCCGGGGGGCGGGGGGGGGTGTCACAAATCCGTAAGAAGATGGACAAAAAGTCAGAATCAATTGAAACAAAGTTAGCACCTGCCCATTTCTGACCTACACATAGAGTATCAGATAAACATGTAATAGAACTAATGAATAGACAAGGATTAAAAATAAAAGCAAAAGATATCACAAATTACCTACATCTTTGGAAAATAACCAAAGTGAATTACCAGAAAACTAATGTGTAAGAGTTGACTTTAGAAACTCAGTGTTGGGAGACCAGCAGATGGCATAATGGTTATGTCACTGGACTCCCATGTAGTCGACCATGGTTCGAGTCTCAGACCCAGTGGCTTAAACTCATTCCGGGCACATGTGCATACATGCCCAAGATCCCAAGAGAAGAATGGAGAAGGGATTGCTGCATGGCCATCCCCGGGGAAGGTGATTTCTTGCTTTCTGTCTCTGTCTTTCTGGCAAAAGCACATGCACCTTATAGCAAAAACCTCTCTAAAAAATAAAAATAAATAAAAACTCAGTGTTGGGGCCGGCAGGTGACATGGTGGTTAAGGTGCTGGGCTCCCACATGGCTGAATGCAGTTTGAGTCCCAGATCTGGCAGCTTGCCTTCTCACTTTCTTTCCCGCTGGTGAGCTCATTTAACTAATAGCACATTAAAATATAATAATAAATAAAATTAAATAATTCTAAAAAAAAAAAAAAAGAGGGAGTCAGAACTGAAGAAGACGGGGAACCAGCAGATGGTGTAATGGTTACGTCACTGGACTCCCATGTAGTCGACCACTGCTCGAGTCCCGGACTCAACTCACATCGGTCATGTGTATGTGCGTGCCCAAGATCCCGAGAGGAGAATTGAGGAGGAGGGATTACAGCATGGCCATCCTCCCTGGGGGGTGATTTCTTACTTTCTGTCTCTCTCTCTTTCTCTCTCTGTCTCTCTGGCTAGCACATACACCCTACAGCAAGAAAAAAAAAAAAAAAAGAACTGAAGAAGACAGACTCCAAGGCTCCGATTCAGGAGTCTCAAATCACCATAGTTAGGATAAATAAAAAGAAGCCCACATCTATTTATATTGTAGTAAATTTCAGACCATCCAAGAAAAGACAGATCACCTGACAAGGAGTAACTGCCATCCTGACCTTTGACTTTTCTTATGAATGTAAAGCCTAAGACAGGGGGTAACAGCTTCAAACTGCTGGGAGAGAATGACCATCCAGGGAAGAGTCAAAGAAACTGTCAGACAAAGGCTGAGACAAACAGTATGATCGGGCTCTCGCTGAGTTTCTCAAACTTTAATTTGTATATGGCTCACCTGGGGAGCTTATTAAAATACAAATTGTAATTCATGTCTGGGGAAGGAACTGAGCTGCTGCATTTCTAACAAGCTCCCAAGTGATATTTACGGTCCAGAGATAACAGTTAAAATAGAAATGTTCTTTAAAGTATCTATTTCGGGAAAAAAAAATCTTGAATGGATGGACTGAGGTGCAGACTAAAATAATGGCCAAAGAAATGATAACCTATTAAAAAGTTATTTAATCATTGGACAAAACAATAGTAACATCAAATTTGTGAGTTTAAAAATATGCACTAATGGGACCAGCAGTTAGCGTAATGGCTATGTCGCTGGACTCCCACGTAGACGACCGCGGTTCGAGTCCTGGACCCGGTGGCTTAAAACTCACGCCAGGTGCGTGGCATGCGTGCCCAAGATCCCGAGAGGAGAATGGAGGAGAAGGGATTGCGGCATGACCATCCCCCCTGGGGGGTGATTTCTCGCTTTCTGTCCGTCTGCGTCTCTGTCTTCCTAAGAGTGCACGTGCCTTATAGCAACAACCTCTCCAAAATAATAATAATAATAATAATAGTAATAAGCACTAATAGGCCCAGCGACAGTGGCACAACCGCAGTGTGACGCTCTGCAATGCTAGAAGCCATGTTGGAGACGAGGGTTCGGCTCCCGGGCTGACCTGTGCACACTGGGTGCACACACATGTATGCCCAGACCCTGGCTGCCTGGGAAGGAGGGAGGGAGGATTGCTGCACTGACCCTGTCGAGGGTGCGTCTCTTCTTTTTTTTTTTTCACTCTGTCTCTCTTTCTCATGAAAGAAAGAAACCAAATGAAGAGGAATCTTCCCTTTAAAAACTATGTAATATAGAATTAAAATACTGGACAATACCACATAAGTGGGGCAAGCAGTGACTGGAGCCAGAGCATTCTTCTTTTTTTTTTTTTTGTTCCAGGCTTTTGCCATAAGGTGCATATAGTCACTGGACAGAGACAGAGAAAGTGAGAAATCACCCCCCGCCCCCCGGGGGATGCCCATGTAATTCCTTTTCTTCTGTTCTCTTGGGATTTTGGGCATGTAGGCACAAGCACCCCATCAGGTCCAGGACTCAAACCACGGTCGGCCATGTGGGAATCCAGCGCCTTAACCACCAAGCCACCTGCTAGCCCTAAACCAGACCATTCTAAGGTTCTTATTTTGTGTGTGTGTGTGTGTGGGTGTGTGTGTTTTCTTTTTGGAGAGGTTTTTGCTATAGGGTGCATGTGCTTGCCAGAAAGACAGAGAGAGACAGAGAGACAGAAAGCAAGAAATCACCCCCCAGGGGGGATGGCCATGCTGCAATCCCTTCTCTTCCATTCTCCTCTCAGGATCTTGGGCATGCACACAAATGCACCTAGCATGAGTTTAAGCCACCGGGTCCAGGACTCAAACCGCGGTCGACTACATGGGAGTCCAGCGACATAGCCATTACACCAACTGCTGGTCCCTCTTTTTTTTTGTGTTTTCAAAAGTTGGTAAATTTTTATGTTTACGTTCATTGTTATATTAATGAAAAATGTAATTAATTAGAAAAGGATATATAAACTGTATAAACACAAATGCAATTAATAACATGATTATACAATATATACAGTAAAAGATGATAGAAATACAAGAAGTCAACAAATCCATTATCATAATAAAAAGATTTTTAAAAAGATTTTATTTAACCTTATTTATTTATTTATTTATTTAAATTTGACCAGAGAGGAGGAAAGGGAGAAAGAGAGAGAGAGAGTGAGAAAGCAAGCCACCAGGTCTAGCACTCGATCCATGGTCAGCCATGTAGGAGTCCAGTGCCTTTAACCACCATGCCACCTGCTGGCCCTATAATAAAAAGCGTTAAAACACAGATAAATCAAACAGTGAAGATATACAATGTTTAATTAATAGGTAGTAAGTGAGATGCAAAGGACATACTTTAGAACCTAACAAGCAATGGTCAGAGAACAGACATTTATAAAAACTGACCACATATCAGGACATAAAGAAAACAAATTTCAGATAATCAGAATTCTGTAGCTTTATTATTATGATTAAAAAATAAATAACATAAAGATAACATATTCAGAAAGACTCCATACATTTGAAACTTCAAATGTATTTCTAATAAAAAGTTAAAAGAAATCATGAAACTTCTTATAAGCAGACATCTAACTGGTACACACCAATATGGTCAAATTAGTTGGTAAGATACTAAACAAGATTTGAACATTTCGTGAACTATTGTAATAAATATTGGAAGAGATCCCTAATGTCTATGTGGATATGAACTGGCTAATTTAAGCTACTATATGACACTGCAGTGTCCACTGGCATCTGTCCCCTGCGATCACAGCTCAGAAAAGTCACAACTGTAGCCTCCAGTTCAGATGGACTCAGTAAGCTGGACAGCCCTGTTACACTCAGGGCTTTCAGGATGACCACTGGTTGGTTTTGCTAGAACTACATCGCTGCTTCTACTTATTTTATTATTTTTACTTTGGACATGTTGTTTATACATGCCATTCTTCTATAAACAGTAATTGTTCCATAGTTGATATTTTTATTTTTACATTCCAAGAATTCACAAGAGGGAGCCAGCAGTTAGCGTAATGGCTATGTCACTGGACTCCCACGTAGTCGACTGCAGTTCGAGTCCTGGACCTGGTGGCTTAAAACTCACGCCGGGCGCGTGTGCGTGCGTGCCCAAGATCCCGAGAGGAGAATGGAGGAGAAGGGATTGCGGCGTGACCATCCCCCCTGGAGGGTGATTTCTCGCTTTCTGTCTCTATGTCTCTGTCTGGCGAGCGCACGCGCCCTATAGCGAAAACCTCTCAAAAAAAAAAAAAAGAATTTATAAGAGAATTTTTAAATCAGGTGTGACATTACACAGAATTTCTCAGAGAAGAGAACAGAGGGAAAGTTCTCTATCTTTATAAAGCCAGCACAGGTACGTGCCCCAGAACAGCTCCAAGACGAATGTGCTCACGGTAAGGTTCCTCTTGGACCTGACTCTCCAGCTGTACAATATGTGTATTTCTCAAAACAACATTTCAGAGAAAACAGAGACAGAGAGTGAGAAAGCACTGCCCCAGGGGAGATGGCCACACCGAAATCCCTCCTCCATTCTCCTCCTGGGATTTTGGGCACATGTGCAAGCGTCTGGCGTCAGTTTCAAGCTGCTGGTCTGGGAGTCAAATCATGGTCGACCAGTGGGAGTCCAGTGACGTAACCACTAAACCCCCTGCTGGCCCCTGATTGGCCAGTTTTATAAAACAGAAAAATCAGCGACACATACCTGACATCTGAATAAGAGCACCTGCCCACACCCCAATCCTTCACAGCACTCCCTTTTCTTTTTCTTTTTTTTTTTTTCAAGAGAGATTTTTGCTATAGGGCGCATGGACCGGCCAGAGACAGAAAGCGAGAAATCACCCCCAGAGGGGATGCCCACACCAGTTCCCTTCTCCTCCATTCTCTCTCAGGATCTTGGGCACGCATGCATGTGTGCCTGGTGTTTCAAGTCATGGGGTCCTGGACTCAAATCACAGTCGACTATGTGGGAATCCAGCCATGTAACCATTACACCATCTGCTGGTCCCTCGAGCACTGTCTTTAAAAACTGCTGACTTCAGTTCATGTCAGCAAGGCAGATTTGCGAGAGGTTCTCTCCGGCCTCCTGGGTGCTGTCACTCAAACTCTTCCCTAAGGGCGATCTCCAATCTCAGGATCAATCTCAGCTAAACTGGGTTCCTTAACAGTGACACAGAGGCACTACAACATCTTCCTCAGGGTGAGTCATTCTCTGACACCTCCCATGGTGCCTTTCATATTTGCTATCTCCTCCCCAAAACATACCCCTCCCCCAGTTTTTACAGTAAGAACCAAAAAGTTGAAAAAGTGTTAAAGAACTTTATGGAAAAGGAAGCAAAGCAAAAAGAAAAACAATGACAATGAAAAAGAAAACATTACTGATAAGAAAGCAACTAACTGGTACCGATAATATTATCTAGTAGTCAGGAAGCAAGACTACGAACATTTAATGTAGTTAGTTACTGCTTTTTTTAGATTTTGGCCATAGAGTACATGCACTCACCAGAAAAAAAGAGAGAGGGAAAGTGAGAAATCACCCCCTAGGTGAGATGGCCATGCCAAAATCCCTTCTCCTCTATTCTCCTCTCAGGGTTTAGGGCACACACACACACATCTGGCATGATTTTAAAGCCACCAGGTTGGGACTCAAACCACAGTTGACCACGTGAGAATCCAGGGCTTTAACCACCATTCCACCTGTTGGCCCCCTGCTTACTGCATTTGAATTACATTTTAGAAGATTGGTTTGGATCAGAAGTAATCCGTTATAATTTTACCATTCAAAATAAAGAGAAATGTGCTGCCAGTTGATGCTTTTGCATGTAACATGAGATTTTCAGAAATTAATGGCTGATCTTAAGTAGGTACCATTATACCACTTTAACGTCAGAGCTAAGGAAGAGGGCCAACCTGTCGCACAGCAGGTAAGCACTGCCTAGCGGGTCCCACATGGCCGAGTGCAGTCTGAGTCCCAGCCTGAAAATCACGAAGGACTCATGTGCTTGCATGCTCCAAGTCCTGGCAGGTGGGGAAATGAAGGGAAGCACTGCAGTGTGGCCATTCTCTTGCTCTCTCTTTCTCTCTCTTTGAGGAGACCACTGTGCTCTCTGGCATACAAAAATAAAACATCTGGCAATAAAAAATAAAAAGTTTTATTAAAAAAACTAACAAAGAGAGCATGAGAAAAGACAGTGTACGGGGCTAGCAGAGGGCATAGCAGTTCTGTTGGTGGACTCCCACATGGTCGACTGCAATTCAAGTCCCAGACCCGGTGGCTTGAAACACGCCAGGCATTTGTGCGGGTGTGCCCAAGATCGTGAGAGGAGAATGTAAGAGAAGGGACTGCAGCATAGCCATTCCTCCTGAGGGGTGAATTTCTCACTTTCCCTCTCACTGTCTCTGTCTCTCTCCAGCGAGCACACATGCCCTAAGGCAAAAATCTCTACAAAAAAAAAAAGAAAAAGAAAAAGATAGTGTGAATCTCATTCATACACATAACTTCAATAATTCCAAACAAATATTTTTTGGGGGAGAGGTTTTCGCTATAGGGCGCATACGCTCGCCAGACAGAGACAGACAGAGAGACAGAAAGTGAGAAATCACCCCCCAGGGGAATGGCCACATCGCAATCCCTTCTCCTCCATTCTCCTCTCAGGATCCTGGGCACGCATGCACACGCACCTGGCGTGAGTTTTAAGCGACTGGGTTCGGGACGCGAGCCGCAGTCGACTACGTGGGAGTCCAGTGACATAGCCATTATGCTAACTGCTGGTCCCGTAAACAAATATTTTTTGAAATGAGTTTTGCTTCTCCTAGAAATGACTCATTCAATATGAGAAAATATATTAATGCATTTCACCAGATTAGGAAATTTGTTATTGCTGTCGTTTGTTATCGTTAGAGAGATTCTTACTGTGGGGCATGTGCACTCACCAGAGAAACGGAGAGACAGAAAGTGAGAAATCCCCTCCCTCCAGTGGGGGAATGGCCATGTCTCAATCCCCTCTCCTCCAGTCTCCTCTCAGAATTTTTGGGCATGTACAGGCATCCGGCATGAGTCTCAAGACACTGGGTCTGGGATTCGAATTGTGGTCAAGGATGTGGGAGTTCAGTGCCCCAACCACCATGCCACCTGCTGGCCCCAGCTGCTAACATCTTTAACCATCTGATTACGTGTCTGTGAGCCAAATCTTAGACATTTCATGAATAATGACCTTTTAGTCAATATAGCAAGAGAATTTTAACTTTTTGGAAAGAAAAAGTTCACTAGAGGATTCAAATGTCAACCTAACCAAATCTTGCTTAGCTAAACACGTGGATTTGTCCACTTATGCCATCTGGGAGGGGAGGCTGTTGGTAATAGATTTTTCCTTTCAGGAATTCTGCAAATAACTGCATTTTTATGACTACACATAGATATATATTCTGATATGGCTGCTTTAAAGTTATCCAATTTAGGGAACCAGCAGTTAGCGTAATGGCTATGTCGCTGGACTCCCACGTAGTCGACCGCGGTTCGTGTCCCGGACCCGGTGGCTTAAAACTCACGCCGGGCGCGTGTGCGTGCGTGCCCAAGATCCCGAGAGGAGAATGGAGGAGAAGGGATTGCGGCGTGACCATCCCCCCTGGGGGGTGATTTCTCGCTTTCTGTCTCTATGTCTCTCTCTGTCTGTCTGGCGAGCGCACGCGCCCTACAGTGAAAATCTCTCTCCAAAAAAAAAAAAAAAAAAGGAAAAAAAAAAAAAAGTTATCCAATTTAGACTGTCCAATTACACAATCATTTTTAAGAGATATTTTTGCTATAGGGCATGTGCGCTCACCAGTGAGAGAGAGAGAGAGACAGACAGACAGACAGAAGGCAAGAAACCACTCCCCCAGAGGAGATGGCCATGCCACAATCCCTTCTCCTCTCTTCTCTTGAGATCTTGAGCACGCACACACACGTGCCCGATGTGAGTTTTAAGCCGCCGTGTCCAGCCCCCACACCACAGTCGACTACACGGGAGTCCAGCAACACAACCATTACAGCATCTGCTGGTCCCACAGAATCATTTTTAATTAGAAAGGTTACAGCTTCAGGAAAACTTGCCATGTAATTTGAAGCAACTTATTTCTTAGTCTAAGGCTGCTCAGAATGATGGCATCTCAGAAACAGGAGCTTACCCAGTTTTTGTCTTGGTGAAAGTTTCAAAAACAGAAAACCACGTATGCATTATTTCCTGTATATGCACACAAAGATGAAAAACAGAAAACCCAGACTGGTACTTAGGTATATGAGTTAAACACAAGTTCTGACTGAGTAATGACAACGAAAAATGTTCCCAATATTTGGAAAACCCATTCTCAAACACAAAGGAAATAAAATACATGGTGGCAGATGTTCTTTTCTGATAAGGAAGCAACTACACGAAGCTTCCATTTGTTCCCAGTAACCAGTGCTATGGGGATGCAAACCCCCCAATTCCCAAATACTGCTTTCTTTTCCTTTTTATTTTGGAGAGGTTTTCGCTATAGGGCGCGTGCGCTCGCCAGACAGACAGAGAGACATGGAGACAGAAAGCGAGAAATCACCCCCCCAGGGGGGATGGTCACGCCGCAATCCCTTCTCCTTCATTCTCCTCTTGGGATCTTGGGCACACATGCACACGCGCCCGGCATGAGTTCTAAGCCACCGGGTCCGGGACGCGAACCGCGGTCGACTACGTGGGAGTCCAGCGACATAGCCATTACGCTAACTGCTGGTTCCCCCAAATACTGCTTTCGAAACGAACATATCAGAGCTGATTTTTCTATTAGTATGTAGTTATTTCTACACTAGTAAATCAATATCCAAGAAACAGATTTTACAAATATATATAAACTAAATATATATATTTTATAAATAGTGTGTATGTGTGTGTGTGTGTGTGTACACAATACAAACAATGATCAAGTTTTATCTTCTGGGTAAAAATGCTAAGTTAGTCTCTCTTCATAAAAAGCAATTACAGGGGCTGAAGCCAGCAGGTGATATGGCAGTTAAGGGCACTGGACTCCCACATGGCCGACCATGGTTCAAGTCCTGGAGCTGGCAGCTTGCTTTCTCTGTCTTTCACTCTGTCCCTCTATGGTCAAATTAAAATAAAAAAATATAATAACAAATAAATATAAATAAATAAATAAATGTTAAATAAAATAATTCTTAAAAAAAAAAAAGTAATTAGAGGGCCAACCGGTGGTGTGTGGTTAAGGCACTGGACTCCTATATGGTCAACCATGGTTTGAGTCCTGGACCTGGTAGCTTACTCTAACATTTTTCCACTCTCTATGTCTCTCTCTCTCTAGTCAAATTTATTATAATAAAAGTTAAGAAAATAATTCTTTTAAAAAATCAATTACAATTTTTCCTTTCAGGAATTCTGTAAATAAACAATTGCATTCATATGATTATACACACAGATGCTGACATGGCTGCTTTAAAGTTATCCAATTTAGACTTCATAATTACCTCTTCTGCCAGCACCAAGTCTGCTTCGCTTGAAGCTTTCCGTTACATGAGAAGCATCAGCCCTCCGCTGGAGCCTGTGGCACCGATGACTCATTGAGGATCCGGACCTCCACAAAGCCTCTTGGTTTATCGGCAGCATCACTCTTCTTTTTTTGATTTGCTATCAGCAGATT
This sequence comes from Tupaia belangeri chinensis, assembly GCF_000334495.1. Taxonomy (NCBI): domain Eukaryota; kingdom Metazoa; phylum Chordata; class Mammalia; order Scandentia; family Tupaiidae; genus Tupaia; species Tupaia belangeri. Next base: position 228,845 of record NW_006159670.1, read on the forward strand.
CACTGTCGGATAAAGATTTTTCTCTTTGTACTATCTTTTTCTTTACCAGCCTTTTGAGAATTATGAAATGTTTCAATTCAGTGTAGACGATCTAAGTTTTCTTCCAGTTCCCAGTATTACCAGCATCTGTAAACCCCTTCCACGTCAGGAAATATTCCACCTTCCTATCCACGACACGTCGGTCCAGTATTTTTCCACCACAAATTCTTCAGGCTCTGCTTCTTTAGCTTTTTTACGTTCTATCCCATTTCTTACCCATTTTTTGCAATGTAGTTTTATTGCAGACTTGAAAAAGTCACTGCTCTGAGCGGCTCCAGGTGGCATTTTGCAGCATCTCTGACTGACCCTATCTGCCTCAAGCTCCAGCCACATTCAAGTGGGGCCCACTTTTTGTTTTATTTGGGTTCTCAATAGATTAGATTATGCCCACTCACAAAGGGGAAGAACATCTACTATACTCACATTACTAGTTTAAATGTTCATCTCTGCTGGAAACATCTTCACACACACATAGAAATGATGTTAAACGAGATAGCTGAGGATTCCATGATTCACACAAGCTGAGGCATAAAATTAACTATCATACACACCATCTTCATAAACACATCAACTCTTGGGACCAGCAATTGGTGTAATGGCTGTCACTGGACTCCCATGTAGTCGACCACGGTTTGAGTCCCGGACTCGGTGGCTTAAACTCACGCCGGGTACATGTGCATGCGTGCCCAAGATCCCGAGAGAAGAATGGAGGAGAAGGGATTGTGGCATGGCTATCCCCACGGGGGGGTGATTTCTTGCTTTCTGTATCTCTGTCTCTGTCTTTCTGGTGAACGCATGCACGCTATAGCCAAAAAAACAAAACAAAACAAAAAAACCTCTCCATAAACACTCTCCCCAAATTTATCATGGATCAATGTCATCCCAATAAAAATTCCAACAGTGCTTTTCATCACTGAGCATTTCAAGATGAGTCTAAACATTATGTGCAAGAGAAAAGGGACAATAACAACTAAGACTTTCTTGGCAAAGACCAAGGTGTCTGGGTGGTGATATGGCTGCAGGAGTGGAATATCTGTCATTCCATATATGAAGACTTATTGTAAAAACATAGTAATTAAGGGACCAGCAGTTAGCGTAATGGCTATGTTGCTGAACTCCCATGTAGTCGACTGCAGTTTGAGTCCCAGACCTAGTGGCTTAAACTCATGCCGGGTGCGTGTGCACATGTACCAAAGATCCCGAGAGGAGAATGAAGGAGAAGGGATTGTGGCGTGGCCATCCCCCCCCCCGGGGGGTGATTTCTCGCTTTATGTCTCTCTCTCTCTTTCTGATGAGCGCATGAGCCCTATAGCAAAAACCTCTAAAAAAAACCCCATAATTAAGATGGTATAATATTGACACAGGATAGACAAATTTACTAATGGGACAAAATAGACAACACAGAAATACACATTTACAAAAAAAAAAAAAAAACCCAAACCAAAAATCTCAGAATCCAGTAGATCTGTATACAAAGGGCAGGCTATTTGGTAAACAATCTTAGAAAAACTGGTTATCCATATTGAAGAAATCTAATTGTTTCTTAGCACTCACTACAAACAAAAGTCAACTTTAGGTTGCTTTAAAATGAAATGTGCAGGACCAACAGATAGATGGCGGAATTGTTACATTGCTGGACTCCCACATAGCTGACTGCGGTTTGAGTCCCAGACCCAGCGGCTTGAAACTCATGCTGGGCATGTGTGCACCCATGCCCAAATCCTGAGAGGAGAATGAAGAAGAAAGGATTGTAGCATGGCCATCCCCCTGGGGGGGTGACTTCTGTTTGTCTCTCTCTATCTCTCTGGCAAGCACACACGCCCTATAGCAAAAAATCTCTAATAAAAAATGAAATGTGCATAGCTGGCCTGCAAAATGTCAAGTGAGGCAAGAAAGGGTAGGGTAAGGAATAACGCTCACTGGCCTGGCCCTGTCACTTACTGGCTGAAGGAATCAGATCGAGTTCCTATCAAGGGCAGGTCGATAAACACACGTTGTCACATGCACATACGTGCATGCCCCACATCCCAACAGGATGGAGAAATGGAGAAGGGATTGTGTGTGTTGGGGGGGGGGACTTTCTCCTCTCTGACATATGCATATGCCCTCTGCAATGAAAAAAACAAAACAAACAAACAAAAAAAAAACCAGGAAAAAGAGTCTCTCTTGCTGCCACAACAACACAAATTGGCAGCTTAAAACAAGTTGGCGCAATGGCTATGTCACTGGACTTCCATGTGGTCGATCACGGTTTGTCTACCGGACCAGGTAGCTTAAACTCACCCCAGACCCATGTACATGCATGCCCAAGATCCCAAGAGGAGAGTGGAGGAGAAGATATTGCAGCGTGGCCATCCCCCCTGGGGATTTCTCACTTTTTGTCTCTGTCTCTGTCTTTCTGGCGAGCACATGTGCCCTATAGCAAAAACCTCTCAAAACAATAAAATCAGTGCAAATGTATTATCTCACAGCTCTGTAAGTCAGAAGTCTGGCATGAGTCTCGCTGGAGTAAACTCAAGTCATTAGGAGGGATGTGTTCTTTTCTAGAGATTCTAGGTGAGAATCTACTTCTCTGCCCATTTGAGCTGTTGGCATCATGCAGTCCCCGTTTTCCTGGCTGCCAGCTGTGGGCCATTCCCAGTTGCTGGAGACTGTGCATCTTCATGGCTCATGGTCCCTTTCCTCCATCTTTTTTTTTTTTTTTTTTGGAGAGGTTTTTGCTACAGGGCACATGTGCTCACCAGAAAGACAGAGACAGAGAGACAGAACGCAAGAAGGGAGTGGCAATCCCTTCTCCTCTAGTCTCCTCTCGGGATCTTGGGCACGCACGCACCTAGCATGAGTTTAAGCCACCGGGTCTGGGACTTGAACCATGGTCAGCTACATGGGAGTCCAGCGACATAGCCATTATGCCAACTGCTGGTCCCCCATTTCCATCTTCAAAGCCAGCAATGGAGGGTTGAGAGGTGAGACATATTCACAGGTTCTGAGGGTTAGGATATGAGCGTTTTGGAAGTACTGTTAATCTGCTTATCACACAGGGGTTCCTGTGAACGAGGAACCTCGAGCTCAGAATGGTGGGCTGGTTTTGTTGGTGTTACACTGAATTTAGTTATTCTCTCTCTCCCCGCGGCTCCCAGCCCTTCGAGGAACCGGGGTTGTCAGGAAAAAGCCCCAACCTGCGCTTTCTGCGGCGAGGGCGAGCTCTGAGCGTCCCGCGGGCAGTAAGCCCCCGGCCCTGCGGGGCGCGCCCGCACCGGGCCGAGTCCGCCATCGTGACGTTATTCCACCTGCTGCTTCCTACTGGACGGCGCTGCCCCGCGGGGTCTGAGGCAGGAGCGTCCCGGGGCAGCCCTGACGCCCAGGCGCGCGGGCGGGCGCGGGCACGAAGGCCCTCAGGGACGCCGGGGAGCCCCTCTCCGCCCCGCCGGCGCCCGCCGGC
>NW_006159670.1:232607-236699 GCF_000334495.1 Tupaia belangeri chinensis
CTGTGCCTGGGGATGGCCTCGCCAGGCCGTGGGCCTGCCCTCCCGGGCGCGGAGAGCCAAGGCCGGCCCAGGTGTAGGTCACCCGAAGGAGGCCCGGCCTGAGTGAGGCCCGCGGGCCGCGCAGGTGCGTCTTGGCGGAGGGGAACCCGGAGCCGGGGTCACGGGCCGTCCCGTCCGTAGTGTGCGCTCAGGCTCTCAGCGGCGCAGGGCTCGTCCCCGCCAGGTTAGAGCTCGGGCCGCTTCCGGTAGCCTTTGTGTTGCCCGTTCACCTTGGGAACTAGTGAACGTGGTGTCAAAAAAGGCGTAAATGAAACGCTCTGCAGCCTCTTCCTGCCCTCGGGTTGGTGTCCTCGGTGTCGGGCTGCACGAGGGACAGCCGTGCGTTCGGGGCCGTTCCCGCGCCGTCCTGGGGCTGCCAGCGGTCGCCGTTGGCTGCTCTTCACCAGTGTCTACTCGCTTTTCAGGCGGAAGCTGGTACTGGGAGCACGGACGACCTGGACACGCCTGAGCACAGGGTGGCTTAAGGTAGGTGGCAGCTGGTGACCTTGTGGCGGTTTTCTCTCTTCCTCCCGCATTCTCCGTATTAACAGCCCACTCCTGTGTTAATTTTGCTACGTATGTAGTCCTCAAGGTGCAGCTAGCAATTGAGAGACCTTGTTCTCTACTAGACTACCTTTAGCGGCGGTGTCCTTGTTTTTCTGAGGAGTCTGTAGAGACAGTAAACGGACGTAGTAGCCTTTTGGAGCTCAAGATGCGCTTCCCTGTACTGGGGGTGAGTTTGTTTATAATGGTCACACCTCAGGCGCGCTGTGTTGGCTTGAGAGCTGACTCTGGAAACGTTTCCGTGAAACAACACCGAAGCCGGTAACGGGAGCTACCAAGTTAGGATTCATGTGTGACACATGTAAACGCTTGTCACATTCAGTGCTTTATTTTTCTTTCTTAGGATGTCCTTGAAGATTTTGAAATTGGATCTTCACAAGAATTGCTTGGATTAAAGTTTCCAGGAGCCTGAGGCCTGAGTAACTGCCTTTAGATAATAATAAATACATATTTAACACACTGGGGATATGAATAAACACTGACATGTTTTGAGATTTGTGTTTTATTAGATTAACTGTTGGGAAACGGCTCTTACTGAAAGGTCAAAGGAGATTTCATCCCAGTAACTTCAAAATTACGCTCAAAATCTCAAGGCTAACGCCCACAGTCACTGACAGCCTTGGGAGAAGTCAGTGCTTGCTTCCAGCGGCTCAAACGTAACTCAAGTAGGCTAGTGGAGTCCTAGGTCTACATGTGCTCTGCACACACTGCCTTCTTGTCTGCGAGCGGGACCCAGGCTGGCATGTTTCGGTATACTGAGCAGAAGACTCCCAACTACACAGAAAGCACTGTAGTAGCTGAGACCCAACAGTCGGCCAGTTCCTCCTAGGACAGTCTCCTACGACGGCCTAGTCAGAAACCTGAGGAGTTGAGGCTACGGGTTGGTGCCGCTTTGGAGGGCGGGGGCGGGTGGTGGTGGCCTGCGCAGAGGCTTGGGGTAGAAAAAGCTGCAAGTCCAAGGATGTTTGGCAGCTCAGGCTGCCCCCTCTAGTGTCATTCGAGTTTCGTTCCTAATGGGGCATGTAGGGTGGGCTCTTAGGGCGGCCGGGAGTTTAAGGTGAGGCTGAAGCAGTACCAGGTCACATAAGGCTCCTGTTGTGTTGAGGCGAGCAGGGAGGTTCATGGGAGAAAGGGCCAGGTTTGCAAGGATGCAGGTGGGCCGGTTAGAGGCTACAATTGTCCAGGCAAGCGGTGGCCAGCTTGGAGCTATGGGGTACAAGGGCAGGCTGGCAGTCCTTAGTAGTGTCCAGCTTGCACAGGTGGGCTGCTGAGCAGACAGCACTGAGCTCAGAACTCAGACGGCCCTCTGCTGTACAGCACTGCTGTTAGAGGAGTGAATGTTAAGGCCATGGGTGCAAATGGATGTGCCTGGTGGAGGAAGAGGGGTGAGGCTGGGAATTCAGTGACAAGCTACAGGGCTGGCTGGAGGTGGGGACGGGCCTTCGCTGGCCCACAGCCAGTGGGAGGGGTCTGGCTTATAAGCAGCCAAACATAGACACATCAGAGGCAAAAATCCTGAGAAGACAAGTCCAGAGTATAGGAGGGCGATTTGTCTTCCCTGGGGAGGGGGGAGAGTCCAAAACAGTTACAGGGAATATCAGCCATGTCGGCCAGGCAGGTTAGGTGGAGGGACCATTGGAGGTTGAGGGTCAAGAGGTCAATTGAAACCCACACTTAAACCTTTTATGAAAACACAAGGCACTAGAAATTAAACACTTAAAACACAAAAGCTTCTTACGTCATTTGTAAATAACCAGTGGAACTTAGTGCCACAAAACCTGGCGTTACAAAGAGCTTGACATTTATACAATAGAAATGGCGGTCTAGCGATGCCTGTCCTCGTGCACCTGGCCACCAGCCGAGTGCGGCCTGGCGCTGGGAGTACACCCACTGGTGCTTCTGCACAGCCGGCCAGCCGCAGCCCAGGCTCCAGAACACTGGGGCCTCTGGTATCTGGCCTCTGTTACCCTGTTTCAGGAAGGAACGTGGCGTCAAGTGGGTTTTTACAAAACGATCCACAGCTGAAAGGCCCTTCAGCACAAACACTGTAGTTAAACCTTTACAAGCAGCAGCAGTGCTTTCTCCTGGAGTTGAGAGGGTCTTGAGTCCCAAATATCTGAATAGTGCCCTAATTCACAGTTTAAAAGTACCAGTGGCAAACCTGCGCACCCCTTCCCTGGCCCTCCACCAGGGTTAAGTCTCTGTCTTGAGGCGGGAAGCCTGGAGAGTTTTTACTGTTTTTGCAGTGTGTTTTCCAGCAAGGCTGCTTGTAGATGTCTGAGACTTTTCTTCAATCAGGCTATCTTTAGATCCATTTTTTCTCTAAAATAAGAGATAAAAAATAGAGAAATAAAAAAATAGAGAAATAAAATCCAAGTGTTTAATATATCAGAAATAAGCCTTAATTTTAAGAGCCAGTTATAATTTTTTAAAAGTTGTATACTACCAAAACCAACATTCTCTCTAAATAGCTATGCAAATTAAAGACACATTTAATCTTAAATATGTAAGGTCTGACAACTGCCTGTGTAATGACAATTTTATTCACGAAAATTAGGTGTAACTCGGGTGTCATTTCATTTGCAAATAAGTCTTAAACTGCTCAGCCTTCCCACTTTCCCAGGGAGGGCAGAGGTGAAGAGTGGAGAGTTGGAGGTCATTTACAGTCCCCTGATGATAACCTTCCCTAGCTGAAAGCAACACTGGGCTATCTCGGGGCCCTGGCTCAAGATCCCTGGCCTCCACACCCAGCCCTCTGGAACTGAGTCCTGGAAGTGTAAGCCCTAAATGAAGGTACTGGGATCTCACAAATGCTCCCTCCTGTCCTGGAGGTGGCCTGCCATCAGCAGGCCAGGGCCAGAGTTAGGAAATGCAGTGTTTGCATTTCCACCCGTCACCAGCCCCTTCCATGCAGGAGCAGACGAACACTCAGGGCAAGACAATGAAGTGCAGACCCTTGTATGCACCTGCCAAGGCCCAGTGTCCGTCCTGCCCCCACTGCTCAGGATACCTGGGCTTTCAGCTCCTCACATGCCCAGGAGCTTCCAGCGTCAGCACTCTTTTCATGCTCTTCCGGGGCTCACATCAACCCCCCACTCCCACACGGCTGGCTCCTTCACACTTCAGGTGCTTGGCAGGAAGACAGGCAGAGGGAGAGAGAAATCAGCCCCCAGGGGATGGTCATTCCACAATCCCTTTTCCTCCACTCTCCTGAGATTTTGGGCACACACATGAACTGGACCTGATTTTCAAGCTGCAGGGTCTGGGATTTGAACAACAGCTGGCCATGTGGGAGTCTAGTGCCTTAACCACCAAGCCATCTACTGGCCCCGAGGTCTGTTTTGAATGCACTTTCTGAGATGACCCATCTGACCACCTTTGTAAGTAAAGCCTTTACTTCTTCAAAGTGTTTCCTTAACTGTTTCCCCCCTTTTAAGTATTACGTCTAGACCAAGGTCAGCTAACACATTTTTGTAAAGAATGAGATTG
>NW_006159670.1:237687-253427 GCF_000334495.1 Tupaia belangeri chinensis
AGTGTTTCATGACGGGCAAAGTATTTTTACAAGCAAAACGAGAAATAGCAATTGACTGTTTTATAAAAATAATTAGAATAATAAAGATAATGATTGGGGAAAACAGAAAAGATATGGAATGTTGAAGTGGGGAGATAAATGTCTCTGTACTGACTGACGTGCATGGCATTCCCTTTTGAAGAAACAATGTAATACACAGTAAAGTTATATGTAATCCAATGTAATATGAAGAAGATATGATGATAAAAAATAAAAAAAATAAAAATAAAAAAAGAATGAGTTTGTGGACTATGTCCTGTTGTGTGAAGTATTACAGCTTTGTTTTCTTTAAACAAACAAACAAAAAAAAAAACCTTTAAAAGTACAAAGACCATTTTGAGCTGTTAGGCTACAAAGACGGGCCGCAAACAGATGTGACCCACAGGCCACAGCTCACTGCTCAGACCAGCGCTGGACACTCCTGAGCTGTGCTCACTGGGCATTTGCTGACTGAAATCAAACTTGATGCAGAGTCAGGCTAAAGCATCGTATTAGTGAGCAGAAGATGCATGCGAGTATTCTTGCACACAGCAAAGGGACAGCTGTCCTTTCAACATTTAGTGTAACTTTTTAAAAATTCCTGAGTGGTAGTGCTCAGGGGGATCTTAGAGCAGTCGGCAAGCAGAACACAGTAATATAAAATTCCTCTTTGGAGTCGGCAGATGGCATGGAGGTTAAGGTGGCTGGAGTCCACGTGGCTGACTGTGCAGTTTGAGTTCCAGCCGGGCACTGAATCCATGTTGAAAAACATGCTGGGCACCTGTGCACATGTGCCCAAAATCCTGAGAGGAGAATGGAGGGGAAGGAACCACAGTGTGGCCATGCCCCCCGGGGGTAATATTCTCTCTTGTGCGCGAGCACATGTATTCAAAAGCAAAAATTTAAAAAAAATCCCTATCTGCATTGAAACCAACTAAAATGAAGACAAAAGCCCCGGAAGACAGTAGTTGCCACAGAACCCTGAGAGGCGGTTACCCACACTGCCGAGGGTGAGAAGTCAGACACGCACAGCCGCGCAGGGGTAGCGGAGGAGAGGAGCAATCGCTGAAGGCACGAGCTTTTTCTTTTTTGCTGAGAGCACATGCACTCACCGGGGCAGGGACGGGAGGGGAGAACGCACCCTTGTGGGGCATGACCACGCCTCAGTCCCCTCTCCATGTCCCCCTCTGTTGGGATTTTGGACACAAACACAGCAAGTTTCTCGTAGCCTCAATTGTGTAGACAGCCATGTGGGATGCAGCTGCCTTAGCCGCCAGGCCCTGGAGCCAGCCCGGAGGCTAAACTATGAATCACGGACATCATTCTGGAAAACAGCGGTCAGCTTGGAACAAACTGTCCACGTGGACACCCTGTCCGCTCTCCCAGAGTCCTCTAACCAAACATCCCGCAGACTGCAGTAGAAGCTGTGTCACTTAGACCTTCACCCTGGCTGCGTTCCTCCCCCAGCGCCGGGCGTGGCTGCGGTGGGAGGAGTGCCTCTTACTCCAGGGCCTGAGAGCGTGAGTGTGTAAAGGCCCACCCTCTCAGCTCAAGGTGGGATGAATTCGAAGGGCCAACCTCGCTCCATGCCCCCGTGGGCTCTTTGGCATCTTTACCGGAGGCAAATTACACAGTTCAACTCCCGCTGCCTCCCAAACCCTGTTCCTTTCTCTCTTGCAGAGGCTGGTACCAAGGGCACTTCCGATAAACTCCCGACATGCCCAGCTCCTCGGATCTGTTTCGAGGGGGTTGGCCCAAGCTAGCTCGGGCCTCGCACAAGTCACCCACTGAAATGAAACGGGGAAATGAAGGGGGCCGCGTGGTGGGGCCTGCGGAGATGGCTCTTAGGCAGGCAGCCGTGCACCCCTGGGCTGTATGTTAGGGTCTACGTGCTGGGGGCAGTGGTGGGAGAGACAGAGAACCACCTCCCCACAAGCAGGCCAGCAGCTGACACCAGGAACATCAGCCTTGTTTGCAGACCGACAGTTTCACCAGACGAGCTCCATCCAGCTATCTTACTCAGCCCAGGTTTCCCCTCCCCTCATATTAAAAAGCTATGACAGGGTTAGCAGAAGGTGTGGGGCTTAAGGCACTGGGTCCCACATGGCCAACTCTGCAGTTCAAGTCCCAGACCAGATGGCCAAAAAAGCACACTGGGCATGTGTGCATGTGTGCCCAAAATCCCAAGAAGAGAATGGAGAAGGGACTGCAGCATAACCATCCCCCTTAGGGGGATTTTTCACTTTTCCTCTCTCTGTCTCTCTCTAGAGAGAGGATGCACCCTACAGCAAAAAATCTAAAAACCAAAACTCTTGAGTGTGGCCAGCCAGTGACATGGTGAAGGCGGCTGAATCTCACATGGCTGACGCGTGGTTCAAGTCCTGGACCCTGTGGCCTGAAAAACACACTAGATGTGTGTGCACGTGTGTGTGTGTGTGTGCGCACGCCTAAAATCCCCAGAGGGGAGTAGAAGAGAAGGGACTCCAGCATGACCAGAGCCCCTGGGAGGTCTCCCCCGCCCCCCAGCACATGTGCCCTAAAGCAATTTTTAAAATACTAAAGTAGGACTCCAGTAATTCTGTCTGCCATCAGTTAATAAATTATCTGCTCCCCATGAGTCAGTCTCTTTTTCTCTGGCCAAAAAAATGACAAAGATTTTTGTTTATTTTCTAATTAGTGAAGCCATTGTTTATTCTGGCCTCAAATGATGATCTTCCGACCTTTGCTGTCCAGTGGCACTACCTGGCTGTCAGCCCTCACTGACCTCCTGGCTGCCTTAGCTGGGGTCACACCCTCCCCGCCCCCACATTCTCTGCAAGCTCTGAAAACGCAGAGTCCCAGAATGAAGCCGAAGTCCCGCCCCAAGCACGAGTGCTCCTCCAGCCTGTCCCCCTGCGAGGCCCGAACTCCGCTCTGCACGCACCTGGTGAACTGTGGAGCCACCGGAGCCCTGAGCGTCCGAGGACCGCGTCACCGGAAGTGGAGGTACGAGATCCGTTTTGGAGCTGCGGAGTGAGGGTGGGAATCAGCGCCCGGGACAGGACCCAGCGAGGGCCCAGGAGAGGAGGGGAGGAGGAGAGGAGGGGAGGGTGGCTGCTGGGACAGGGACAGGGCTGCCCCCCGTGCTCCGCCACTTACTTCACCTCCGAGAGGACCGAGCGCTCACCATCCGAGCACTGCGACCTGCGGCACTGGCGGTAGCTGCGCGGCGAGTGCGAGTGCCTGATGCGGATCGGGTCGCCTTGAGTCCTGAGCAGTGAAAGGGAACAGAACGGAACCAGGACTCAGAACAGGCCGACTCCAACTGCCCCTTCCTACGCCGCTGCAGGGAGCAGCGACTTCAAGAGTGGGGTCAAGACCTCGACTGGGGCAGCAGGTGGCGGCCGGCACCTGCTGATCACGGTCTGAGCTCTGGACCCGATGGAAGTCGTCCTGGCGCCTGTGCGGGTACCCACAAGAATCCCAAAAGAATGGAGGAGATTGGGCCTGGCCGTTCCCCCTGGGGTGGTGGTTTCTCACTTTCCCTCCCCCTGTCATGTGCCTACCTGTGCCCTATGGAAAAACCTAAAAAAAGAACTTGACTTTTGCAAGTCTGAGTGACTCAATTTTACAAGTTCACAGTAGAGAAGTGCTCCTGGCGGCTGGCCCTGGGGCTGGGGAAACTGGGCCCACATTCCTAGTCCCACCCCCAGAAGCCCCAATCCTGACAGGTGGAGGAACGGAGGAGAAGGGCTTTCAAGGTGACAGATCCAGGAGCACGCTTGCTGTTTCCCAGGCACACACACGGGCACACACACTCTCGGGCAAGAAAGAAAAGAGAGGAGGAGGAGGAAGGAAGGAAAAGGAAGTAGAAAAGAAAGAGAGAAAATAACATAGAAAAGAAAACAAAGTGCCCCCTTGACCATAATTTACCTGAAGCATTTGTGTGTATATTTTGTAACCATCAAATTTCAAATGAAATGATTCCCAGAGTTAAATTCTTAAGAAGCATGGAAGAAAAAAATCTACAATGTGCACAAAATGGCATTCCTATCAGAACAAGTTGGTCTTTAAATTAGCTACTAACCAGCCTGGTTTTTTAGAGGTTTTTGCCTTAGGGGACATGTACTCACTGGAGAGAGAGACAGAGACAGTGAGAGGGAAAGTGAGAAATCACCCTCCTAGGGGCATGGCCACACAGCAAATCTTCTCCACCCTTCTTCGAGGATCTTGGTTACTCAGGCACACATACGAGGCACGATTTTCAAGTATCTGAGTCGGGGACTCAAACGGCAATCGGCCATGTAGGAGTCCAGTGATCACTGCACCGTCTGCAGGCCCCTAGCCTGTCTTTTAAAGATTCAGTCTTTACTTGAAAATTGCTAGGAGAGTAGCAATGAGTCTTAGATGTTCTCACCAAGACTGTGTAAAGTGACAGACATGTTGTTAGCAGGATTTAATCATTTCACCATGTATACAAACAGCAAAATATGCATATACCGTAAAGACAACTGCTAATTGTCAGTGTAGCTTAGTAGAAAAAGAAGCATCCACTCTGCAGCCTGGGGATGCAGGGGTGCTAGCTGGGGTGCCCCTGCGGTTCGAGTGGGTGGGAGGGAGCACGGGCTGCAGAGGGGAGCCCTCTGGTCGTGACCAGCCACAGCAGGGCAGACAGCATGCAGGTCTGCATCCCGCAGTGTGTGCCGACTCGGGTCCTGCTCTGCTTCCATGAAGCCCGTGTGCTCTGCCCGCTCCAGGACAGGGACTGACTAGGCTCTTAGGACATGCTTTTGTGGTCAATGGAACTGGTGCTTGGGCCCAGCTGCGGCAGCATATGCAGGAGTGCTGCTACATGAAACCAGAGCTCTGTGAGGCCCGGGCTCAGATCCTGGCCGAAGAAACCCTCCATCTTGGTTAGCTGGAAGGCGGTGAGGAAGGTGGAAGAGAAGGGGTGGGGTGTAGATCACTGGCAAGACCTTGACCCTCCCCCCAACCCCTTTCATGTAAAATAAATAAATAAATAAATAAATAAACGTCTTTAAAAAGTACCCTAAGGTCTCAAAAAATTTTACAAAGTAAAAATAAACGGGGCCAGCCAGTGTCATGGTGGTTAAGGTGGCTGGATCCGACATGGCTGACTTTGTAGTTTGAAAAAAACTGGAGGATTGAAAACACAGGTCATGTGATGAGTGCCAAAGACCCTGAGAGGGGACTGGAAGAGAAGGGACTATGGCATGGCCATCTCTTGTGTGTGGGTGCTTTATCATCCTTCCCCACCCCCGTCTCTGGCAAGTACATGTACTCTATACAAATTAAAAAATAAAAATAAACTTTGTTACTAACCAATGAATGTCTTGGAAAAATCATTTTCAAAATGGCATTAATCATCAAAAGTGCCCTCGTACCAACTGCACACAGGGCCGGCTCGTGTGGGTGGCAGTGATTACGGGGCAAAGGGAGAATACTAGCTCTAAACAGCCCTGTCTGTCTCTTTCCCAACGGTCCCTTTAATCTGAGTCAAACAGTAAAGACAACATACTGATGGCGTGGTGGTGGAGGTGCTGGACCACATGGCCGATGTGGTTCGAGTCCCAGACCTGGCAGTTTGCTTCTCCCTCCCTCCCAACGCCTCTGTTTCTCTTTGTCTCTCTCTGGTGAATATATGTGCCCTACAGCAAATTTAAAAATGGGTAAATACGGGAACCAGCAGTTAGCGTAATGGCTATGGCGCTGGACTCCCACGTAGTCGACCGTGGTTCGTGTCCCGGACCCGGTGGCTTAAAACTCACGCTGGGCGCGTGTGCGTGCGTGCCCCAGATCCCGAGAGGAGAATGGAGGAGAAGGGATTGCGGCGTGACCATCCCCCCTGGGGGGTGATTTCTCGCTTTCTGTCTCTATGTCTCTCTCTCTCTGTCTGTCTGGCGAGCGCACGCGCCCTACGGTGAAAATCTCTCCAAAAAAAAAAAGGGTAAATACAATTAAATAAGTAATTCTTTTTTAAAAAGACAATGCGAACAGCAAGGAGAGACAGTGGCTTCTGAGCACAGGCCTTCCAGAGACACACTCACTCTATCTTAGTGTATGGGATCTCTTTCAGCTGCTCTTCTGAGAGTCCGGCTGGGTCCACCAGCTCCTTCCTGGAAGGGAGGAGACAAGAACACACAGTTGCAGTGCGGCTGTAAAAGCTCACACCCTTCGCAGACAGAGCTGAGGTCTCCCCTCCTCGTCTTACCCGAACGGAGTGTTGCTGAAACTCATTTTAAGCCTAGACCGGAGCTTTAAAACTAGACCGTGGGACCGGCAGGTGGCGTGGTGGTTGAGGCCAACCACGGTAAGAGTCAGCTTGCTTTCTCACTTGTGCGAGCGCGCGCTCTTGCACGCTCTCTCTCTCTCTCTCCCCTTAAAGCACACAGGCCCTATAACCAAATTTTAAAATAATAATAATAAAATTAAATAATAAATAAATAATTCTTTTTTTTCTTTTTAAAGGCTAGATTGAGTTCAAGGAGAAAAGGGAGGAAAGTCTTTTTGGTAGCGCTCCTGCCGTCTTTCCACTTCTCTACAGCCAGGCTGTTCTCTCATCCCCATCTCTACAGGTATCTGCCTGCCTCCCTGTCCTCCTGCCTTTCTCTCTGCAATTTCTCTCCTTTGTACTCAGGTATGAACAGGCAAGGCTTACACCTCAGGTGAGGAGTCGCAGGGCTGCCGGCAGCTGCCGGCCGGCCAGGGACCACCGAGGGCCTCCGCCCCAGTGACAGCGGTGCAGAGAGGCCTCCTCTCCCGCCGGGCCGTCCTTTCACCTGCACTAAGCGTACGTAGGTTTGGAAACGATACAGAAAGTACTCACTGAATATGTTTCCACAGCTCTTCTTTAGCCTGGACGTCAGGGCTTCTCCTGCAAGTGAAGAAAGCAATACATCTCTGTAAACTGCTTCCTCTAACCGTCTACCAGGCCCTGAACCCCTTCCAGCAAGCAGCCCTCCTCTGCCTGGGAGCCAACGCGAGTTAGTAAACGGCACCAGGTGAAATCGCGGCTGGTGTCGCTGAAGAGCAGCCACACCTGCACAGCCACAGCCAGAGCTGGCTGTCACGGACTGCAGTCACTAACTGCCTGGGAGGGGACAGCCACGCCAGCAGCCCAGTCCACCTGTCGGTACACGCTGCACCGTCGTGGCAGTGAACATAGGGGTCTACACCACTGCAACTGCTGCCAGAATGGTTTCCCCCAAGGGAGAAAACAGGCTTTGGTCACTCCCTTCCAGAGCACAAGATCAGGGCCAGCAGATGGCATAGCGGTTACACGCTGGACTCCCACATGGCTGACCGTGGTTCAAGTCCAGGCCCTGGTAGACTGAAACTCTCTATAGGCTTGTGTGCCTGCACCTCTCAAGATCCCAGGAGGGAGACCAGCAGTTAGCGTCAAGCCCTGAACCCGGTGGCTTAAACTCACGCCAGGAGCATGTACATACGTGCCCAAGATCCCAAGAGGAGAATGGAGGAGAAGGGACTGTGGTGTGGCCATCCCCCCTGGGGGGTGATTTCTCGCTTTCTGTCTCTCTTTCTGGCGAGCGCATGCGCCCTATAGCAAACCCCCCCCACCGCAAAAAAAAAAAAAAGATCCCAGGAGGAAACTGGAGGAGAAGGGATTGTGATGTGGCCAAGCTCCCGGGGTGTGTGTGGGCGATTTCTCACTTTCCCTCTCACGCCATCTCTCCCTGCAGCAAATGCATGCACCCTAAGGCAGACACGACTACGAAGAAAAGGGGAGAACAGAGGTCTGACCCAGCAGTGGCGTGGCGCTGGCCGGATCCCACAGGGCTGGCTCACACTTCTGTCCCAGATATGGCATCCTGAACATGTCGGTGCATGTGTGTGCGTGCCCAAACCCCAAGAAGGGAGCGGAGGGGAAAGGAATGCAGCGTGCTGTCCGCCCGTGGGTGCTCTCCCATCTTTTAGCACACACCAAAAGACCCTTCTCTCTTTAATTTTACTCATTGATTTGCTAGAACAAGTGTGTTAAATAGAAAGTGAGAAAGCAAGCCACCAGGTCTGGGACTTGAACCATGGTCAGCCATGTGGGAGTCCAGTGCCTCAACCACCATGCCACGTGCTGGCCCAGGGATCCTTCTCCTTTGATTTTTAAAACGTCATTCATTAATTTTTCTGAGAGAAAGAGGGAGGGGGGAGGACTACAGGGAGAGAGGCGCCACCCAGAGGTCCTCACATGTGACCTCGTCCCAGCGTACAGGGGAGGCCCGGCCTCAAGCCCAGAACCTTCCCATGTGGGTCTCGCGGACTGCTGCGGTGCCAGTCCCTGGCCCATCAGGTCTCCTGTCGGTCACGCCCCCCCCCCAGGCCTCGCACCCGCCCGCGGCCTGCACTTGCTCAGAGCGTCAGTTCCGGGCACCTTCTCAGGCGGCTCCATTGCGTGGATTAACATACTGTCCGTGAATCAGACCGCCAGACTAGGAGGAAAGATCTCGTCTAGGAAATCCTTCCAAAGAAGCAGCTTTTATCATTTTTTTTCTTTTTTTGAGAGAGATTTGCTTAGGATGCATGTGCTCACCAGAGAGACAGAAAGCAAGAAATCACACACACACACACCCCCCCAGGGAAGATGGCCACGCCGCAAACCCTTCTCCATTCTCCTCTCATGATCTTGGGCACACGTGCACATGCGTCTGGCGTAAGTTTTAAGCCACCGGGTCTGGGACTTGAACCACAGACTATGTGGGAGTCCAGCGATGTAACCATTATGCCATCTGCTGGTCCCTTTAATAATCTTTTTAAGGAATATACTTTTCTTTCTTTGTTTTTTTTTTTCTTTTTGTTTGTTTTTTAAAGAGAGAATTTTGCTATAGGGCACATGCACTTGCTGAAAAGACAGAGAAAGAAAGTGAGAAGTCACTCCCTGGAGGGATGGCCACACCGCAACCCCTCCCCTTCCATTCTCCTCTCGGGATTTTGAGCACACACACACACACATGCACCCAGCGTGAGTTTCAAGCTGCTGGGTCCAGGACTCGATCTGCAGTTGGCTACGTGGTAGTCTAGCACCTTAACCATTGTGCCACCTGCTAGCCCCAAGGCACATAATTTTAATCTTATTTTTCTTTTTATGCATAGCTTCCTTCATATAATCTTACTTAGAATAAGCAAAAATCCACATTTAACAATGCTATACTTGGTTTGAGACCACGGCTTTACCCTCTCCCCCGTTTATCTTCCACGTCTGCTTCCTGCCTTTTTCTTTTTTTTTTTTTTTAGAGATTTTTCACTGTAGGGCGCGTGCGCTCGCCAGACAGACAGAGAGAGACATAGAGACAGAAAGCGAGAAATCACCCCCCAGGGGGGATGGTCACGCCGCAATCCCTTCTCCTCCATTCTCCTCTCGGGATCTTGGGCACACACGCACACGTGCCCGGCGTGAGTTTTAAGCCACCAGGTCCGGGACACGAACCGCGGTCGACTACGTGGGAGTCCAGCGACATAGCCATTACGCTAACTGCTGGTTCCCTGTTTCCTGCCTTTTTAGATAGATTTTTTTTTTCCCTAGAGGAAAAACCATTTAATCAATTCAACAGCTAGAAAGTAGCTTGTCATGGGACCAGCAGTTATCATTAATGGCCATGTCGCTGGCCTCCCATGTAGTCGACCGCAGTTCGCGTCCCAGACCCGGTGACTTAAACTCATACTGGGCACGTGTGTGTGCGTGCCCAAGATCCCGAGAGGAGAATGGCGAAGGGATTGCGGCGTGGCCATCCCCCCTGGGGGGTGGTTTCTCGCTTTCTGTCTCTCTGTCTCTCTCTGTCTCTCTGGTGAGCGCACACACCCTATAGCAAAAACCTCTCCAAAAAAAGAGAAAAGAAAAAAAAGAAAGTAGCTTGTCATGGGGCTGGCTGGTGGCGTGGTGGTGAAGGGCACTAGACTTCCACATGGGCAACGCAGTCTGAGTCCTCGACCTAGCGGCTTGCTTTCTCATTTTCCCTCTGTCTCTCTCTCTCTGTCACTTCCTGGTCAAATTAAAATAAATAAATGAAGTTAAATAAAATAATTTTTTTCAAAAAGGAAATAGCTTGTCATATATTGTGGATTCAGAAAACCCTAGCAAAATCTCTCCACCATGCCTTCATGCCAGGAGAAAGAGAAAGCATTGCTAGCGCATGTCTGGAATTGTATGAGTCCGGGGCCGGCAGGTGGTTAGGGTGCCGGACTCCCACACAGCCGACCGCAGTCTGAGTCCTGGACTGGCCTCTTGCTTTCTCACTTTCCCACTCTCCCTCTCTCTCTGTCTCTCTCTGGTCAAAATAAAATAAGTAAATAAATAAGTTAAATAATTCTTAAAAAAAATCATATAACCGTATCGAGTCCTGAAAACGCTGATATGAAGGCAGAGCTCCACGTGCGAAGCCATCCGTGACTCTGCTCTGTCCTGGGCCTTTTAACTGTTAGGGTCTGGGTGCTTCCCTCGGGCCTGGTATTACACATCTGTTCTCTTCTGTTTTGTTGTTGCTGTTCATTAAATTTGGCCAAAGGGCACATGAACTCCCCAGAGAGAGAGAGAGAGAGATGGAGAGAGACAATGCACCCCAGGGACATGGTCACTCTGCAACCCCTTCTCCATTCCTCCATCCCGTTGAGAATTGGGGGCACAGGGCCAGCAGGAGGCATAGTGGTTACAGCACTGGACTCCCACATGGCCAGCCGCGGTTCATGTCCCACGGCAGGCACCATGTGCATGACTGCCCAAGATGCCAGGAGAATGGAGGGGTAGGCATGCTGTGTGGTCATCTCCCCTGGGGATGACTTCTCACTTCCCCTCTCAAGTCTCTTACTGTCTCTCTGTTGCAGGCACATGCCCTATGGTGAAAACATTAAAAAAAAAGGAAGAAAAAAAAAGAATTTGGGGCATGCATATATGCCCTGTGTGTGTCTCAAGCCACCGGGTCTAGGACTCGAACTGCACAGCTGGCCATGTGGAATCCGGCTACTTTAACCACTGGGCACGGTGCCAACCCAGGGCGCCTGTTGTCCATGGAAGAGACAAACAGCAAGAAAGACAGGGAAAGTGAGAAAGCATCCCCCATGGGCATGGCCATGCCACAATCTCTTCTCTGTTTCTCCTCTTGGGCTTTATTTTTCCAAGGTTTTTGTCATAGGGCAAGTGCGCTCACTGGAGAGAGACAGAGACAGTGAGAAAGACAGTGAAAAATTACACACTGGGTAATGACCACACTGCAATCCATCCTCCTCCATTGTCCTGCTGGGATCTTGGGCACACACATGTGCCCGGCATGCCCCTGGGTCTGGGTCCTCTTGGGATCCTTAGGGACGCGTGGATCAGACTCCATGCTGGATCTGGGATGCGAAACACATATTCCCCTATGAGGGACCTTGCTGCTTTAACTACTGCACTCCCAGCTGGCCTGAGAAAGATCTATTTTTATAAACACTGTTTTCTTTTCTTTTCGGAGAAGTTTTTCCTATAGGGCGCATGTGCTTGCCAGAGAGACAGAGACAGAAAGTGAGAAATCATGCCCGGGGGGATGGCCACACCGCAATCCCTTCTCCTCCATTCTCCTCTTGGGATCTTGGGCATGCACGCACACGCCTAGCGTGAGTTTAAGCCACCGGGTCTAGGACTTGAACCACAGTCGACTACATGGGAGTCCAGCGACGTAGCCATTACGCTAACTGCTGGTCCCTATAAACACTGTTAACAGTCGATATTTCTGAGCACTGGAATTAAATACTTATGTCATCAGGGCCAGCAGGTGGCATGCTGGCTAAGGCACTGGTAATTTGATCCGGGACCTGGCAGCCTGAAAATCACAGAGAGCCCCTGTGCCTGCATACCCCAAATCCCAGGACTGGAGGAGGAAGAATTGCAGCACGGCCATCCTCCCTGGGGAGAATGGAGAAGGGATCGCAGCATGGTCACCCTCCCTTGGGGGGAGATTTCTTACTTCCCCTCTCTCTGTCTCCTCCTCGGTGGTGAGCCCATGCGCCCTATGGCAAAAACCTTAAACCACACACACACATACACACACACACACACACACACACACAATTATTTTCTTATTTATACTTTTCTGTCCTTTCTGGACTCCCCTTCTCCTTAATTTAAGAGGATGTCTTACCTTAATTATTAAGGGGGAACAAGGGGTACTTCATGTTACAAAAAGAATCCCAGGGGGCAGCCAGAGGCATGACCGTTAAGGCGGCTAGATCCCACATGGCCACCACACAGCTGGGACTGGGGAGCTTGAGCAACACACCAGGCCTGTATGTGCACGTGCCCAAAATCTCAAAGAGGGAGCAACGCAGGAGAAGGAATTATGGAGTGACCATGCCCCATGGGGGCTGCTATTTCTTTTCCTCTCTCTGGCGAGCGCATGCACCCTACAGCAAGTTAAAATAATAATAATAATAAAATCCCGTTGTTGGCCCAGCTGCAGTGGGGTGAGAGGTAGGGCACCCCTCGCGATGCTGGAGCCCCTAGAAGGCCTAGGCTCAGAGCCCAGACCGACCTGAACATGCTGTGCGGCAGGCAGGACACGCCCGCCATCCTGATGGGGCTGGCTGGGGCAGCCAGGGCAGGGCGCGGGGACACCGGGAGAGGCTGTCGAAATACCTCTCTTTCTCATTAAAAAAAATTACTGTTGTACTTCCACAGGAAATGCCTTTTGTTCCCATCTCAGATGAACTAGCACAAATGCTACTTTTCTCTAAAGAATGATTTAACTTTATTTATTGATTTTAATTTGACCAGAGAGGGACAAAGAGAGAGAGAGGGAAAGTGAGAAAGCAAGCCACCGGATCCAGAACTTGAACCGCGGTCGGCCATGGAGCCCAGCGCCCTTAACCACCACGCCACCTGCTGGCCCCACACTAATCCTACCTTAATCTGACTGTCATCGGTCCTTCTTGCCGGAAAGACTAGTCCTAAAAGATTCCAGGATTTAGTGCATCTCTTTTACGGCACCAGACAGCTGTATCTGTAACAACCGGGCTCTGAAAAGGCCGACAGCTTCAAACAGCTCTCAGGTAAAGGAGCGTTCCGAAGCTCGGAGGCAGCGCTAACTTCCCTGCCGGCCGACCACCTGGGGCTCCCGGTGAGAACACGGCTCGTCTATGCCTGTCTCAGCACGTTCCATCAATAACTGAGGACGAGCAGGTGGTATGGAGGTTAAGGCACTGGATCCCAAACGGCCGACTGGGCAGTTCCAGTCCCAAGCCTGGTGTCCTGAGGAACATGCCAGGTGCGTGTGCATGTGTGTGCTCACATGTGCATGCATATTGAAATCCCAAGAGGATGGAGAAGGGACTGTAGTGTGGCCATGCCCCTGGGGGTGCTTTCTCACTTTCCCTCTCCCTCTTTCTCACTCTGTCTCCAGTGAGCACAAGTGCCCTCTGGCAAAATTAAAAAAAAATAAATAAGGAAGTAAATTAAGGAAGAGTTGTATTAGGATATAAAATAAAAGGAAGGAAAGAATGACATTGATATCCAAATGGCCTAGCAAGTTATTCCTATAAAATAAGTGTGATATAATATTTCATTTAATGAAGTTCCTCTTCTTCCTATTTTTTTCTGGAAATATTTTTTTAGAGAAGTAAATAGTGATGGGACAGAAATCAGCTTCAAATCTCAGGTCATAATATCAAAAAAAAAAAGAAATCAAGAAAGATACCACCTGGGCGACACCTCAGCAAACTGACACCCAAGGACTCACACAAAGTCCACAGAGCTCTCATTAAAGGCGATACTGCAGGCTAGCCACTGTACGGTGATTAAGGTGGCTGGATCCCACATGGCTGACTGCAAGGTTCAAATCCCATACCTGTGGGCAGGATACACATACCAGTGTGCACGCAGGCATGCCCAAAATCCCGAGAGAAGAGTGGAGAAGGGACTGTGGTGGCCATTTCCCTTGGGTGGGTGGAGGGTTCTCACTTTCTCTTTCTCTCTTTCTCTCCAGCAAGTACATATGCCCGATAGCCAATATAAAAAAAGAAAAAAAGAAAGACCATATTGTAAGTCTTGAAACTTAAGTTCAAAGGATTAAAATTTTACAGTTTTCTTTTTTGAATCACAGTGGAATCAAACTAGAAATGAATACAATGTCTAGAACATACTTGAAATTAACTTACATGCTACTGAAAAAAGCCTGACTCAGAACTCACATGGGAAAGTGGACCCCACAGCACAGCGGTTAAGCTCTGTGCAGAGGCAGTCGGGCCCACGTGGCTGACCACGGTTTGAATCCCAGGCCCCCGGGGCTCTAAAATCACACTAGGTGTGTGTGTGCTTGCCCGGAACCGTGACAGGATGCAGAAAGGGATGAAAACGGATTGCACTGTGACCAGGCCCTGCTGGGGGTGTACTTCCTCCCCGGAAGCCCCATCGTGCATCTATGCACTCTCTGGCTACATACATAAATAAGGAAATTAAAAATTATCTGGAACTTCATGAAAATAAAGCCAATACTTCTCAAGACCCAGTTACAGTCTGGCAATGGGGTGTCACTGCCCAGCATTAAAACCACGAGGGGACCAGCAGGTGGCATAATGGTTATATCACTGGATTCCCATGGGGCTCTGGGCTTAAAGCTCACGCCAGGTGCGTGTGCGTGTGTGCCCAAGATCCCAAGAAGGGACTGCAGCATGGCCAAACCCTGAGGAGTGATTTCTCGCTTTCTGTCTCTGTCTCTCTGGAAAGCATACACGCCCTATAGCAAAAATCTCTTTAAAAAAGAAAGGAAAAGCTATATGGGAGGCCCAGAGTTCAGATCGAAGGTCAACCTGAACCCTGGCAGCCCCTAAAACTGGCTGCTAGGAAGCTGAGGGAAGGATGTCGAGTGGCCAGACCGGGGGAGCCCTCTTTCTCTCTCTCTCTCTCTCTCTCTCTCTCTCTCTCTTCCTTCCTTCCTTCTTCCCTCCCCACCCCCAAGAAATAAACAAACAACTAAATAAATGAATAAATGCAAGGTTTAAAGAGGAAAAAGGGCTTAAAGGGAGATTTACACCTTTATGTCTTATGAAGATGGAAAAGGAAGCATAAGTAAAAGATAAATAAAAGGAAGAAAATGCTAAGGAGTGCAAATTGGAGCCAGCAGGTGGCATGGGGGTTAATACTCTGGATCTCACATGGTCAACTGTGCAGTTCAAGTCCCGGACCTGCTGGATCGACACACATGCTGGGCGCATGTGCATGTGTGCCCAGAATCCCAAGAGGGGAACGGAGAAGGGACTGCAACATGGCCATCCCCCTGGGGGTGATGTTTCTCTTTTTCTCTCTCTGTCTCTCTTTGAGAGCACACACCCTATGGCAAAAATATAAAAAGAAGAAAGAGAAAAAGGAGTGGAAATCAGTGAAATAGACAGCCTAGAAAAATCACCAAAACCCAGGGGGCTGGCAGGTGGTGTAGTGATTAAGGACTGGACTCCCCCTGGCCGACTGCGGTTCGACTCTGGGATCTGATGGCTTGCTTTTTCACTTTCTCTCTCTCTGTGTGTGTCTCTCTCTCACTCTACACGTCTCTGGTCACAATTAAAATAAATAAATAAATAAATAAATAAATAAAGTTAAAATCAAATAATTTGAAAAAGAAAAATCAACAAACCCAAAGTTGGGGAACCAGCAGTTAGCGTAATGGCTATGTCGCTGGACTCCCACATAGTCGACCGCGGTTCGTGTTCCGGACCCGGTGGCTTAAAACTCACGCCGGGCGCGTGTGCGTGCG
>NW_006159670.1:253520-278391 GCF_000334495.1 Tupaia belangeri chinensis
ACGCGCCCTACAGAGAAAAAACCTCAAAAAAAAAAAAAAAAAAAAAAAAAAAAAAACCCCAAAGTTGCTTCTCTGGGAAAAATAGGTTAAGAAGGATGGCTAGTGGCATGGTGGTTAAGGCCACTGGATCCCACATGGCTGACCAAGAAGTTCAAGTCCCAGACCCAGCAGCTGGAAAACTATGCCAGGCATATGTGTGTGCGCCCCAAATCCCAAGGAGAATGGAAGAGAAAGAATGGTGGCTCGGCCATCCCCCTGCAGGTGCTTCCTCACGGTCTGTCTGATGCTTTCCTGTGAGTGCACACACCCTATTGCAAAAACAACAACTAAAAAATGACAAAAAGGAAAAAGAAAAAAAAAATAGATTAAGAAAAAAGTCAAGAGAAAACAAATTACCAACATCAGAGGTGAAAATGTGAGAAAGACATCACATTTCAGATGTTAAATTTTTGCTAAAAGATTGGACAACAAAAATGAATGCAGCAAATTCTCTCGAAAACACAAGTTCCCCAAACCAGCCCATAACAAGTAGAAGTACAAATAGCCCAGTAACTGATAAATCGAATTTGGAATTTAACATTTCCATGAAGAAAATTCCAGGCAGAGATGGTTTCACTGGAGAGTGATCCCAAAACCGGACGATAAGACAGGAAAACTGCTAGCTTCACGTTAGTTCATCTAGAAAGCAGACAAAGAAGGAATGTTTCCCAGATTACTACAAATGACCCATATGGCCTTGTTACCAAAACCCCAACACTAAGAAAAATTTAGATCAATGCTTTCCATGAACATACTAAAAGCATCTTAATAAATAAATGCTACCAAACAGAACCCACCAAGACACAGCGGGCTTCTCCTAGGAATGCAAAGACATGTAACTAGGGCCACAGGAACAAAAAAAAGTGTCTCAATAGATATGGAGGGAGCTCATCACAAAATTCAAAACCCTTTCATGATAAAAAATAAAACTAAAATAAAGCCCTTCCCAACTCTCAACAAACTGGACGATCACGCCACACGTGTGCGCATGTGTGCCCCAAATCCCAGGAGAATGGAGGGAAAGGGACAGTGGCGCGGTCAAGCCCCCGGGGTGATTTCCCACTTTCTCTCTCTCGCTGTCTCTGTTTGCCTCTCTGATTAGCGCGCGTGCCCTATGGTAAAAACTGAAAAGTCAAAGAATCAGCTGACACACCGGCAGTTTCCCCGGTTTTACACGCGGCATGTGGGTAACGTGACACAGTGGACTTCCCCTGAGCGAGGAGGCCCTGGGTGGCTGCTTCCCACCGACCACTTCCAGTCAGCTATAGTCAAGCGGGGCACTGGGAGAGCTAGCCAGTACAATCGGAAACAGAAAGGAGAGGTGAAAGGCTAAGAAACAAAGGAAAACTGTCTCTGCCCACAGACAGTCTAGCTTATTTACAGAAAACCCTGTGGAACTGCCCTAAGAAGGAGTTAACAAGGCTGCCTGGTGATAAGACAGAGCATGGGTATTCTGTGTTTTCAGGGGCCTTAGGGCGCATGCAACTCACTGGACAGAGACAGAAAGAAGGAGCGTCAGCAATCACCTCCCGCCAGGGGCGGTGGCCACACCGGAATCCCCTCTCCTCCACTCTCCTGGAATTTTGGACGTTCATGCACACAAGCCAAGTGTGACTTCCAGGCCACCAGGTGGGGAACTCGAACCACGGATGGCTAATGTCAAAGTCCAGTGTCTTACCCAGCCTGCCACCTACTGGCCACAAACATCAGTATTTTATTTTGAGTTTTTTTTTTTTTTTTTTTTGGAGAGGTTTTTGCTATAGGGCATGTGCGCTCGCCAGACAGAGAGAGACAGAGAGACAGAAAGCGAGAAATCACCCCCCAGAGGGGATGGCCACACCGCAATCCCTTCTCCTCCATTCTCTCAGCGACATAGCCATTACGCTAACTGCTGGTCCCTTGAGTTGTTTTTTAATATACCAGCAAACAATCAGAAAATGTAAGTATTGAAATGTACAGTTCAATACCGTTAAAAATATTAAAATTTATAATTAAGTTTAAGAAAATAAATGGAATAATTCTGTAATGAAAATGATAAAACACTGCTAAAAGGAGTCAGTATCAATTTTCTCCAAAATAATCCATAGTCTAAAGCCATAGTGTTTTGTTGTTGGTGGAGGTGATGATAGAAACCAATAAGCTGGGGAACAACAGGTGACACGGTGGTCAAGGCACTGGACTCCCACATGGCTGACCATGGTTTGAGGCCCAGACCTGACAGCTTGAAAGTCATGCCAGGTACAGGTGTGTGCGTGCTAGAAATCCCAAGAGGAAAATGAAAGAGAAGGGTCTGTAGAGTGGCCATCCTCCCTAGCGTGTGATTTCTCACTTGCCCTCTGTCTCTTCTGACAAGCTATACACCCTATGACAAAAACCTTAAAAAAAAAGGCTAAAATGTCACATAGAGCGGGACCAGCAGTTAGCGTAGTGGCTATGTCGCTGGACCTCCATGTAGTCGACCGCAGTTTGAGTCCTACACCCAGTGGCTTAAAACTCACTCTGGGCGCATCTGCATGCGTGCCCAAGATCCAGAGAGGAGAATGGAGGAGAAGGGATTGCGGCATGGCAATCCCCTTGGGGGGTGATTTCGAGCCTTCTGTCTCTCTCTCTCTGTCTGGTGAGCACACACGCCCTATAGCAAAAACCTCTCCAAAAAAAAAAGTCACATAGAGGGACCAGCAGGTGGTGCGGTGGTTAAGGCCCTGGACACTTCCACATGGCCAACTGCAGTTCGAGCCCCGGACCTGGTGGCTTGCTTTCTCACTTTGTCTCTTTCTTTCTGTCTCTCTCTGGTCAAATTAAATGAATGATAAATGAAAAGTTGAATAAATAATTGTTTTTATAAAAAGTCACATAAGAATGCAAATACATGCACTCTCCCTCCTCGCTTTACGACCGAGCTCCATTCCCACCAGGTCATTAAGTAAACTGGTAGACGAGCAAGGAGCTTAGGGCAGGTGTCCTGCGGCACGTCCGGGCAACGGGGGGCACACGTGTTTCAGTAGCTGACAGGGGACAGCACGCCAGCCCCATGTCATCTCTCATACAGATCACAGCACAGTAATATCAATGCAGTGCAATTATGACCTACAAGGTGCATTATTATGTATAATAAGGTATAAATGAAAGGACAGTATTGCACGATGGCGAACGCTTCATGGAGTGATTACTAAGCAACCAGGAAACGAGACAAAAACCCAGATCACACAGACTGAGAAAGGGGGTCCCCGCGCTGGAGAACTGGTCGTTATGTCTGAGCGGTCATTAAACAGGTGGGTCATTAAGTGAGGAGCGGCCGTAACCTAAACTAGCTAAATCAATGTAGGAAGAAATACAAAGGAAGCCCAAAGCAGGAGAATCCGCACTGCCTGATTTCTGTCTCACTGTACAGCTACGGTAACCAAGACAGCACAGTGGCTCCGGACAAATCGATCCACGGAACGAAACTGGCCTGCGAGTGGCAGTCAACTGGTTTCAACAGAGGCCACGAGCATTTCGGTGAAGGCTTGTCAGCCAGTGGGAGAAAACCTGCCTCTGCCTCACACAGAGACAACATGTAATCCTAGGTGATCCCAGACCTACACATAAGCAAAATCACAAAGCTGCCGGAAAAATCCAGGACACGGTCTTCCTGACAAAGACAAAGCAGACAAGTATTCCCTAAGACACACAACAAAGGCCTTACCTATAAATGAAAAATACAGTATTTCAGTCTTTGTCAAAATTAAAAAATAAAAAAGCAATGTTAGAAGCAAGAAAAGGCGGGCCCGGGCGTGGTGGTGCAGACGTGAGGGCGCTGGTTTGCAAGGCTGAGGCCACGTGCGAACCCGGGTTCAGTTCCTGGATCAACAGAAACTGGCTGGGCCTGGGACGCAGCGGGCTTCAAGGCCAGGACAGGAAGGATCACTGTGGCAAATCTCTGGGGCCCAGCAGGTGGCGTGGAGGTTCAGAGCTGGATACCAGTGGCCGCCTGCATGGCTCGGGTCCCGGACCTGGTGGCTCGAAAATCATTCTGGACGTGTGTGTATGCATGCCCAAGATCCCAAGAGGAGAACAGAGAAGGGATTATGGCATCTCCATCCCTCCTTGGGAGTAATTTCTCACTTTCCACCTCTCTCATGAACGCACATATCCCATAGCAAAACAACAACAACAACAAAAACCACCTCTCAGGGCTGGATATGGGTACAGCAGGAAAACGCGGCCGTGCAAGGCTGACTGCATGGAAGGTTGTGTGCTTGTGTCTGGAGACATCTAAGTACCCCAGGTATGGAGGCTGAAACCGGGGTGGGGCGCAGCAGCCAGACCCTGTGGGGTGCAGTCTGTCTGCTTGCCTGCCTGTCTTCTCTGTCTCTTTCACATATGTGATAAATGAGCTTTAAAAATATTCTTCCGGGCCAGCCAGTGCATGGTGGTTAAGTTGGCTAGATCCTGCATAGCTGCCTGCACAGTTTGAGTCCCGGACCAAGCAGCTGGAAAAGCACATTAGACACGTATGCATGTGTGTAAAATCCTGCCAGGAGAGAGAAACGGAGGAGAGGGGATTGTGGCACGGCCGCCCCCCTGGTGGGGTGAGAGGTGCTTTTCTGGCTCTCTCTGGCAAGGACATACGTCTCTGACAGAATATTTTAAAAATATGTCTCTAGGCCAGCAGGTGGCATGGTGGTTAAGGTGTTGGATCTCACGTGGTAGACCGCGGTTCTAGGCCTGGACCTGGTGGCTTGCTTTCTCACTTTCCCTCTGTCTCCCTCTGGTGAGTACATGTGCTCTATAACAAATGAAGTGATAATGATAAGTAAAACTGAAATGATTTTTTCAAAGGAAAAAATGTTTCTATTACTTTCTCTCCACCCTCCAGTGCGTGCACTCTCTCTCTCCCTCCCTCTCATTAAAAAAAAAAAAAAAAAGGCCCAGCTGTGGTAGCACACAGGTCCTGTCACTGCTTAGCAAGCTGAAGCCACACGGGAAGCCCGAGTTTGGTTCCCAGACAAACCTGAACACTCCCAGTGCAGGTGTGCACACCTGTAATCCCAGCTAGCAGGGAGGCTGACGGAGGGCCATGGCACAGTGAGACCGTCAAAACTGCCTCCCTCTGCCTCTCTCACATTCTCTCTCCCCTACTTCCCACCATCTCTTGCTCATAAAGGAAAAACAGAAGAACATGGAAAGGCTGACCACAGCTTGGGAGAAAGTATTTACAATACATATATCTGAAAAGAGACTTCACCCAGAAAACATTAATAATCTACAAATAAATAATGAAAAGACAACCCAATCAAAACGGGAAAAATTTGAACAGCATAAATCTCAAGATATAAAAATAAGCAATGAGCACCAGAAATGTGCGTCACATAGTCATCCAGGAAACGCTCATGAAAACCACACCGGGACCCCGCGTCAGCCTCTCCGGTAGCGGAAATTCACAAGGCAGACAGGAGCAAGTATTTGCGAGAAAGGGCAGAGTGGGGACTCTCACACCCTGCTGGGGGATAAAATGAGACAACCTCTTTGGAGGTCATTTTGGTAGTTTCCTATAAAATTAGACACACAAATCCCCTCAACCCAACAATTCCCCTCTGAGGTATTTACTCAAGGCGGAAGATGAGATTCCAGGGACCAGCAGGTGGTGTACAGGCTATGTCGCTGGACTCCCACGAGTCAACCACAGTTTGAGTCCAAGACCCGGTGGCTTAAAACTCATGCTGGGCGTGTGTGTGTGTGTGCCCAAGATCTCGAGAGAATGGAGGAGAAGGGATTGTGGCATGGCCATCCTCCCAGGAGTGGATTTCTTGTTTCTGTCTATCTCTCTGGCAAGCAGACATGCCCTATAGCAGAAATTTCTCTTAAAAAAAAAATTCCAAAGATGTACTTGAGCAGAATGTAGAACGTCTATCGCAGCTTTCAACACAACGGCCCCGACTGCGAGCACTCCGCATGCCTGTCAGAAGAGCCTGGGTAGGGCAGCAGTCCCACGGAGGTTCAGGCAGCTGGTCCCACACGGCCAGCTGCGTGATTGAGTCCCAGACCCAATGGTTTAAAATCACACCGGATGCGTGTGCCTGCATGCCCCAAATCCCGGGAGGTGAGTGGAGGAGAAAGGACTGCAGTGTGGCCATGCCCCCCAGGGGTGAATTTTCACTTTCAGGCTCTCTGATTCTCTCTGGCAAGCATACACACCCTACAGCAAAACTAAAAAATAAATAAATAGCACAAATAAAAAGAGAATGGATAAACAAATTGTGGTATATTCATATAATGAACTATTACCAAAAAATCTGAATAACCACGGACAGAGGAACATGATGAATCTCAAAACCAGCAGATTCTGGGCAGCAGGGAGTGTAGTGGTTTAGGCGCTGGACTCCCACAGGCCGGCCACGGTGCAAACCCCGGACCCAGAGGCTGGAAACTCACACCAGGTACATGGCATGGGGTGCTTCCTCACTCGTCCCCGCAGCCTCGGTCTGTCCCTCCTGGGCTCACACGTGCCCTCTGGCAACATTTAAAAGGGAAAGACTTCACACAGAGAAGTGAAAACGTGGGGCCAAAGTTTCACCAGGACTATGCTGGGTCTGGTCTCGGGTTCTGGTCTTCTGGTTAAAACTTCCTCAGCAAAGTCTGAGTTCCCAGATCAAACTCCCTTTTTTTTCCAGATGTTTTTGCCTTAGGGTGCATGTACCCGTTAGAGAGAAAGAGAGACAGAGACAGAGAAAGGGAAAGTGAGAAATCACAGCTGGGGGATGGCCACACCACAATCCCTTCTCCATTCTCCTCCTGGGATTTTGGGCATGCATGCAAAAGAGGAATGGACCTTCTGTTAACATCTGCTTTCTGCTGACCCTAGGCTCACTGGGGTTTCTGACAAACACCCTGGAGCCAGAACGAGGATACCACTGACAGACTCCAGCACACATACCCGGGGTAGCTTCTAATCCACGGGCAATGCATCTGAGACAAGAACCGACCCCTCCGGGACCCACAGCGGCCCACGTAGGCTCCTGGGCACACCCTCTGGATTTTGCCCTGGCCTCTGTTACCCCGTCTGCCGCTCACGGCTTCCTTCTCTCCAGAGCTGCCCAGCTCCTGCTCAAGGCTGCTTCAACATCTGCTCCCCAGCACCCTTCTGCTGCCCGGCCCACGAGCAGGCTACACCAGACTCCAGCTACCCGCAGAGTGGCAAGGGGGTCTGAGGTTAGTTCTGGCTCACTGGGAAGGGGGTGGGGGGCTGTCTTGACGATGCACGTGATGAATAACAAACGCACACTACCAGCACGCGGATGGATGATTAGCTCTGAGGGCAGCGACCTCAGTCCCGGGGTAACTGTGCCTTGCAAACATTGCCTAGCAACCGAGGAGCCCGGTGAGCGGGATCGCTCGCTGCCGCTCCCAAGTGGAGGGCGCGGGGAAGGCAGGCACAGCCGCCTCCCGGAGGAGACCGCGCTCAGACCTCAGACCGAGGCCGCAGGTGCTTCTCCACCAGCCGGCAGGGCGCCCGCCCACGTACTCGCGGAAGGGAGGCTTTTGTTTCAGCGCAGCACCGCACAGCACAAAAACGTGGTTTTGACAGTCCTGTCTCCATGACCGTTTGTTTGGCTGTGCTCCAATATCTATGCTTCCAATGCAGTGAGTGAGTGTCACAAGCTAAGAAGGTAAAGATGACCTCAGAATAACCGAGGCTGAGCTAAACGCTGCAGGAGACCCGGGCACTGCGCGCAGCTTTGAGCTCTGCTTTCCCACCGAGATAGAAAGAGCACATACGAGCGAGATCTGTGTCTGGATCGCCTGTTGTTGGGGTCCGCTTGGTTTTTTTCCTTTTGTCTCCTTAATACGGCTTCCCACTGAGGCGCTGAATCAACCATATCGTTCTCCTGCCGTATTCTGAAAAGAAAAGCCATTAGTCTGACGTTAACACCCATACAAAGTGCCTTGTTAAACTTGCCTTTAAAAGTTACCTAAGCAGCAGCAATTTCATTATAATCTGAAAGCTAAGAATGTAGTAACTCGATAATACACCCGATAATACACCCGGTAGTCGGTAAACGTGCACTTCCAAGGGGTCTCCAAAGCTCATGGAAAGCACATGTTATGAAAACACTGCATGGTTTTCAGGAAAGTTTTTTGCACCAAAATAAACTTGTGATTTTTAAAAATGTTATTTATTTTATTTTATTTATTACTATTAATTTTTCATTTAACCAGAGAGATACAGAGAGAGGAAAGGTGAGCAAGTAAGCCACCAGGTCCGAGATTCGAACCACAGTTCACCAAGTGGGGGTCCAGCACCTTCACCACCACACCTGCCAGCCCCAATAAACTTACATTTTAATTCCATTTTCCTCATACACATTTAAGTATATGCTAAAATATTCAAGTTTAAACATGTAAAAATATATTGGTTACTTCTGGATTTCCACCTCTTAAACTTTCTAAGGGCCAGCGGGTGGCACGGTGGTTTGGATGGCTGGATCTCACATGGCTGACTTTGTGGCTTAAGTCCCAGACCTTGTGGCTTGAGAAACGTGTGCATGCCCAAAATCCTGAGAAAAGAATGGAAAAGAAGGGACTGCAGGGTGGCCACCCCCCCACCTCAAGATGATTTCTCATTTTTTGTCTCTGTCTCTCTCTAGGAAGCATACATACTCTATAGCAAAACTTTTTTAAAAAACTAAAGAAAAAATGAATCAAATAAAAATTCTTTTTTTTTTTTTTTTTGGAGAGATTTTTGCTATAGGGCACGTGCGCTTGCCAGACAGACAGAGAGAGACAGAGAGACAGAAAGCCGGAAATCACCCACCAGGGGGATGGCCACGCCACAATCCCTTCTCCTCCATTCTCCTCTTGGGATCTTGGGCACACACATACACACGCCCGGCGTGAGTTTAAGCCACCGGGTCTGGGACGCAAACCGCGGTCGACTACGTGGGAGTCCAGTGACATAGCCATTACGCTAACTGCTGGTCCCCAAATAAAAATTCATTTAAAACACATTGAAGTTTGTGGACCCGCATGGTGTGGTGGCTTAAGGTGGCTGGCTCCCACCCAACAGCATGGCTAACAGCATGGTTAGCCCCAGACCCTGTGGCTGGAAACACATGCTGGGGACGTGTGCATGTGTGTCTGGAATCCTGAGAGGAGAAACGGAGAAGGGGTCTGTGGTGTGACCATTCACCACGGGGGAGCACTCTCACTTTCCCTCTCTCCCTCTCTCTCTCTCTCTCTCTCTCTGCCTTGCTCTGGTAAGTGCACATGCTCTCTAGCAGAATTTTTTAAAAATGTAAGTTTATGGGACCAGCAGTTGGTGTAATGGCTATGTCGCTGGACTCCCATGTAGTTGACCGTGGTTCAAGTCCCAGACCCAGTGGCTTAAACTTATGCCAGGCGCGTGTGCGTGCATGCCCAAGATGCCGAGAGGAGAATGGAGAAGAGATTGCGGCGTGGCCATCACCACCCCCTGGGAGGTGATTTCTCTGTTTCTCTTTCTGGCAAGCGCACGCACCCTGTAGCAAAAACCTCTAAAAATATATATATATATAAGTTTATAATAAAAAAAGAGTGGTGATGGGACAGCCCCAAAACACAGCAGCCAAGCACTTTACAGAGAGCTGGATCCTACGTGGCTGACCAGTGTGAATCCTGGCCCTGGCAGCTTAAAAAACATTCCAGGGGCATGTGTGTGTGCCTGGAATTTCAGTAAGACATAACAGCGAAGGAAAGGGGGCTGCTGCGTGTGACATGCCCCTCTGGGTGTGCCCTCTCTCTGGCAAATGCGCATACCCTCTGGAGATTAAAACAATAAAAAGAAACAGGGGTATCTGCTAGAGTCAATCCTGTTTTTTTCTTTTTGAGAAATTCTTGCTATTGGGATTGTGTGCTTGCCAGAGAGACAGAGAAAAACCAAGAGACAGAAAGCGAGAAATCACCCCCCGAGGGGGATGGCCACACCACAATCCCTTCTCGTCCATTCTCATCCAAGATTTTGGCACCCATGGACACGTGCCCAGAATGAGTTTCAAGCTATGGAGGCCAGGACTCGAACCATGGTCAGTCATGTGGGAGTCCAGTGCCTTAATCACCATGCCACCTTCTGGACCCATATAGTGTCAGTCCTAAATGCTAGTTGAAACACAATAAATCATTTTACTTTGAAATGCTCTTAAAATTTCACACGAGGGTCAGCTGCACTGGTGTAGGCAGCAGGGCACGGTCACGTGACAGGGGAGCCACCCGGGGGCCCAGGTTCAGGTCCTGCGTCGACCTGCACACACCTGGCACTTCCGTGAGTGTCCCTGATCCCAGCTGGCTGGGAGGCTGGGGAGCACAATGGCATGGCAAGACTCTGGAAAGTGCACCTAACTGTCTCTGTTTGTCTGTCTTTTTTCAGAAACAAACGGAAACTTAAACTTAAAAAGGAATTCACACGGGGACCAGCAAGTGGCATGCTGGATTCCTACATGGCCAATCACAGTTCAAATCCAGGACCCAACGGCTTGAAAATCGCGCTAGGCACATGTATGTACATGCCCAATACCAAGAGGAGACTGGAGGAGAAGGGACTACGCTGTGGCCATTCCCCTGGGGGGCAATTTCTCACTTTCCCTTTCCCTCTGTCTCTCTCTGGCAAGCACATGCGCCCCATGCCAAAATCTAAAGAAAAGAAATCACAGATATTACTAAAGGTTTTATTAATACACGCCAGCTATAACTGTTTTTTAACATAGAAAACTGGGGGTCCAGAAAATGAAACACGGGACATAGCGCCCTAGCGGAGCACGCACACGCCATCCTGGCTCTGCTCCCGTCAGAGGGCACCAGGTGGACGCTCTGCGTGGCCAGGCAGGAACATGAGGAAGAGGGGAGGGAGACCCCGGGAGCGCCCGCACTCACCCAGAGCCATCTCAGGGAGGTGTTGCCAAGTCTCACTTTAAAAAAAGATAACCTGCCAACCCGAGTTTTTAAAGTGAGCTCTCCCAATTTTCGAGTACTGGCGACTAACTCTGAACGTCAAGGCACTGTGCGGACGTAGCAAAGCCCATCTGCGGCCCGCTCGGCCTGCAGAGGATGCCTCTGACCCAGCGGGGCCTCCTGACCAGGTCTCCGGGTGAGGTGCCGAGGACCACGGGAGAGAAGCCAGTCTCCGGGGCACCTCGCCCCGCCTGCAGCGGCCAGCGTTCCTTACAAAGCCAACAGCTCTTACTTCAATATTTAGATTTTTTTCAGTTTACTATAGAGCGTGTGCACTCACCAGAGACGGATGGGCAGAGGAGAAAAGTGAGTCACAGCCCTGTCTCCTCTTGGGAGTACGGAAATGCATGCACACGTGCCCGGCGTGTTTTGAAGCTGCCAGTCCAGGGTGGGAATCGTGCCATCGGCCAGTGGGACCCGGCGGCCTTAGCCACCACGCACCTCAGTGGCCGTGAACATTTCACTTTTAATTTACAGAAGCTCTCCCGGACAAAAAGTCCTAAATGCTAGTTGAAACACAATAAATCATTTTACTTTGAAATGCTCTTAAAATTTCACACGAGGGTCAGCTGCACTGGTGTAGGCAGCAGGGCACGGTCACGTGACAGGGGAGCCACCCGGGGGCCCAGGTTCAGGTCCTGCGTCGACCTGCACACACCTGGCACTTCCGTGAGTGTCCCTGATCCCAGCTGGCTGGGAGGCTGGGGAGCACAATGGCATGGCAAGACTCTGGAAAGTGCACCTAACTGTCTCTGTTTGTCTGTCTTTTTTCAGAAACAAACGGAAACTTAAACTTAAAAAGGAATTCACACGGGGACCAGCAAGTGGCATGCTGGATTCCTACATGGCCAATCACAGTTCAAATCCAGGACCCAACGGCTTGAAAATCGCGCTAGGCACATGTATGTACATGCCCAATACCAAGAGGAGACTGGAGGAGAAGGGACTACGCTGTGGCCATTCCCCTGGGGGGCAATTTCTCACTTTCCCTTTCCCTCTGTCTCTCTCTGGCAAGCACATGCGCCCCATGCCAAAATCTAAAGAAAAGAAATCACAGATATTACTAAAGGTTTTATTAATACACGCCAGCTATAACTGTTTTTTAACATAGAAAAGTGGGGGTCCAGAAAATGAAACACGGGACATAGCGCCCTAGCGGAGCACGCACACGCCATCCTGGCTCTGCTCCCGTCAGAGGGCACCAGGTGGACGCTCTGCGTGGCCAGGCAGGAACATGAGGAAGAGGGGAGGGAGACCCCGGGAGCGCCCGCACTCACCCAGAGCCATCTCAGGGAGGTGTTGCCAAGTCTCACTTTAAAAAAAGATAACCTGCCAACCCGAGTTTTTAAAGTGAGCTCTCCCAATTTTCGAGTACTGGCGACTAACTCTGAACGTCAAGGCACTGTGCGGACGTAGCAAAGCCCATCTGCGGCCCGCTCGGCCTGCAGAGGATGCCTCTGACCCAGCGGGGCCTCCTGACCAGGTCTCCGGGTGAGGTGCCGAGGACCACGGGAGAGAAGCCAGTCTCCGGGGCACCTCGCCCCGCCTGCAGCGGCCAGCGTTCCTTACAAAGCCAACAGCTCTTACTTCAATATTTAGATTTTTTTCAGTTTACTATAGAGCGTGTGCACTCACCAGAGACGGATGGGCAGAGGAGAAAAGTGAGTCACAGCCCTGTCTCCTCTTGGGAGTACGGAAATGCATGCACACGTGCCCGGCGTGTTTTGAAGCTGCCAGTCCAGGGTGGGAATCGTGCCATCGGCCAGTGGGACCCGGCGGCCTTAGCCACCACGCACCTCAGTGGCCGTGAACATTTCACTTTTAATTTACAGAAGCTCTCCGGGACACTGCCCACGCATGTCTCTCGGGCCGTGGCGAGCAGCCTGGGGCTGCCAGGTACCCACCCCACGGTGCCGCTCATCAGCACAACTGCCCCAAGACCCTCGTGGGCAGGACAGACACGTTTGCGGTCACTTCCGCCCTAAAAGCTGCATGTCGCTCCCGTTTCGCACATAGTATAGACGCGGGGAGATAGCTGGGTTTGCTTGGGAGCGCAAATCAGTGGGTAGGTGACGAATATTCATGTCACATATAACTTTGAGAATGTGAAGCCAATCCAAGTTGAAAAGAACGGTTCCTTAGGAGGAAGGAACTATTTAAATCTCTTTAGACTCCAGAACTGTGTTAAGTAAAAAATTATCTGTAACATACGCTAAGCCTTTGAAGTGTGTGTATTTCCTCACTGAAGTTTTCATTTCTAATAAGCCGTTATTTGAACATTATGGGATACCGTCATGGCATTTTTCAGATTTAAGAACCCAGGCCCGTCTCCTGGCATGAGCAGAATAAATTATAATGAAACCCACACCGTTACGGGCCGCGGTATTGGAAGTATCTGAAGAACAGGAGAAGGTTCACTACCTGAGGTCACAATTACTGACCATTCTTTGAAAATGCCACGTGGGCACACGTGTGTATGTGCACACATTCGCACGGCAGGGCCTGCTCCTGCCATCCCGGGAATCGGACAGTCACTGCAGGCCTCCTGCTCAGGGAGCTGCCTGGACATTCCCGGACTGAGGGGCCAGGGTGAGGCCGCGTCATCGATGGGACGAGATCACCAGGCGGCCAAGATGGCCTCTGCCCTCCTGCAGGAACCCACGCCCGGACTGCCAGGCCAAGCCTAGACACAGAACCTGGAGCTCTAGCCCTGCAGTCTTCCAGACAGCTTCCATTCCAAACAAAGTCACTACCAAGGTCAAAGTCGGGTGACTTTTACAATTTGTCAGAAAGTAAGGGTCTTCCCACACATGTATAATTTTAATGGCTATATGGTATGCATGCTCCCCAGAGATACAGAGAGACAGAGAGAGTAAGAAATAACCCCTAGGGCCAACAGCACTCCACAGCTCCTCCACTCTCTCTCGGGATTCTGGGCACACACATGTACCTGGTGTGACCATCAAGCTGCCGAGAACAGGACTCCAACTGCATGGCTGGCCCTGTGGGATCCAGACACCGTAACCACCATGCCACCACCTGCTCCAGAATCATCTCATATTTCTGAGAGGTCAAACATGCCAACGAGACTGGGGTCTCACGTAGGCACACACACGCTTCTCCCGGGACACTTAAAAGGAAAGGCAGTTATAATAAAGGTTTGTTCTCATTTCTAGCTGTTACCTTCATATTTATACCCTTCATTTTTATGATAAAAAAGTTAAAACTCTTGAGAAATAAGAACACATATTTTCTGTGCCTTGCTAGTAATAAGGACTAAATGAGAATGAATTTCAGATGATAGTATGCACCTCTAACTGTTATTTTTCTAAGCAAAAATTCTAGTGAGGACAGTGAAACGCTGAGACCCACACGTCGCAAAGACAGATGCCGTCTACTGGCGATGCTGCTTCATAAATATTCTAACGTGATGCATTAAAAATGCACGGCCGGCTGGGGAGGCACGGCAGCGTTTTCCTGAGCGATGGAAGTGTGGCCTTCCAGCCTGTAATGAAGTCTGAAATTACACCCTACCCAGGGCCTCTGGTTCACGGTGCTCATTACAAGAACGGAGGTGTCATTTCTGCCGCAGCCAAGCTGCTCCAGAAATCACAGGAGCTTCGTGAAAACGAAAAACCCTTGGCCGAGAAGCAGGAATACGGCAGCACCGGGCCTTAGGAGGAAGGGGTTAACCATTTGATTGCTTAGAGTGAATGAGGGAACAAAGAAATCTTTAAATGAAAAAGACACGTCTCCTACACAATTCTGACTCTTAGAGAAGCCTCGTTTATTCTTAAGTGTGGGACAGACGAGAGGTTTCCTGGTATATTTTAATTCTGATGTAGAGATTGACATCGTGAAGAAGACAAATACTGCAAACATGGTACTGACATTGTACCTTCTAAAAAAGTTAAACGTGCTATTACGTTATAGCCATGAGAATCTCCAGGAAAGAGTTCATTTTAATTTCTATCTGGGATCTACTAATTTTCAAATGTTGTATTTAAAGGCAAAACTCAAAAAACTGCCAAATGTTTGTTTCTTATATTCTTTGGTCCAGGAAGTGTATGTTCATCATATTTTGTCTCCCCACCTAAAACTGTGGCGCACCACGGTTGCGGCAGGAAGTACACCGCAACATGGAGAGGGCTGCTTTAGAACAGAGCGAATTTGTGAGCTAGCCAATGGGAAGGTGGCTCGATCCCACACGGCCAACTATGCAGTTTGAGTCCCAGACACTGTGGCTTCAAAAACACCAGGCACGCATGTGAGCATGCCCCAAATCTCGGGAGGTGAACAGAGCAGAAAGGACAGCCATGGGAAGTAGTTTCTCACTTTCTCTATCTGGCAGCAAACTACCAAAAAAAAAAAAAAGTAAAAGAATAAATTCAAGCAATGTTTTTTGTTTGTTTGTTTGTTTGTTTGGAGAGGTTTTCGCTATAGGGCGCGTGCGCTCGCCAAACAGACAGAGAGAGAGACATAGAGACAGAAAGCGAGAAATCACCCCCCAGAGGGGCTGGTCACAATCCCTTCTCCTCCATTCTCTTCTCGGGATCTTGGGCATGCACGCACACGCGCCCGGCGTGAGTTTTAAGCCACCGGGTCCGAGACGTGAACTGCGGTCGACTACGTAGGAGTCCAGTGACATAGCCATTACGCTAACTGCTGGTTCCCAGCAATGTTTCAAAATAAAAGAATTTGAATATATTTCCTCCATGACTCACCAAACTTCTGCATTTCCATGTTTCTAGACCAAGCATGAAATTTAGATTTTAACTGTCTTTGACACTTAATTAAAGTTGGCAAAGGTTTAGAAGATGAAATGCCATCTAATCGTCTGATAACAATTATGAAGATAATGACTATTCCTAGGCTCTTCTTCCCTGTCTTCCCAATTATAATTCTGCCTCTCCTGCAAATTCTCCCCAGGACCAAATGAATGCTTACACGAATCCCCCTGGGTTGCTGTCCTTGCCCTTTAGCTTCTCCTTCCCCTTTAATAGGACCCCCCTCCCCCTCACACCAATTCTTAATTTACTTCTAGCTCGGAGAAAAGCCTCATTCAATGCGGGACCCCAGCTCTGTAAAGCGGGTGGGCAGTGGGGCTTCACGCTGCTGTGAGCTCCTGGCTCCACGTCCCGCGTGGCCATTGTCTGACAGAGACCTTGGGCAGGACCACTTACCTTCCCGGGTCAGGTCTCGGTGTATCTACGAAGTTACCGCAAAGATCTTTTCTAGCTTTAAAATGTGATGTTTCTCTATTTGTACTGTATTGGGTCGTTGGAAAAGTCACGATGCATTTTTCTATGTTTCCTATTTAAACGACCCAATATTTGCAAGCCAGTCACCAAAACAAACCTCTACCTTCAACTCCAGCACAATGTGCCAGACAACTGCTTCACGCGGCCATGCCCTTGCTAAAACTCAATCGGCAGGTCCCGACGAATTGTGCGCTTCCCGTCGACGGCACTCGTCTCTGGATCGCCTGCTATAAAGCAATCTTTTTTTTTTTTTTTGAGTATTTTATCTTCCCTAGGGAAATTTACGTTGGTTCCGGGCATCTGTCAGCATACTCCCTTAAGACCAGCAGGCAAAAAACCCATTTGTTTTTCTCCCCTTCCCCCACCACCAATACATTATTCTTATTTGCTCTTAAAGATGCCCCTGCCTCTTTCACTTACCCCGTATGTACCCCCTGCTAAAATGAGCTACCTTTGGTGCAACTGCCCTCCGAGTCTCCTGTGTTCCTCATTTTTCTTGAACCTGTTTTGCCTCATTCAGTAATCAGGCCACATTCCTCAGGAGCTGCAGCTCTGTCTTCCACAGCCATCCCTGTCAGCTTTCATTATGCCCCGGGAGCCTAAATCACCCCATCAAGCCCTCAATCTTGATCTGTCCATTACAGCAGCAGCCAGAGACCCCGGCGTCTGCAGCATGGAGACACAGCTGTCTCCACTGGCTTTGGGGGGCTGTCCTCTCCACCCCACAGTGCCGACCCTGTTTGCAGGAAAAGCTTGCAAGCCAGCGGTTACCAGTTTGCAGCCACGTGGGAGAAAAGCCCACTGGCTGAAGTCTGCCAACCTCGCGGGGCACAGGGGCGACGATGCTCCTCTCGCGCAGTCTCAGGGCAGAACCGCACAGCCCTGCTCTTTGTGGTTCCCTCCTCGGGCAGGGCGTCCTGTCAGGTGCAGTGCGGAACTTACGGCCCCAAAACACTTTGCCTTTTTTTTTTTTTGGAAAATAATATAAAACACCATACAGATATATTTAAAATATTTAAAAACATCTTAGCCTCTATTGGGACACTAATTGACCTCTAACAGACGGGTGGGTGAAAACACTTGAAAGACAGGAAGAAATGCGAACATCTCACGTCTGAGCCCGAACAAGTTCCCGTAGAAGCGCTGCCTGCCGTTTGTTCCGGGCGCAGGCCCCTCGGGTGGGACGGAGCAGGGCAGGGCGTGCCACACAGGCAGTCTACTCTTCAAAGCACGTCCATCAGCCTCGGGCCC
The DNA here is from genome assembly GCF_000334495.1 of Tupaia belangeri chinensis. Taxonomy (NCBI): domain Eukaryota; kingdom Metazoa; phylum Chordata; class Mammalia; order Scandentia; family Tupaiidae; genus Tupaia; species Tupaia belangeri. The sequence continues at coordinate 271,034 of NW_006159670.1, forward strand.
TTCACAACGTCTCGCGAGGTAGGCAGGGCGGGTGTTCCCTTGCACACAAGACAAAGACCCGGGGTGCAGCAATCAGCTCTCGGCCACAGAGCTCTTCAAAGCAGGACCGGGTCTGCCACACGGGCCCCTCGCGTGCTCGTACGCACACCCTCACACGCGTGACTCGTGTGTTCAGGCTGCAAACCTCCCAGAGTGAAATCGAGGAGGGGTTTAAGTGGTCCCTGCTGCCTGCGTCCTCCCGTCCTGCTCTAACCTAGACAGCGCTCATTTCTCTCACTCTCGGTCCACACCAGGCTCCAGAGGGACTCCCACTTTCGTGCTTACGCAAAAGACGCCAGACCACTACCCCATGCCACTCACCTCCCCAAACCTCCCGCTTCGAATTTCCCGGTGCCCAGCCACACAACGCAGCCTACTGTGACCAAGAGACGCAAGGCTCCCTGGTGAGTGCTCTAGGCTGTGGGTGTTCTGCAGACGCTGCCTCGGATGGGGAGGCCAGAGGCTTAAACTTGAGATATGCCCAGGGAGAGCTGGCCCGGGAGAGCACCACTCTCAGTCTCTCCGGGCCCTCCAGTGCACTACGGGCCAGCCCAGGACACGGCCCACGGCTCAGGCTGCCCAGAAGACTGGCAGGCCTTGCTCAGCTCTGGGCAGTACCCACAATGCTCTCGAGCCAGCGACTACAGCCGATCATTCACAGAGCTCCCGGGGTGCAGTGCCCTTCTTGGCTAGCTGCCAGCCTGATAAACTCAATCAAGCCAGGTGCTCCCCAACTGGCATGGCTAAGTAAGCGACCTCTGAAAAAGCTCGTGTTCTTACCTTTCCCATCCGCCATTGGCTGAAAGATCAGCTTCGTTTCCCAATAGCAGCCACCCATCGGGTTTCGATGCTAATGGTGGGGAGGACATCAGCACCCCTGTAAGTCTGGTAAAAGCTACAGACCTGACCTCCCAGGACTGCACTTGAAGCAAACACAATTCTATTTACAATTGATTGGGGTTAGGAGATGCCTAAAACCTAAAACAAAGGTTAAGACTTCCTGGTGTGGGGCCAGGAGGTGGCGTGGCAGATAGGGCACTAGACTCTCACACGGTCAACCACAGTTCAAGCCTCGGACCTGACAGCTTGAATCACGCCAGGTGTGTGACACATGTGCCCAAAACCCTAAGAGGAGAATGGAGGAGCAGGGATTGTGATGTAGACATCCCCCAGGGGGTTATTCCTCACTTTCTCTCTCTCTCTCTGTTTCTCTCTGTCTCTCTCTGGCAAGCATATGTGTCCTATGGCAAAAATTAAAAAAAAAAAAAAGAAAGAAAAGAAAAGAAAAAGAATGCCAGGTGTAAAAAGAACCAAATATGTAAAGATAGAAAAGTGGGAGGATGGAGACAGACTCCCCCACCACAAAATGTAGGAAGGGCCAACAGGGGGGTGGCAGAGAGGACAGGTGAGGGAGAGGAGCCACTCCAGAGCGAGCTCTCGAGAGCGAGCTGCTGAGCCCGAGATGCCCCACTTCTCGCCCCATTCCATCTCCAGAGTAGCTCTCAACAAAGACGGGCCGCTGTCCTTGCTCCCCAGACAAGAAGACTAAGATGTAAGTTGGTTAAATGAGCTGCCAAGGCCAATCAGGAACACAGGGCAGAACAAGCCCCTGGCACGTTCCCACAGAGCGGCCCCAGGCTAACAGGAAAGACTTTCTTCATGCAAAAGAGAAAAACTTCCAGCTAGAAGTGGCCAAGGGGGAGGGGGGGACCAGCAGTTGGCATAATGGCCATGTCGCTGGACTCCCATGTAGTCGACCGTGGTTTGAGTCCCGGACCCAGTGGCTCAAACTCATGTCGGCGCGTGTGTGTGCGTGCCCAAGATCCCAAGAGGAGAATGGAGGAGAAGGGATTATGGCATGGCCATCACCCCGGGGGGTGATTTCTCGCTTTCTGTCTCTCTGTCTCTCTCTGCCTTTCCGGTAAGCACACGTGCCCTATAGCAATGGGGAACTGCACCCCATCCCCCCGGGGGGTTATTTCTCGCTTTTTGGCTTTCTGTCTCTCTGTCTCTCTGGTGAGCGCACACACCCTATACCAAAAACCTCTCCCCCCTCAAAAAAAAAAGTGGCTATGGGGAACTGCACCCCAAAGACCACGCACTCCACAAAGCAAAATCTACTCTGTCCAAAGGGCCACTGGATACATCATGACCATCAAAGAGTTCTTGGGGTTTTTTATTTCTTTAGAAAAAGAAGGATAAGAACCCCCGACAATCCTGCCCTCGGCCCGCAGCCAGTGAGGATGGCCGTGTGTCTGGCACGCTCAGGCACACCGGGGTGGACCCAGCCTTCCCACAGGCTTCCAGAACTGTGTGGGGCTGCCCTCTGCCCTCGCCGCCAGGGCCAGGCCCAAAGCATTCCAGAAAAGCGACCTGCCTAGGAGCTGCCCGTCTCCCGGAGTGGGGGAAGCAGGCGCGTCCGGTGCCTGGTTTGCGGAGCAGTGAGGTAGCCGGGGCTGACGTGGACGCCCTACGGCAGGAAGAACGTCAGCGTGCACGAGGTCCCCTGCGCCCCGTGCAGGACTGTCACAGTCCTGTAATAAAAGTATACGGGGCAGGACGAGAGCTTGCTGGTTACACTGGCAGCGAGGGGAGGCAAGATGGATGAGGCTGCAGAGATTCATCTCTCCCCTGGAAGGAGCCTTCTGCAGAACAAGCCCGACCTCAGGAGGGCCCCCTCGTCACGCTGGGCTGCAGGGCTGGGCGCTATCCCGACCTCGGCCCCACACGGAATAGCGGGCTCTGCAAGATCTAGAGAGCCAGTGGGGGCCACGGGGGGGCAGCGAGGCCGCGGGGGCACGCACTGCTGGCAGCGTCCTAGTCGGGGCCTCCTCCGGCGCCTCCTCTGTACTCCGTCACCGCTGCCGCACTGAACTCGCAGAGGTGGGGACCAGCACTGAAAGACATACTTCTTCTCATTTCGCCATCCCGAGATCTAGACTCTAGACCTCATCTACAGACCCAGGCAAGGGCGGAAGCCAAGGGCAAACGTCTACAGGTGAAATAAATGAGTGTGCGAGTCCTTCGCGATTCCGCGGGAGTGTGCGGGGCCACGTGGGAAAGCGCTTTCTGGTCATCGGCCTTCCACAGCGGTTAGCATGGGAGTAACACCACCTGCCCCGTACAGCGCATTCTACACAGGAGGAGCGTGGGTCTCGAACGTCCCACTGCGTAAGGAGAGTCCTGAGGGCAGAGGCACCACAGGAGCGCTGCACTCGCACCCCGGCCACGAGCGCCTGCAGGCCTTGACGGCCGCCTCAGAAGGGTGTCCTTTATTTCTCTCCAGGTTTTTGCCACAAGGCACCTGCGCTCACCAGAGAGAGACAAAGCGAGGGGAAGTGAGAAATCACCCTCTGGGGAGATGGCCAGGCCACCATCCCTTCTCCTTTCTCCTGGGACTTGGGGCGTGCCCACACGTGCCTGGTGTGGTTTTCAAGCTGTCAGAGCTGGAACTCGAACCGTGGTTGGCCATGTGAGAACCCAGCACCTTCACCACCACACCACATGCTGGCCCCAAAGGCTTTTCATTTTCCGCAGCAAGTGGTTGGGTGCAGGTGTTGAGCACGGTGTAGAATTCACCACGAAAAACGGGAGCTAAGTTCACATCCAGGCCCAGCCCCAGTGGTGCGGGCCGCGGGGCGCTGCTACGTGAGGCTGGGGTCACGCGTCCCACGTTTCCTTCTCGGCTCTGTCTACACAGTGTGGTGAGGTGCACCTGCGGGCGAGCCAAGCTCTCGGGGACCGGGACCCGGGCTTCGACCTCTGCCGGCGCCTCTACCCGGGGGCCAGCACCACACCGCCAGGCCGTACCTGTTTCTCTTCTTCCGATGCTCTCTGTGGGAGTTTTCCGACTCACTCCCACTGCTGGTGTTGCAGCGGGAGCGCGACCTGGGGACAATGTGAGAAAACAATGGGAAAAACTCACGTTTATGATAAACGGACAATTTCAGAAACGTTCACGTTGGTGCTTAGCAAAATTACCGAGCCAAACCCTACCCCCTTCCACGTTTCTGAGCATCTGAGGAAGCCTAGAGCTCGGAGACACAGTAACGCAGCACAACACGGAAACGAACCGAGGAGACATCATCGTGCTTCCAGAAAGGGCCGTGAAGACCGACGGCACCAACAAAACTCGCACGCTGGCCCCGCCAAGCTCTGAGGCAGGCTGAACGTGCACAGAAGCCTGTCCCATGTGCTCCGTCCCCACAGAGAGAGCTGCAGTTATGTCCCTGCCCCTGCATGGACATGGTCCTGGACGGCAGCCCCTCTGCCCGTCCAGGACCAGTAGCTTCTGATGCCTCCCTCCCACGTGAAGCCCGGGCTGGCCACGGGAGCGGTGAGAGAGGTCCCAGGCCTCCAGCCATTCCGCCACGGGAGAACGGCCTCCGGGTAACACGGGCCGCAGCCTCAGGAGCCCCGAGGAGGACCGGCTGGTGGACCCGTCACGCCAGAGCGAGAGGGGGGCTGCCGCGCGGGCGGAAGAGTGTGGCTGCCACTCCACGTTTGCAGCGGCCTGTCACAGGCCACAGGTTCCTGAGTCGGCTCCTCCGAGACACGGGACCAGGGAAACCAAAACTCTCCCAGTGTAGCCTGAGCTCTGAGCACGGCTAACCCGCTCAGGCGCCCTCCCTCTCCCTGCTCCTCCCATGCCGCGTGCTCACCTCCTCCTCTGCTTTAGGTCGGAGTCCTCCCCGCTGTTATGGGCCTTCCTACAGAGAACAAGCAGAGGAGGGCATTAACACAGTGTCCGACACCGGGACGGTCCCAGCGAACGCCGATCTGCCCGCATCCCGCTGGGCACCGAGCACCGTCGCCAGCCCTAGAAATAACAGGCTCGCCAGGCTCCAGAAGCCCGCAGGCTCGCAGAGGCTGAAAGGTCCACAGACAGCCCCGCTCTGAGGACCTGTGGGGTCACCCGCCTGGTGACGGCTCAGTCGTTTCCACATTTGCAACCGCCAGGCCAGCCTCTACCTTCGTGTAACACACACCAGCTCGCGGGCTCCTGCTGCACCCTGGCCCCCAAGTCCCTTCTCCTTCTCTAGTCACCTCAATCACTAATGGTCACTGCTCCCAGCCTGCCACCTCGCTCCTCAGGGCTCGTCACTGTTCCTCTCCCTGTGGAGCGTCAGCCGGCCACCAGGTTACAGCGCGGGCTCCGGAGCTGACGACTCCACCCGAGTCCCCCCTCCTCCGTCCACGACGCTGAAACACGTCACCGCACTCCCGGGAACCTTGGCTCTCAGGAGCCTCTCGCAGAGCTGTCAGGATAAAAGGAATGAGCACGTCTAATCCGCACGGACGTGGACCCGGCACGGGAGCCGGGTGCGTGGGAGCTCTGGTTTCTGCACAGCTGGTTCCATTCTGCCCTTCCTGTGGCCCCGCCAGGACTGACAGGTCCCTGCTGCTCAACACCACCCTCACTCTTCTCCCAACTCTGTCCCTAGGCCCATCTTCTTTGGCAAAACCCCTAGAGTCCAACCATCTAGTTCTGGGCGACCCTGAACAGCTGGCGGGGCGCTGCGGGGAGCTCCGGTGAGGGGCGTGGGTCACATCTAAGGCCGCCTTCGTGCACCCTAAGGAAAGCCCTGTGTGGCCTGCCATCCCAGTGCCGTTCAGGATCTACGGACTGCCCTGCGGAGCAGTGCCAACCCCTCTCCCCGACTTTGTTTTCTCCTTCCAAAGGAAAAAAATAGCCATCGGATGGAATTCTTCCCTCTTCCTGCCACGGAAACAGCTCACCAGCCTCCCCGTCCGCTATTTATGGACGGGTCCTCACGACTGAGGCCAGCCCTCCGCCTGTGTGCCCAGGTCCGTCCCCGCGTGTGCTCAGTGACTTCCACTAGCCGCCTGGCCCCTTCTCACGGATGCTCCACTTGCCCTCCTGCCAAGCTCCTTCATCAGCTTCAACACCGTCAGGGCTGCGCTCCCTAAACACCCCTACCTCCGCCTGCACATCTCCGGCCCTGTCTCCGTCAGAGCCGAACGTCCTGAGAGCCAGCCTGTGCCCCATGCTCCCTCCCCTCCCCTACGTCCACCACCCGTGCCGACCCACTCCAGTTGGGGCGGACGTGGTTCTCAGAGGCCACCACGTCAGCGTGTGGTCTCGATACTTACATCACATTCGGAGTGGCTGGCACTAACACAATTACGGGAGCACAGCTCCCAGATGATCTCAACCATGTTCCAGGTCCACCGCTCCTTTCTTCGGTAGGTGCTTAATCTCCTGAGGACGACTGCCTGCTTTGCCACACACGTTTCACTTACGCGGTTCTCTGACGTGGCGCTAACTCCTCGCCCAAGCCCTGAGGGCCGCTGAACTCCCCGGCACGCGTGGGTGCTCGAGTGATCGCGAGGCCACTCACGTCCCTCTCGGAGCCCGGTGCCCTCTGCCCTCCCGGCTACACAGGTGGCATTCTGACTAACCCCTTCCCCACCGTCCAGGGCACGCCTTTGGGCCCACGTTTCTGGGAACTGTGGTTTGTCTTGGTTCGAGGAAGCATATCTTCCAGCTATTAATAAAGAGTCTGCATGGCAGGTACACGTGTGTATATATGTATTTGCTATGCGCACACACACACCTGTACACATATTTGCTATATAATAAATACACACACACACATAAATCTGCATGGCGGGCGTGTGTGTGTGTGTTTCAGACATCACATTTCTGAAAATGCCTTTACTCTAGACATGTAATAGTTTAGCTGATCTAGAACTCTAAATTTAAAATAATCTCTCAGGACCGTGTCTTCTTTCTCCAGTACTGCCGTCTAGTGACCCAATGCGTTCTGAGTGGTCACTGTTTATGCATGGGTATTTTCCCCTATCCTTTATCCCCCTCCTACTCAAGTCTTTAAAACCCCCTTAGACTGTACTGCTCTGAAATGTAAAGGGGACACACTCTGGTACAGATCGAACTTCTCAGCCTGGTACACCAAAACTCACTGGGCTCTTCTCTATGGAAATCACACCCTTTAGTTCTACGGTATATTCTTGTACTGCTTCTTTAATAGTTTCCTATATTTTCTTCTGTTCTTTTTCTTCCGTAGAAATTTCACTAATTGAGGAACCAGCAGTTGGCGTAATGGCTGCATCGCTGGACTCCCATGTAGTCGACTGCGGTTTGAGTCCCAGACCCAGTGGCTTAAACTCACGCCGGGCATGTGTGCATGTGTGCCCAAGATCCCAAGAGGAGAATGGAGGAGAAGGGATTGTGGCGTGGCCATCCCCCCGGGGATGGTTTCTCGCTTTCTGTCTCTCTGTCTTTCTGGCAAGTGCACGTGCCCTATAGCAAAACCCTCTCCAAAAAAAAAAAAAAA
>NW_006159670.1:279168-294108 GCF_000334495.1 Tupaia belangeri chinensis
GGCCTCGGGGCCTCCCCCTAGCCGCCTGGCCCCTTCTCACGGATGCTCCACTTGCCCTCCTGCCAAGCTCCTTCATCAGCTTCAACACCGTCAGGGCTGCGCTCCCTAAACACCCCTACCTCCACCTGCACATCTCCGGCCCTGTCTCCGTCAGAGCCGAACGTCCTGAGAGCCAGCCTGTGCCCCATGCTCCCTCCCCTCCCCTACGTCCACCACCCGTGCCGACCCACTCCAGTTGGGGCGGACGTGGTTCTCAGAGGCCACCACGTCAGCGTGTGGTCTCGATACTTACATCACATTCGGAGTGGCTGGCACTAACACAATTACGGGAGCACAGCTCCCAGATGATCTCAACCATGTTCCAGGTCCACCGCTCCTTTCTTCGGTAGGTGCTTAATCTCCTGAGGACGACTGCCTGCTTTGCCACACACGTTTCACTTACGCGGTTCTCTGACGTGGCGCTAACTCCTCGCCCAAGCCCTGAGGGCCGCTGAACTCCCCGGCACGCGTGGGTGCTCGAGTGATCGCGAGGCCACTCACGTCCCTCTCGGAGCCCGGTGCCCTCTGCCCTCCCGGCTACACAGGTGGCATTCTGACTAACCCCTTCCCCACCGTCCAGGGCACGCCTTTGGGCCCACGTTTCTGGGAACTGTGGTTTGTCTTGGTTCGAGGAAGCATATCTTCCAGCTATTAATAAAGAGTCTGCATGGCAGGTACACGTGTGTATATATGTATTTGCTATGCGCACACACACACCTGTACACATATTTGCTATATAATAAATACACACACACACATAAATCTGCATGGCGGGCGTGTGTGTGTGTGTTTCAGACATCACATTTCTGAAAATGCCTTTACTCTAGACATATAATAGTTCAGCTGATCTCGAACTCTAAATTTAAAATAATCTCTCAGGACCGTGTCTTCTTTCTCCAGTACTGCCGTCAAGTGACCCAATGCGTTCTGAGTGGTCACTGTTTGTGCATGGGTATTTTCCCCTATCCTTTATCCCCCTCCTACTCAAGTCTTTAAAACCCCCTTAGACTGTACTGCTCTGAAATGTAAAGGGGACACACTCTGGTACAGATCGAACTTCTCAGCCTGGTACACCAAAACTCACTGGGCTCTTCTCTATGGAAATCACACCCTTTAGTTCTACGGTATATTCTTGTACTGCTTCTTTAATAGTTTCCTATATTTTCTTCTGTTCTTTTTCTTCCGTAGAAATTTCACTAATTGAGGAACCAGCAGTTGGCGTAATGGCTGCATCGCTGGACTCCCATGTAGTCGACTGCGGTTTGAGTCCCCGACCCCGTGGCTTAAACTCACGCCGGGCATGTGTGCATGTGTGCCCAAGATCCCAAGAGGAGAATGGAGGAGAAGGGATTGTGGCGTGGCCATCCCCCCCTCTCTTTCTGTCTCTCTTTCTTTCTGGCAAGTGCACGTGCCCTATAGCAAAACCCCCTCCAAAAAAAAAAAAAAAAGAAAAGAAAGAAATTTTATTAATTGAATACTAAATAATTTTATTATCCTTATTTCCATATATTTGTTTCTGCTGCTGCTGTTGTCCTATTTTGGGGAAGATCTCAAGTTTGTTTTCCAAACTTCCTTTTGACTAGTTTAAATTCTGTACACTAAACTCTAAGACCTCTTATTCACCAACTCTTTTTTTTTTTCAAGTTTGCTACAGAATGTGTGTGCTCACTGAAGAGAGAGAGAGAGAGAGTGAGAAAGACACACACACACACAGGGATACCCGAACAGAAACAGTGAGCAATCATCCCCAGGGTGATCGTGACGGCCACACCACAATCCCTTCTCCTCCGTTCTCCTCTCGGGATTTTGGGCACATGTGTACATGCACCTGGCATGTTTTTCAAGCCACTGGGTCCAGGACTCAAACTGCACAGCTGAACATACTGTCTGCTTGTTTGTTTGTTTTACATTTTTCGCTATCAGCTGCATGCACTCCTTGGAGAGAGAGAAAGAGAGATAAAGTGAGAAAGCATCCCCCAGGGGGAAGGGTCACCACAGACCCTGTTCCTCCATTCTCCTGTCAAGGTTCTGGGCATGCACACACACGCACTGGGATATTGTTCAGGCCACCAGGTCTGGGCCTCGAACCTCAGAGTCAGCCATGTGGGATCCAGAGCATTAACCACCAGGCCAGCTGCTGGCCCACACCTGTCCGTTTCTCACATCAGGGCTCTCTAGTACCACGCCCAGGATACATAAGTGCGGTGTTTAGCACTGTGCGATCAACGGATTTGCATTTCTCTTGATTTTTACCATGTCTGTAATTTCTGGGCCTCCTTTACCAGCTAATCTTCTCCAACCAGACCACCAAAGGCTGGAGTTCCTCACAGCTCTCACCGGCTTTGTCTTCTATCTGTACTAACAGACCATCTTATCACTATGGTGTATTTCTAATATCTAAGACATTTATATTCAGGCGGACAGCTAGTCTAGCCCCTGATTGATATCCAAAAAACCACGTGAATCCTGCCTCTGGACTTCGTGGGAGTTCCACGGACCCAGTATCCCAGGAAGAACTTGGAGTGCAGCTGGGAGGCCTGGGATGTGCTGCAGCTCCCTGTGAGCCTGCATGGCCCCTGAGCTCACACAGCTGGGTACGCCCGGGTCTCCTTCCTGACACTGGCCTCCTTGGCCCCTTCCAGTCCTGCTGAGACCCCCGACAACTCTCGAAACCACCCACTTCTCCTGCCTCCACATCGCTGCTTGGTCCAACTCTGTCCCCACCACTGAGACTCCTAATACGGCCTTCTGCCTGCTCTGTCCACATCCACAGCCAGCCTCTTTCCCCATTTCTCCATGGACTGCAAGGCTCACCTGACCCAACACGAATGAGATCCCTTGGAAAAAACCATCAGTCTACAGAACAAAAGCCTGAACAAATCTCACGTGGGCGTTCGGGTCTGGCGCCAGCTCCCTCCAGGCTCCGTCCTGACGGTTCAGTCCATTCTCAGAGCCTGAACCCCACTGGCCTGCCCTCTCTCCATCAGTGTACTCCGTCCCCTTTCCGTCCCAAGGTCTGCACACGCTCCCTGCACCTGGAGTGGGTCTGCTCGTCTGCTTTGCCGCAGACCCCGGCTTATACAGAAAACCTCCTCGGCTCAGTCATTCGGCACATTTCCCAGAATACTGCCAGATACACAGGAGTTTGGTTTGTAAAAACCTATCGAGCAGCTAAACTTAACATACGTGTACTTTTTACTTGCACGCTAAGTATCAATAAAAAAGATTTTTTAAAAATTGCCCCAAGGGGACCAGCAGTTAGCGTAATGGCTATGTTGCTGGACTCCCACGTAGTCGACCACGGTTCGAGTCCTGGACCCGGTGGCTTAAAACTCACGCTGGGCGCGTGTGCGTGCGTGCCCAAGATCCCGAGAGGAGAATGGAGGAGAAGGGATTGCGGCGTGGCCATCCCCCCTGGGGGGTGATTTCCTGCTTTCTGTCTGTCTCTCTCTGTCTCTGTCTGTCTGGCGAGTGCACACGCCCAATAGCAAAAACCTCTCCAAAAAAAAAAAAAAAATTGCCCTAAGCACCTCATCACCTTCTGTATGTACCCTCTGACAGTCCAGCTGTCCCTGTCCATACTGGTATGCCTCCTGTACTTCTGTCCTAACCCGCCTCCTGCTGTGTAACACACCACCCGGCACACAGCAGGCACTCCAGAACGGTCTTCAGCAGAGAGAGACGCTGCAGGGCAAAAATACACTGCACTGCTAGAAAACACGCTGGCTTTCTCCTTGCAGAGTAGAAATGTTTACACAAGCAAGTTTCAGGGTCTCCATGAACCTTGAAAATGACATGGGAATGTTTAAATGGATTTTAAAGTGTACCTTTATTCCCCTAGGGAATCGATCCAGCATTTGATGAGGTGTTCAGGGGATTCCAAGAACATTAAGGACCACTGTTCTAGGCTTGGCCAGAGTTACATAGCTTGTATCCAGCTCCTGACAAGTAACTGGCAAAAGAGGAAACGTTGCTATCTTTTGCCAAATACCTTATCCTGGCCTCCACAGCTGCAGAGAATTCCCTGTCATTCAATTTGAGTCCTTGAGGTGATGACAACGTTTGGTTTACATGCCAGAGTCAATCCAGGAGTGCAGGGATCTGTGCCAGGGGCAGGTAAACGTGTATAAAAACAGGAGGAGACCGGCCAGGGCAGGGATATTTGCAGGGAGCAAACAAGAACACGCCTCAGCCCCTCCATGACAGCACGCAGCAAGGGCTGGTCTGCTCAGAACACACGTGCCCAGTAAAGACAGACCCGGACAGCAGGCTCTGTCGCTGCTTAGGGGAAAGGGTCCTCTTCCCGGCAAGCTAAAATCGCCTTTCCCTGCACCGTGCCATTGAGAGAACCCTGGACCCTCCGTCCCCAGTTCTGAGCTTCACAGGGACGCCAGAAGAAAATGTGGCAGAGAAGTCAGTAAGTCTGGATTTGGGGTGTACATGCTTCCAGCTATTTCAAACAATTAGTTTGGGGGAAAATGTAAACTTTGGTATACTTTAGAGAAACTTGATAAATGCATTGAAATAAAAATGACTATCTGCTCAACACATGCAATTACTTTACTTAAGGAGGACTGACAAAATGCACTACTAGTTCAGGTTTAAAGATCAGACCATGGGGCACAGGTGGCATAGTGGTTAGGGTGCTGGGTGGACAGAGACAGTGAGAGGGGATGGCCACACTGCAATCCCTTCTCCTCCATTTTCCTCCGGGGATTTTGGGCAATCGTACACAGGCCCTCGGCATGATTTTCAAGCTGCCAGGCCCAGGACTCAAACTACGGTCAGCCATGTGGGAGTCTAGCTTTAATCACTGTGCCGCCTGCTGGCCACTGCAAGAGAACTCTTTAAAAACTGAAGCATACATACACGAGTATAATCACATGAACACTCTGACCTGCTAGGGAAGTGTAACAGGCTTCATTTTCTCTGTGCTTTGCAAGGGATTTGGTTAGGTTTGGTTTAAGTTTTGCTACAGGGCTTGTGCACTCTCCAGAAAGAGAGAAAAAGTGAGAAATCACCCCCTGGGGGGACGGCCACACTGCAGTTCTTTCTCCTCTAGTCTCCTCTTGGGATTCTGGGCGTGCATACATACGCACTCAGTGTGACTTTCAAGCTGCCGCATCTGGGATCGGAACCACAGCTGGCCACATGGGATCCTGCACCTCAACCTCCATGCCACCCGCTGGCCCGCTCTGAAGGGGTTTGACTCCAACTTCTCAACAACAACAGTCTGGACAGCAGGGCCCTCAGCCCCAGCCAAGAAGGCTTATCTTTAAATGTGGTTTTGTCGCCAGGTAAAAATGTTTCACATATTCTATCGTTTTATAATAGCAATGTACACCACTATGCTATGGAATAGCACGCTACATGGTATGTATTGTTAGTATCCGTTATACACATATTTTATAACTTGTCAATTAAAACACAGAAAGCAAGCTCCTATCAATACTACATGAAATGATTCTCTAAACCCTGGCCATTCTCTAAATGCTTCAGGATCTGGCTTTCTGTATATCAAAAAGAAGACACATCCTGCTCTGCGGGCTGGACCAACAGTGACAGTATGACGAGAACCCCGCTATAAAACAGGCCTGGGCCCCAGCGCCACGGAGGGCTGCATCCAGCTCACCTTCTCCTCACCGGCTGCACGGAGTCGTCGCTGCCGCAGGAGGGGTTTCGGCGACGTGTGTAGGGGAACTTTGGTGACTTTGTGCGGTCATTGGGGGAGTTGTAGAGGCCACTGGGGAGAAAGAGGCATGGTCAGTGAGTGCCCGGGGGTGCAGGGGGCAAAGTCCCCAACGCACATCTCGGCCCATTCACAACTGCACGGGGGTTCTCGGGGAAACGCGGACCCATGGTTCTCTGTGCCGGCAACATTTATGGAAAGAAAAGGGAGGTAAGTTATAGCGAATCAGACCAGAAAAGTCTATATTGCAGTAAAGGTTTGTTTGTCTCATTGGCCTTCAACAGTAAGAAAAGAACACACATGGGGGACCAGCAGTTGGTGTAATGGCTATGTCGCTGGATTACCACGTTGTCAACTGCAGTTTGAGTCCCAGACTGGGTGGCTTAAACTCTCCCAGGCGTGTGTGCATGCGTGCCCAAGATCCTGAGAGGAGAATAGAGGAGAAGGGATTGCGGTGTGGCCATCCCTCCTGGGGGGTGATTTCTCGCTTTCTGTCTCTCTGTCTCTCTCCTTCTGGTGAGCGCACATGCCCTATAGCAAAAAACCCTCTCCCCCCCCCAAAAAAAAAGGAAAAAGAAAAGAATCCACATGAATGATACCAAGAATTCATACTTAACGATGAAACTATCACATGCTACACACTGACTAAGGATTTTGTTTTGGATTTTTGTTTGTTTGTTTGTTTTGCCAGAGTATGTGTGCTCCACAGGGAGAGACAGAGAAAGGGAAAGTGAGAAATCATCCCCTGGGAGGATGCCCACGCCACAATCCCTTCTCCTCCACTCTCCTTCTTAGAGTTTGGGTGCACACGCACACACACCAAGCATGTTTTATTTTGTTTTGAGAAAAATTTTTGCTCTAGGGCCCATGAGCTCCCTGGAGATAATGAGTGAAAGAAAGAAACTGAGAAACTGGGGGTAGCCACCCCCCAATCCCTTCTCCTCCATTCTTCTCATGGCATTTGGGGCACATGTGCACACGCACCCCGAGTGAGTTTCAAGCCTCTGGGTCCAGGACTCGAACAGTAGTCAGCCATGTAGGAATTCAGCACCTTAACCACTACGCCACCTGTTGGCCCACACTCAGCATGTTTCTTAAGCTACCAGGTTTGGGGTATGAGCTGCTTGGTTGGCCATGTGGGATCCAGCCATCTTCACCACCACTCCACCTTTAAGTTGGGCTTGAAAAACACGCCAGGCCTGGAGGGACCAGCAGTTCGCCTAATGCTATGTTGCTGGACTCCCATGCAGTTGACCGCAGTTCCGGCCTCAGTGGCTTAAACATGCTGGCCACATGTGTGTGCATGCCGAAAATCCCGAGTGGAGAAAGGAGAAGGGATTGTGGCGTGGCCATTCCCCCAGGGGGTGATTTCTTGCTTTCTGTCTCTCTGTCTCTCTCTGTCTGTCTGGTGTGCGCACGCACCCTATGGCAAACAAAAAAACAAACAAACCAAAACCCTCCCCAAAAAAAAAAAAAACAACTTAAAAACACACGCCAGGCCTGTGTATGCCCAAAATCCTGACAGGAGAAAAAAAAACACGCCAAGCCTGTGTATGCCCAAAATCCTGACAGGAGAATAGAGAAGGGACTAGGCATGGCCATCCCCTGGGGGTTACTTCTCATTTTCTCTTTCTGTGTACATATGTGCCCTGTAACAAATTTAAAAAAAGAAAGAAAGAAAAATCTTCACAGCAACCCTCAGCACTGAAGTAAAATTATTAGATTCAATTAACAGGAAAAAAATGATGGAAATACGGAATACTTAATTAAAAAGCTGGAGTAAAGTGGTAGGAGGCAGCAGAGCTGGAACTTGAACCCCTGAAGAGTCGCATCTGGAACCCCATGGCTGCACAGCCAGGCAGCTGCGGTGAGGCCTGCCACCGGGTCGCTATTAATAGTTGGGAACGGCAGCGACTCACGATGTGCTTAGTTTTTAGGAATAGAGGTCTTTGAGCAGCACTTTCCCAGCTATCATTTCGAATACGGTTTTTATAAGAACTACAGGATGGATGCCATGACTGGAAACAGGTCATTTCTGCATTTTCAGAGACTATTCTCACAGCCTACACTGCCGCAGTAGCACTTCAGGTGACTCCCTACACACGCGAGTTTTCCCTTGTGCCCTTCCAGGAAAAAGCCTCCAGTAAGAAATGCCCATTGACTTCCTCTTCAGAAAGGCCCCAGTCACGCTGGTCCAGGGCCGGCCTCTTCTCTGCCAGCCCGCAGCCCCGCAGCCGCAGACCCCTCTGTTCACCGAGCTGCACCTGCCGGCCCTCTCCTGCTCGGCTTCCTACAGCACAGTCCTTACCTCTGGGGGCCGTTCTCTTCCCACGGCGCGTGAGATTTGCTTCTTTGGGTATCAGGGCTGTTTTCATTCTTTGCTTTCTTAAAGCTTTAATTGAAAAAACAAAAAAAGCATGGAAAACTCATTAGCTAGAAAATAAAAGAAAGTTAACTCACACGCTTCAGTAAGACGATGCAATGAATGTGGAAATGTGTGAGTATGTATCTATGCCCACAACCATTCCGCGATGAACGTGAGGTCCAAAAGACCCAGCAAGTGCCTGTGGGTCCCCTCCCTCCCCCTGCTGGTTCTAGACACTGCCAGCCACAGAAACCAGGTCCCTGACTGTTAGGGATCATTCCGGAGTCCGCAGGCTAGCACACCAGGGCAACCTCCCGCCAAGGACAGAGCCAGGCCGAGGAGAAGGGCAGCCAGGCTCCCTCCACACGGCAGTGGCCATGGACCAGCTCTGGCCCCTGCGCTGAGCAGGGCAGGTCGGCCGGCCCTGGCAGATTCCTGACACCTGAGCCGGCCTTTCCCAGCTTCCGCCATGTAGTGGCTTTATGCTTCCAAGGCAGAGTGACTTTCAGATGCTACTTCCTGACCTAGTATCACCTTCCTGCCTAGTGTAAACACAGCTGGGTTATTACTCGATCCCAACACATCATTATAGAAGCACACCGGGAGACAGAGGAAGGGATCCACTGCAGCCCACGGTCACAATGGGAGAGGGGGTGTGTCCTGTCTCACTTCCTCGGCAGTCTTAGCTTCAGAGAGAGAGAGAGAGAGAGCGCGCACTGCTTAACTCCTAAGCCACTTACAGTCCTGGCCTTCGGAGGAACCCTCTCTAGACCTGTCCTGGAATATGGTCATTGCAGAGTTCTTCACAATGAAGATCAGAGAGGAGAACCATGGGTCATTTCAGAAAGACATGAAATAAACGTGTACCCGACATGTTAATGTCTAGCAGGACACACCTATGAGATCATGCATCTGACAAAGGAATATAACCCATGGCCTCAGGAGGTGGGCTTCAAATATGAACAAGAAACTATTTTAATAAAAGTTAAAAAAATCTTCTCAAGGTCAAGCTCCCCAAGTAAAAGCTTACCTTTTAAAATGAGGAAAAATAATAAATATGGTGGATCTTTAGTATAACTATACCAAGCATGTGTCTAACAAATCACAAAGAAAAAGTGAGAAAAACGAAGGGAAACTGAGGGGGCCAGCAGGGGGCTGGATCCCACACGGCTGACCGCGGTCTGAGTCCCAGACCCTGCAGCTTGAAAACCACATGCGGCGCAGGTGCATGCGTGCCCAAGATTCTGAGGGGAGAAGGGGTTGTGGGTCGGCCATCCCCCCTTGGGGATAATTTCTCACTTTCTCTCTTTCTTTCTCTTTCTGTCTTTCTAGAGAGTGCATGTGCCCTCTGGCAAAAATCTCTTATAAAAAAAAAAAAGGAAGCTTGAGAATTAAAATGGAAAGAGCCGTTGAAAAGTAAAGAATGGTGAAATCCGGTGGCACGTTAACTGCCGCCACTCCCGAAACCACTTCTCATCCAGGCCGAGTGGGCGTTCGACAGCCTTCGGTAACCCCCATCAGCAGGAGCGTGGCGGCCACGGGGACTGGGCCTCTGCGCTCTGGAGGGCTCGGAGCTCATCTCAGACGCTCTCCCTGCGGGCACCCTGCACAGACGACACTGTGCACGCGGCCAGCGGGCTCGGGGACAGGCACCTGCGCCTGTCCAGGGCAAGGGCTCGCCTTTTCCGAGAGAGAGCCCGTGAGGCAGACGTGCTGGAGCTGGACTAAGGAGGTCGGCCTAACGCTGGGGGAGCGTCCCCATCCTGAGACCCCCGCGAGTCAGGGCTCTCGCTGGGAAATCACAAACTACA
Organism: Tupaia belangeri chinensis; assembly: GCF_000334495.1. Lineage (NCBI taxonomy): Eukaryota > Metazoa > Chordata > Mammalia > Scandentia > Tupaiidae > Tupaia > Tupaia belangeri. The sequence goes on from NW_006159670.1 coordinate 289,073, forward strand.
TTCTTCAAAGATGCCACAATCCGGCTGAATAAGATGCCGTTATTTGCTAAGAGATGAGCGAGAGGATGACTAGAGAAGCCTGTGCAGGCTGCCCGTCTGCGTGTAGGCGTCTCCCTGAGGACGCCGTGTACACGGGCCTCCGTGCAGCGAGCTGGGCTGATGTGTCTACATGGGGACAGGCAGAAGCGACCCTGAGACAGTGTCTCCACAGAGAACGAGGCTGACCTCTCGAGGAAGCGATTCTGTAATACAGAAAGAGGAGGTTTTCCACGCGGGACTGCCGCTGGGGAAACTGATACGGAGGCCATGCCTGACTCCCGAGACGGCGACCCCGCCACAGCCTCAGCCCTCCTCCCAGGGTCACAGGTCAGTGCGTCTCTGTAGTGAGCACAGGGCGTTAAACGTGAAAGCCTTCTACTCTGTCTCCCAAGCCCCTTGGAACATCACAAGGACCTTTCACACTGCTGCCAGGACGCGGCGACAGACTGTGGTCACCATGCCGAGCCGGCAGACACACTCGCTTCAAATGAGAGGCATGCCCTGGGGTGGCAGAGCTCGCCGGCACTCTGCAGTACCCGGTGGCCCCGAGACCGCCCACTGGAACCCTCAGATAAGTTCTCCTCAATTATCCAAGTCAAAGAGTCTTAACCTTGCCGACGGGAAGCGCGCCTTCACGACAGCACGCCCTTGGGCTCTGCTCCGTTAGCCGCACTGACCTTTTCATCGGGGAGGGTGCAAGGACTTTAGCCGTTCCTTCGTGGTCTCCATTTTCCACGTTCGCAGTTATCTGATTTACGCTGTTTAACCCTAGGAGCAAAGGAGGAGGAGGGCAGGGAAGGCGGAGGGAGAGAGGAGACAGAGTGACAAGAGGGAACGAGAACACAAGTTATTTAAAACGCAATTTGGGGGACACCATGCCACTTTATCTCGACAAATTATAGCTTCAAATAAATAACGAATCACCCAGCAAGTCTGAGGTACCTCTCTTCTGACACACACTAAACCCTCTACTTGGCAATGTCCCCAGGGTCTGGGCTACGACTGTCGAGCTGCTAAGATTTAATTCCGTCCCTGGGTCATGAACATTCTTCACTTCAGACTGTCACAGATGCTGAGCTGTTGAGCACACGTATTGGAGTATAAAACGCAGGCAACAGTCCCGGATAGCCGTGATGTGAAATGCAAACAGCACACTATTGGAAACCAAACTAAAAAAAGTAATCAGACCTAGAAATGTCCCAACTCACAAACACACAAAGTCTTCAAATGCACTTTTATGCAAATACCCCAAAGCTCCCAAACTGAATTTCAAAAGCCGATATTCCACAGACTTGCACCCAGGCCGCATGGGCCAGCAGGGGGAGCCCTGGCAGACGCAGTGCTGGAAATCACTATCAGAAGGCCGGGCAGGCCTCGGAGGGCCACGGTGTGTGGGCTTGGTGGCAGTGCAGTCTCCTCTTCTCTAGGGTCCACCCCACCCCCCACCCCCTACCCAAGAAGGCAGGTTCCATGCGCAGAGAAAGCCAGTCCTCGTTCCCTTGGGTCTGTGGGCGGAGCAGGTGTGCGCTCCTCAGAGAGGCTCCTGCAGGGCTGCCCATTCTTAGAGCCCCAGAGTCCAGAGCACAGCTGACACACGCTCTGGGAGTCTGAGTCGGGAGCTGGGTCTGTAACAGTAACGACCTTCATCTCACTGAGCACGTACTGCACGTCAGACGCCGCTCCGAGCACTTCATATCGGTTTACTCAAGCAATTCTCAAAACAACCCTATTGAGTAGATACTAATACTTTCCCAGTTTTCTCTTGAGAGGCTTTTGCCTTAGCATACACTTGCCAGAGAGAGAAACAGAGACAGTGAGAGAGAAAGTGAGATATCGCCCCCTAGGGGGAATGCCACACAGCAGTCCCTTCTCCTCCATTCTCCTCATGGGATCTTGGGCACGCACGTGCATGTGTCTGACGTGCCTTTCAAGCCACTGAGTCCAGGACTCAAACCACGGCCAGCCATGTGGGAGTCCGGCAATGTAACCACTATGCCACCTGGTCTCAACAGTTTACCTCTTTTTTTTTTAAAGAGAGATTTTTGCTATAGGGTGTGTGCGCTCAACAAGAGAGTGAGAAATCACCCACAGGGGACGGCCACACCGCCATCCCGTCTCCTCCATTCTCCTCTCCATATTTTGGGTACATATGCACATGAGCCCGGTGTGAATTTTAAGCCACCGGGTCTGTGATTTGAACTGTGGTCGATCTCATGGGAGTCCAGTAACCTAACCATTACGCCAACTGCTGGTCCCTATTTTTATCATTTTTAAAGACAACGAAAATAGGCCTTTCCAAAGGCCCCACGGGAGCAAGGAGACCAGCTCTGAAACAAAGCAGTCTGGCTCCAGAGACGTGGTTCAGAACCACCAGGACGCTCCGCCTGCCATCTGCCTCCCTTCCACACCCACGCACAGGTCCACAGTCGGTCTACACTAAGGGTTACCGGGGAGACACGGACTGCTCAGAGACAAGTGAAAGGATGACCAATGATGAGGTCACCTGACAGCCAACCAAGAGAAGTCGCCCTCCCAGGGAAGCCAAGGCTGAGAGACAGGTGGGCATCTGAGCACCCAGAGTTGGCCGTTCTCCAGAGCAGCCTGAGTGCACACCTGGCTATCCACCAGGAAAGACGCTCACTAATACTCACTCCGCACAGAGGAGACTTCCAACACCCAGGACTCCACGGAAACGGACACAGACTATCTTACCTTCGCTCCTATTCTGGAATCCTGAAACGCAAAGATCTACATGGCCCTGCGAGTTAGCTAATGTCCAATCCAGTTCCAAGAGAAAAGAAAAAAGAAAAATCACTGGGTAAATGTCACCAGGCGCAATAAATGGGCACAGCCAGCGTCCCTGAACTGTGCAGCGTAAACACCGGCAGTGGTCAGTCACCGTCAGAGTCACTGCTCCAGGACGTCACAGCAGGACCGCAGGGGCAGACCCTCGGGCTCTCGGCACAGCCCCGCACAGAGCTGCTCCCCACGTGTGGAGCTGGAAGTGCGTGGCCAGGCAGCGGGAGGAGGGATCACTCATCTGTGTCCTGGCCAGAGGGTCCTCACATTTTCTCTTTTTTTGGCGGAGGGAGAGGTTTTCGCTATAGGGCGCGTGCGCTCGCCAGACAGAGACAGACAGAAAGCAAGAAATCACCCCCCAGGGGGGATGGTCACCCGCAATCCCTTCTCCTCCATTCTCCTCTCGGGATCTTGGGCACACACGCACACGTACCCGGCGTGAGCTTTAAGCCACCGGGTCCAGGACTCGAACTGCGGTCGACTACATGAGAGTCCAGTGACATAGCCATTATGCTAACTGCTGGTCCCAAGTCCTCGCGTTTTCAAGCGCTCCTAATACACTGCATTCCAATGTGGTGGTGTCCTCAGCAAGTATGGGAATCTGCAATCTGAATGATGGGGCCTTCATGCAAGAGGGATGCTGTCCCAGGCTGTGGAGAGGGGACAGCGGAGGAGCCAACACCCAAGGTCAATGAAGCCAGTCGAAAAAGAGCCAAGTGAGCATCCCTAGCCGCAGCGCCGGGAACAGCTGAAGAAACCCGTCTCTCCCAATCCTCATCTCTTTAGACTGGTCGGTTTTTCTCAGGGGAAAGTAAGGTTGCTTAATCGCTTTCACTTAGTTTCCTCCCATCCAAATCTTTCAAATATTAATATCCAAGTAGATGAAAAACAGAAGAATATTTTAAAATAGAAAACTATGCTATGTATTTTCTTAAAAATATTTTTTATTTTCACAATATCCAAATTAAAAAAAATGTTTTTTGAGAGAGATTTTTGCTATAGGGTGCAATGTGCTTACCAGAGAGACAGAGAGTGACAGACAGAAAGGGAGAAATCACCCCCCGGGAGGATGGCCACACCACAATCCCTTCTCCTCCATTCTCCTCTCAGGATCTTGAGCACGCACGCACACACGCCCAGCATCAGGTTTAAGCCACCAGGTCCAGGACTCAAAACTTGGTCAACAACGTAGGAGTCCAGCGAAGTAACCATTATGCCATCTGCTGGTCCACAAATTATAATTCTTAAGATGAAAAGCCAGATAAATTAATTGCCAAGAAGAATTTCAGGTGTCGGGCCAGCAGGTGGCATGGAGGTTACAGTAACGAACCCCCACATGACCTACAGTGGTTTGAGTCCTGGACCTGGCAGCTTGCTTTCTCACTTTCTCTTTCTCTCTCTCTCGGGTGAGTGCACATGCTCCATAGCAAATTAAATAATAATAATAAAAAATAAGATTTCATAATTCTTTAAAAAAAAAGGAACTTCAGGGAGGAAAAGTCATGTGTGTACCCTCTCTCAGACACAAACAGTGTAACCAGACTTTTTCAAAATAAGGTTCAACTGTCAGTACTACCTTACTAACAGAACAGTCCCATAATCAGATCTAGCATAAGCGAGATCCACTACCGTAGGTAATTCGATCTAATCTATAGCTCTCTCACAGCAAAGACAGTGAGCTGGTGTTCACTGAGGGGAGTGTAGTGCGTTCAGGCCATGACATACGACCCCAGAGCGTGTGACTGGGCAGCCCGGCTCCCAACTCTTGCAGGAAACGCAGGGAGAGCACTGACTTACAGGGAGCACTCGGGAGAGCACTCACGGGGAGACACAGGGAGAGCACTCACGGGAAGCACACGGGAAGAACACTCATGGGGAGCACTCAGAGAGCACTCATGGGGAGCACGCGGGGAGAGCACTCACTCACGGGGAGCATACAGGGAGAGCACGACCTCACGGGGAGCACTCGGGGAAAGCACTGACTCACGGGGAGCACAGGGAGAGCACAACCTCACGGGGAGCACTCGGGGAAAGCACTGACTCACGGGGAGCACTAAGAGAGCACTCACTCATGGGGAGCACTCAGGGAGAGCACTCACTCACAGGGAGCATGCGGGGAGAGCACTCACGGGGAGCACTCAGGGAGAGCACTCACTCACAGGGAGCATGCGGGGAGAGCACTCACGGGGAGCACTCAG
>NW_006159670.1:294133-305235 GCF_000334495.1 Tupaia belangeri chinensis
ATGCGGGGAGAGCACTCACGGAGAGCACGCAGAGAGCACTCACTCATGGGGAGCACGCAGGGAGAGCACTGACTTACAGGGAGCACTCGGGGAGAGCACTCACGGGGAGCACTCAGAGGGAGCACGCACTCAGAGGGAGCACCCACTCACAGGGAGCACGCGGGGGAGCACTCAGAGGGGAGCACTTGGGGAGAGCATTCACAGGGAGCACTCGGGGAGAGCACTCACGGGGAGCACTCAGAGGGAGCACGCACTCAGAGGGAGCACTCACTCACAGGGAGCACGTGGGGAGAGCACTCACAGGGAGCAAGCGGGGAGAGCACTCACGGGGAGCACTCCCGAAGTGTCCATTCTTAGAACAGTCACAGGCGGATCTCAAAGAGCCCTAATTGGGCAGTACTGGCTAGCATTCTTTATGTTGCTAAATGGGGTATGTCTATGTTACTTTTAGGAGTAGGAACTACACGTTTGGAATACTATCTTAACCATCTCCCCGATGGTGAGGCCTCAGCACTGATCTGAGAGGGAAGCTAAGCCCCTCCATGAGGTGAGGCTGAGCGGGTACTGAGCCCGCACCGGTGGCCAAGCTGGCCGTGCCTCCGCCAGGTCACTGCACGGCTGTCTGCCCGTGCCCTTCGCGCCACCACTAACAGCCTTGCCCTTCTTTCCAAACCCCGCCCCACCCTCTGCCACCTTCCAGACTCACCCCTTCTACACGAGCTCGGCCTCTGCGTTAGGGAGAGGAGTCCCCTGACAGATCCACCGCACGGAAGGGCTCAGGCTTCAAGGTTCTGTGCCAGACTCTCCTAACTTAAAGAGGAGTGAGAGAAGCCCGAATACTGGCCAAAAGTGATGGCAACCGAACCTTAGGCACTGCTCCAGGACACTGAGAAGTCTTCTCCTACTTTGTCATTGTAAACTATAACAGGCATAGAGGAAAGAGTATAATGCAAATATACAGACAGCTTAACATAACTATTACAATATGCTCCTGTTTAACCTCCTCCCACCTTGACAGTTACAACGCTGAGCTCAACGTCCACCTGCGGCGAGTCTGCACCTTTCAGATGATGCGGAACAATTATTTTCTGGAGAAAATGTCTAGAACACCATCATTATAGCTACAGCTGATAAAATATTAATAACGTGTAATACAAATGATTACAATTAATATGTCAATAAGGCCTCAAAGTCCTTTAAGATTCATTTTATCTATTATTTTTAAATTTGACAAGGGGGGTGGGGAGTTAAGTTCCTTAACCACCACCCACTTAGCAGCCCAAGTCCACGAAAGCTTAACGAAATGACGAACGTGCCCACCTGCGGATCCAGCACAGCGAGGTGTGTTAGAGTGTTTTTCTGTTCCTGCCACTTTTTCCTACTAGGAGGAAAGCTTTAGAATAGTGATCTTCCGATGAATGTTTTATGATTAATCTTAGTGTTAAAAGGAAGACCAGGAAAACCTGGGTGTGGCAGTGTGGGCAGTGTGGGAAAGGACAGGCCACACCACCCCAGGAACCGGGCTCCCTCCCCGCGTGTCGAAGCAGCCCCCAGGCACGCTTACATCACAGCCTCGGGTCATCTCTAACTGAGACCGGCACCGGCGTCTGGGTACTAAGGTCCTAAGTAACTCTGAGCATCTAATTCGTTCTGACATGCTGTGCACATTAAAAACACAGAGGGCTGGGCCAGCAGGGGCCGTGGTGGGTAAGGCGCTGGATTCCCAAACTGTCAACCACAGTTCGAGTCCTGGACCCAGCGGATTGAAAATCCTGTTGGGCTCCTGTATGTGCCCAAAATCCCAAGAGGAGAATGGAGGAAGAGGACTGCAGTGTGGCCAATCCCCTGGGGGGCGCTGCTCACCTTTCCTCCCTCCCTCGCTGGTGAGAGCACACATCCTACAAGAAAACCCTAAGACATCACAGCCTCTGGGGGTCGCTGTTCCTGGACCCTGAGACCCTGCCTGCAGCTCAGCCAGCTCTCAGGGCCAGGCCCCCGCGGCGGCCTTTGTCCGCTCCTTCTGAATACGCTGTCTCCAGAAGCTCCCGCCTGAGTCAGCGGGCCACCAGGCCTTTGTGCCCGCCTGGTCTCCACCACCCTGGTCTCCGCTCAGGAAGAGAGGCTGTCGGAACACAGGCAACTTTCCCAGGATCTATTCAGCTGCGTGATTTGGGGCAATTCTTAGAAGTCACCCTGTGATAGCAAGCTTTGGTGATGAATATACATGGATTTCCAATGACAAGAACGCTTTGCATTTAAATAGTATTATGAGTCTCACAAAATTCGTAACTCAGTTTGACACCTGCCAACCTAAATCACATCTCTCACGTCACTTACATGTTGCCACTGCTTTCAATTACAAAGCAGGAGTGGAGGCTGAATGCATGGCATTAAAACAAAAAAGGCACATATTTGGCAAATAAGAAGCGTTATTCTAATGTACGGGGGAAAGGACTCATAGCTAATGAGTGAAGGAGAGTGAAATACGAATGATTACTTTAAAAGTCATTTCAATATAAATTTGTATATTTTTAGGTTTAAATTTTACCCTACTTCGCAATTATGTTTTGCTTTCTTCCCTGAACTAAAAAATAAAAAGAAAAGCATCTAATGCCAAGAGAAATCATCAAGACAGATTATAACCATTCCCAATACAATAAATTATGAGGTTTTGATAAAGATGATGATCTGACTCTATCATATAACCAAATACAACTTACTGAATAATACATGATACTCATTAAGAACGAGTTAATAATTATAAATATATTCTATTATTCCTACTCTGGTACGATAAACAAAGTAACCTCGACTTCGCATCATGAACTTCAGGCTGGGTACTAGGAAAAAAATGGCAGATAGCACAGCAAACTAGCAAATTAAAACACACTCTTTTTCATCATAGAAGATTTATATTTGGCAGACAAGATGCTCATTAAAATTGGTACAACTAAATCTCAAAACACACCATTCTGAAAATGAGCGAGTGTCTGTATCCAACAGCTAATTATTTGAAGTTCAAGTGCCTGACATCAGCCCACTCATCCCACACGGCAGCTAGACTCTCTCCTTTAGACTCCCGCGTCGAAGGCCCGGGGCGGTCTGTGAAGCACATTCACCTCTTCGCCACAATCGGTTTTAAGACACTGATCCCGCTCCGTGCCAAGCGCACCACCATGCAGAGCTGGAAACGCTGGAGGGAGGTTGCACAGGATGGGCGTGGAGGAGGAAGATGCTAGGAACAGTCTGCACGAAAATCCTTCCCGCAGACCGGGACTCGCAGCTCCGCGCCCCTCTGCGTGTCATTACCACAATGATCAATCGGGGCTGTGACTTGGGGCCCCCCCGCAGAGCTTCAGAGCCCCACACACTGCCCGGGGCAGCGCAGACACCCGCCCAAGGGCCGAAGCCAGGATCGAAAACACAAGAGGCACAGACACACGGGAATAAGAGTTCAAAAGCCACCCAGAGAATGGCCAGCTTCATGGTGGGGCGAGTCTGGAGCTGAATGCTATCTCCCAGAGTTTACACGGAAAGGGTAGACCACAGCAGAAGAGAGATTAAGTACATGAGCCTGAACTGGGGAGGGAGGGTGCTATGACCTCTGACTAGGACACGGCTGATTTTCTTCTACACTGTGTCTTCCAGATGTAAGGACCGGGTGAGGTCGACAGGTTCCTGTCCCTGCTACTGGAACAGAATCCTCACCTGCTTCCTGGCTTCCGGTCTTAAGCAAATTACTCTTAACTTTTTTTTATTTGGTTTATTCAAGCTAAAACTGCTTTTCTTGAAATTAAAAAAAAATACATTTAAAAAATTAAAACTACCTGTGTAAGGACCACGGTAAGCTCCACAGCTCTAGCTGGGTGCTACTTTATAGTATGTTCATTCTACTCACGGCGCTTCGTGCCCGAAGTCAACGTGTTCACAGACGTGTTCACAGACGTGTATATGCCGGCTGCACCTTCGACTGAAAGTGTTTAGATTAAAATATTTTGTGAAATCAACAACATATGAGAAAAAAAAAGGAATGGGAACGAATTCTGGATACTAGAGATAGCGTGGGAGGAGGATGGGAAATGGCAGAGGGTGAGAAACAGAAAACAGGAAATAAAAAGATATATACACACATTTATATATGTATATATGTGTGTATACATACACACACACACAAATATATATAAAAACAAGAAATGGAAAATTATTTGTTGATGATAACACGTATGATTAAAGCCACAAGAACGAAACAAAAAAACAAAGGAACAAAAAAACGGAAGAGGCACTGGGAGCCTGGGAAGGCGTCTGCTCACTCGCCAGGCCCCCGGGGGCAGAACGAACCAGTTCTGTGCTGAGACCTGTCCTCGCCAGCAGTGCGAGGAGGGGCTGGGCCTGCCGGATGTGACCATAACACAGGCTGCCACCTTTCCCTCGAAAGCCCTTGGGCCCACGGATGACCCCTGACTGTGAAGGGCCAGGGACCGAGAGGTGTCTCCCCAAGTCACTTGAGGCTGATCAAATGCTCACGCCTGCTGGCAGTGCCTCCTGACTCCACCTCCCGCCCCTCCCAGGGCCACCAAATTTAGAGTACCATATATCAGACCTGCTCGAGTCCCGCATGGGCCCGTGATCTGGGCCGATGGCTGGCTACGCACCTGACCTACAGCTGGCTCTGTCTCAGAGTGCTGGGCACCGCCCTAGGCGTGACTGCCTGACACCGTCACGGTGCAGCGAGGACATCAGACTGCACGTGACAACTCGCCAGGGCAAAGCAGAGCAAGGCCAGTCCCTGCGAGCCCACGCACAGGAGGCCTTAAGGCGACGGTCTTTAACTGCCCACGTGCTCATGCGAAAGCCACACACCACAGTGCACGTTTCTTCTTAAAATATTATTTAATTTAATCCACAGTTAGCATTTTTTAAAATTTGATCAGTGAGGGGTTGGGGTGAGAAAGCAAGCCACCAGGTCCAGGACTCGAACCACAGTCAGCCATCTGAAGCCCAGCGCCTTAACCACTGTGCCACCTGCCGGCCCCCCACGGTGCACATTTCTAAGGTGACACCTAGTATCTTTAACCAAAAGTTTAAATAGTGCCAAGAATGTGATTTTTAGCATAGGGTAAATACAGACATGTCATGACGGAACTGCTCCATGACTCTTAGACACAGCCATGTAATAAACCACCACAGCAATCTCATGTGTCGTCCACTTCAAAATACACGGAATGCGTTGTTTAGCGGTCAGAGATCTCACGGATCCCTTCTCCCTGTACACACATTTCACTGTTTTCAAGTTTGTTCATTTCTTCCATGAGCGAGACGGAAAGCTGAGAGAGAAGGGGGGGGCATCCACACCCTCTGCAGGTCTTGGGGCCACAATCCACTCCTCACCTCCCTGAGGGCTCTGAACCCGCCCTGGGAACCTCTCCGTGGGAGACTCGAAGGCCCTGCGTTTACTGCCGGCTTCTGCATTTCCATCGAAATCACTTCTCCTGTAAATACTTATCTTTCTTTCATCTGTACATATGAGGGTTATATCTCTCAAAAAATAAATACATATAATACACTACGGGGCATGCACGCTTACTGGAGAGATGAGACCGAAAGCGAGAAATCCCCCTCCAGGGGCTGGTCACGCGGCAATCTCTTCTCCTCCGTTCTCCTCCCAGGATCTTGGGCACGCACGCACACGTGCCTGGTGTAAGTTTCAAGTTGCTGGGTCTGGGACTCAAACCAGTCAACTACGTGGGAGTCCAGCAACATAACCATTATGCCATCTGCTGGTCCCACCTCATTTACGTTTTATGCTTGGAAGTTCTATTCATCCTCTGTGACAAAATACAGAAATAAAATAATAAACCTTTTCTTTCTCGAGTCCATAAAGTTCTAAGTGTTAAAACTTTTTCAGGGCAAGCTGTGGCATGGTGATTAGGGTGGCCGGCTCCCACATGACCAGCTGCACAGTTCAAGTCCCGGGCCAGGAGGCTTGAGAAACACGTCGGGCACAAGCGCATGCCCAAAATCTCAGAAGGAGGGAGAAATGGAGAAGCAGGTATTGTGGGTAACCGTGCCCCATGGTAAGGGCACCTTCTCCCCGCCCCCCCATCCGTCTCTCTGGTGAGCACGCGTGCCCTTGGACAATTTTTTTTTTTTGAGAGGTTTTTGCTATAGGGCGCGTGCGCTTGCCAGGCAGACAGATAGACACAGAGACAGAAAGCGAGAAATCACCCCCCGGGGGGATGGTCACGCCGCAATCCCTCCTCCTCCATTCTCCTCTCGGGACCTTGGGCACGCACGCACACGTGCCCAGCGTGAGTTTTAAGCAACCAGGTCCAGGACGCGAATGGCGGTTGACTACGTGGGGGTCCAGTGACATAGCCACTACGCTAACTGCTGGTCCCTGACAATTTTTTTAATTAAAATTTTTAAACAATAATCACTTGACAAAAAGAAGGCCAACTTACTGTTCCTCCGTAAATGAGCAGAATGTGTCACCTTCTCAAGGGAGTCTGCTGAAACAAGTCAGACCTACGAAAGCAGCCCCACGGCCGGGAGGGGGCAGTTTCAGACCAGACTAGACCTCCCTGTGCCTCCAGAGGGCACATGCACTTACTGGAGAGACAGAGGGCGGGAAAGCAAGGACGCCCCCATGAGAATGGTCACGTCGCGTCCCTTCGCCACGTGCCCCCCTCGGGATTGTGGGTGTGCACGTGCACACGCCCGGTGTGTTTCTCAAGCCGCCAAGTCCAGGACACGAACCACACAATCGGCCACGTTGGGTCCAGGTGCCTCAACCACCATCCCATGGGCCAGATCAACCTTTCTTCTTTTTCATTATCCATTTACCTTCTCAGCAGGTGCCCCAGGGTTCCAAAGAACTGAGTTCAAATCCCGGCTCTGCTCTTACCATCTATAAGAGCTCGAATGAGTAGCGAATGTTCCCCAGCTTCCGTCTCCTCTCCAGTACAGTGAGAAGCCCACACCCTCCTTCCTCCCAGGCTCACTAGAAGGATAACGTCCAGTAAGGTCACCTACTGTCTCGGGGCAATGAAACCAGCTCAAATGAGAACAGAGTTCACGGGAAAGACAGAGGACCTCGCAGACCAGAATTTGTGGCCCCAGAGTCTCCCTGTGGTTCTTCTGGGTGTCTCACAGTGACTCGATTTCCTTCTGCTCTGAAACCAGCTCCTCTCCTTGGGGTGCTCTTGCACCTGGGCGCCAATGGCAGCCCCAAAGGCATGGTCCCCACAGCTGAGTGACTCATCTCCTGAGTTCCAATTAGTCTTCTCCGGAGAAGGAATCCAACTGGGGCGTTTGCTCAGACCCCGATTCTCGCCGGGGACAAGGGAAAGCAGTGCTCCAGAGGACTGTCTCCACTGCTCAGGAAGGACTGGCCCCGCAAGGCACGCGCAGTGCTAGGCAGGACACCTGCTCTGCGGGGAAAGTCCTCTGTCACTGCCTCACCTCCCTCTACCCCTGCTGACACAGCCCTGAGCTTCGGGAACCCCAAACAGCTTTCAGATAGACATTTTAAAAGGCCGGGAGGCAGAGGCACAGAAGCCAATTCCAGATTTCTGTCTGAAAAAACACTGGCACAGAAACCACCACGGTGGGACCAGCAGGTGGCGCAGTGGTCACGGTGCCGGACCGCCACAAGTCCTGGGCATAGCAGTTTGAAAATCTCAGGGTGTGTGCGTGTGTGTGTGTACGCCCCAAATCCTGAGAAGACATTAGAGAAGGCACTGCAGTGTGGCCATCCCCCCAGGGGGTGATTTCTCACCTTCCTCTGTCTCTCTAGCACGTGCATGCGCCCTATAGCAAAAGGAACCACCACTCTGATTCTGAATCTGACAGTAGGAATGTCTACCCACACAGAACCTCAACCCACAACAGCACACTCTGCACGCCCTGCACGCCCCACACCGGGGGAAGGGACAGAGGAGGGAGGTGGGGAAACGTGGCTGTAGGAAGACCAGGGCCGAGGACGGACCCGCCTATACCGCGTACACACAGAGGGCAAGGGCAGGGACAAAAGGACACAGAACCTTTGAAAAGGAAGGTCTCTGTTTTACGCAGGAAGACAACAGCCATGTTTAACTGTGGCTTAACCAAGGAAGAAAAACCTCAGATTCATCTGGTCAGTTTGGATTCAAAGACTGTATCTTGGTACCAGCAGTGGGCGTAATGACTATGGCGCTGAACTCCCACGTAGTCGACCGCGGTTCAAGTCCCAGACCCGGTGGCTTAAACTCACGCCGGGCGCATGTGCGTGCGTGCCCAAGATCCCGAGAGGAGAGTGGAGAAGGGATTGTGGCGTGGCCATCCCCCCAGGGGGTGATTTCTTACTTTCTACCTCTGTTCAGGCGAACGCACACTCCCTATAGCAAAACCTCTCCAAAAAAAAAAAAAAAAAAGAAGGTATCTCTCACGAGTGAGACTTCTGAATGGTAATAACAACTAAACAAGGTTACTACACCTACACTGTATCTTTTTCATACTTGGCTCTTCTAGCTCCGTGACAGGTAAGCCAAAGCCAGACAATTTCAGGAAGAGGAGGGGTCTCTGCAGTTTAGCACCCGGTCCCATAGATGGCAGGGGTCGGCCAGCCTGGCCCAGGGGTCCAGTCCGCTCCAGTCCGGCACGTCCTCGCAGCTCCCTCCCCAGTCACCAGGTGTCACGCGCTTCCTCAGACGAAGCTTGAACCACCAGCCAGGAGGGGTCCTCCGGTCCCCATCAGCCGAGGGCACAGATCTTGGCTATTTCTCATTTGTCACCTCCACAACAGAAAGCTACGGTCACGTTCTCTCCAGAACAGAGGCAGCCCGGTCTCCGGAGAGCCTCCGGCCGCGGCCTGCCAGCGCTCCCCGCCGGGGCACCTGTCCGGAGGGTGCTGGCGCCCTCCTCTTCCCGCCTGCAGCTGGCAGCTGGCACGGGGCAGCAGGCCCGCCCCAGACCGTCCTGTCACACCATCTTTTCCCAGTCTCTTGGCCTCACATCAGAGCCCTCTCTCGTGCCTACTCCGACACCCCCGAGGTCCAGCGCTCGACGCAGCGAGCCACTTCCTTGCTCGGGCCTCCGTCTCCTCGCTCCGACCCGGGCCTGCTCTCACCCGCCTACCACGGCTCTCGGCCTCCCGTGGGCCTTGCTCATGAGGCAGAGCAGCCGCGAGGCCCGCACAGTCTCCCACACTTTAGCCTGGCTAAAATGGACAGGGGGCAGGGGTGGAGTCCCACTTGGCCGACCACGGTTCCAGGCCCAAGCCCAGTGGCTTGAGAATCATGTCAGGTGCCCGGGGTGCCCAAGTTCCGAGAGGAGAATGGGGAGAAGGGACCGTGGCGTGGCCTTCCCCCCGGGGGAGATCGCTCCCTTCCCCTCTCACTGTGTCCCAGCTTCTCTCTGAGTGCGTGTGTCCTGTAAGAAAAACCTTGAACACAAAACGACCACTGACCCCATTGCAACTGGGGATGCACTGTAAGAAGTTTGTTGTGGGACCAGCAGTTAGCGTAATGGCTATGTCGCTGGACTCCCACGTAGTCGACCACCATTCTCATCCCGGACCCGGTGGCTTAACCTCATGCCGGGCGCGTGTGCGGGTGTGCCCAAGATCCCAAGAGGAGAATGGAGGAGAAGGGATTGTGGCGGGGCCATCTCCCCTGGGGGTGATTTCTCACTTTCTGTCTCTCTTTCTCTGTCTGTCTGAAAAGAGAAGTCTGTCATTGCCAACATAGCGTCAGAAAACGCCAAGGGGATGGGAGAGCAGTGAGCCTTAGGGTGGGGAGTGAGAGGGCGGTGATGGTGGAAAATCAGAAAGCAAATGGCTGAAGCCCAGACTGCAGGATCCAGTCATGCCAAGTCCCCAGAGAGGACAGTGATGGGGCCACGAAGTAGAAAGCACCGGCTGAGAGTCGCAGGGAGGGCGTTCAGGACCAGCTCAGGGCTGTGGGATGGGAGGGGTCCAGAGACTGGCTGGGCCACAAAGAGAATTTTAACACTACATAGCACTGAAAATGGAGGGGAGGGGAAATTAATGCTGTGGTTTTGTATCAGGATAAGTAGCAGCAGCTTAGGGGAACCAGCAGTTAGCGTAATGGCTATGTCACCGGACTCCCACGTAGTCGACTGCAGTTCGTGTCCCAGACCTGGTGGCTTAAAACTCACACAAGGCGCGTGTGCGTGCATGCCCAAGATACCGAGAGGAGAACGGAGGAGAAGGGTATGCAGAGTGGCCATCCCCCTGGGGGGTGATTTCTTGCTTTCTGTCTCTCTGTCTCTCTCTGTCTGGCAAGTGCACAAATAAATAAATAAGAAGTAGCAGCTTGGACTAAAAGCTGCGCAGAAAGGTGGGGACACAGGAGGAAGATGACCCCCCTGCAACCCCACCACTGAAACAACAACCCCCACCCCACCGGAGCCCCAGAAATTAGAAACAGGCCTTCCTGAGCTGTGCCCTCCCTCTGCTGCCAGCAGCCACCTCAAGGACACAAGCTGTTGACATCACATTCGACACGCTGACCCGGCTGGTTCCACCCTGAGCGGGGCACAGAGTGGACCAGCGTTTACACCAACTCCGTCCATCTGTTTCCAACAGGGCCCTCAAGACAACTCTGTCCCTCGGAAATGATAGATTTAGCAGAGATTTTTAAAGTGAAATTAACTGCCAACATTTTAGGAAGTTCATAAAAATACCCACACTTTGAGCTTCTCCTGAGACCCTGGAAGATCTCCAGATGGGCCCACTCTCCTGCACAAAACCTCAGGCTTAGCCCAAGCAGCAGCAGCAGCCACGTCTACACGGGCATAGACTGTCCCTGTGCAGAAGCCACTCCATGACCCCTCAGGCACCGAGTCACGGCCTCCACAGTGCCAGCACGGCCTTGCTCCTCACAGCCCAGACAGCGCCCTGCTGACGCTGTGCTCCCCAGGGGGGTCTCTCAGGAGGCAGGCCTGTGTCGGAGCATCGCCGCACTGTTTCTCTACCGCAAACGGGCCCAGCTCTGCCTTTCTCACACTGACCCTGGATTATACCCAAATCCGTCTCCAGCACCTCCGACGGCAGAGGCCCTCTTCCGGGAGCCTGTGTGGCCAAGACCGTGTCAGACAAGGGG
>NW_006159670.1:305306-309242 GCF_000334495.1 Tupaia belangeri chinensis
GGCCCTGGGCTCTGCCCTCCAGTGCCCGGGTGTGGGTGGGGCAGGGCTGGGTGTGGGGCTCAGACTCTGGAATGCACTTCCTCATAGACGTGCCAAGGCCTAAGCTTGGCAGATTCCAAACACAATGGCTCCTTAGCTGCCGGCACATTCTGTTTTCCTGACAGAGAGGAGGACACGAGGCCATTCAGACTTGCAGAGAGCTGAGATGCAGACAGGCAACGGTCATCTAGCTGGACAGAACGCTTCAGCTTCGAAAGAAGCAGGTGTCTCCTGAAATCCCAGCCACGGGCCATACGATGATGCACGCTCACCGTTAAGTACTGTCCCTCCTATCCCAGTGTTTTTAACATGTACAGATATTAGAAATGAGGCGATGGTTTACACTGCGGATTTCAGTAACTGTAGTTCTAAAATTATATTTCAAAGCAACATTAAGTCTATGAAAATTAATACTTCGTCTTACTAAATTATAAAAAACCGTAACTCCAGTTTTGTCAAATACAGGATAATCTAATAAACATTTTTTGTGTCTTAAAAATCAGTTTTTGTGGCCAACCTGTGGCCTGCTAGTTAAGGCAATTGGATCCCACATGGCTGGCTGCATGGTTCAAGTTCTGCATCCTGCAGTTTAAAAACACGCTGGGCGTGTGTGTGCGTGCTCAGAACCCTGAGAGGAGGGAACACGGAGGAGGGGTGCAGTGGGGATGCCCCACGGGAGGTGCTTTCTCTCTCCCTCTCTCCCTCTCTCCAGCAAGTCCATGCACCCACTGGCAAGCTTTGCTTTGTTTTGTTTTGTTAATCAGCTTCCTAACACTTCATGAACATTTTTAAATAAAAATTTAGATAACTAGGCAGGAAACACGTTTTTGTTTCCCTTTGGCTAATAAAAGATCATTTTACCAAAAGACTGTTCATCTGGCACCCGGAGTGCCAGGAGCAGAGCGCTTCTGGGCAAGGGCAGCTCTGGGGCCAAGAGTGCATGAGGGCGGGCAGCGCGGGTCTATCGGCCAGGCCTAGAGGCGGGCGAACCCGGGGGCCCCGGGTGGTGGTGGGGGGGGGCACTCAACACACGCCCCCAGACCAGCTTGTTGCGGAGACTTGGTAGGGAGCACAGGAGTGAGGACTAGGGGGGCTTCATTCTGTTCTGCTCAGTTAGAAGCCGTCACGACCGTGAGGAGCTGCTCAGACTGGCTTTCTTCCTTCCACCAGCTAAATCCAGCCCAGGCTTGGGGACCTTTGAACTAGAGGAACCAGCAAATGCAGCATCTGAAAATGGAATACAGCGAACCCTGCCCCACACTACCCTTCTATGGATGCGCCAGCACCCGCAAGGCCGGGTCACTAGCACTGCCGCACGGCCCCTCTCTAGCCAGCACGACCCCACTGCCCAGGGCGGGTCAGCGCTGGGTCCCCTGTCACAGTACAGGGTTTGTGGAACATAGGCCTAAAAAGCTGGACTAAAGGCAATTTAAAAATAAAAAAGAAATACACTCCCATCAGTCTTTATCGTTCTCTATGGCGTTATTTCATTCCCTTTTCAGAATAAAGATGACGTACGAGATTATTTAAAGTATATAAAGTCACGAACTTGTAACGATCTCTCTACAAGGATACATTCTTCAGTTATAGTTACAGCTCTGATGCAGCAAAACCAAGGAGGACGAGACCAGCGGGATGAGTTACAGCACATCTATGCATCGACGTAGCACAGAACATGACGTTAGGATGGTGCTCGAGAAGAACATTTAAATACGTAGGACACATCCTCAATTATTAAATGAGAAAAGCAGGGGCCAGCAGGTAGAATGGTGGTAACGGTGCTGGACTCCCACGTGGCAGACTATGGTTCGAGTCCTAGACCTGGCGGCTTGAAACTCATGCCAGGTACTTGGGCGTGAGCCCCAAATCCCAAGACCGTGTCTCCGGGGCTCTGCACACCCTCTGCAGCGGAGTGGGAGCAGGCAGCCTCTGTGCCAGCTACGCGGGGCCGCATTTGCCCAAGCAGGACCAAAGCCAAAACCCAAATCTTATCCCTGAACTAATCAGCTTCTCGTACTTAGGCTTCCAAAGAGAGCAAAAAATAAAAATAAAAAGTGCCAAGGCTGACGGTGCAGCTATTTTCCTAAAAGCCCAGGAGGAGAGGGAAAGGAGCAACCCACACAGGTCTGCACGAAGAATGTGCACGGTCCCACGTTCACGTGTGGTCCCATGTTCGTGTGCGGTCCCACGTTCATGCATAGTTCATGTTTGTACGTGGCCCCATGTTTGTGTGCGGTCCCTTGTTCACGTGTGGTCCCATGTTTGTGTGTGGTCCCATGTTCTTGTGGGACCCCTGTTCGAGTGTGGCCCCATGTTCATGTGTGATCCCATGTTCACATGTGGTCCCCTGTCCGTGTGTGGTCCCATGTCCGTGCACGGTCCCATGTTCATGTGTGGTCCCACATCCGTGCGTGGTCCCATGTTCGTGTGTGCTCTGTGCCTAGGCTGGAGGGAAACGCAGACAAGCAGCAGCGGATGCTCCAGATACTCCCAGGTGACCTCAGAATAATTTTAAGAGGCATGTTTTGGAAATCGCATCGGATTTGAACATCTGCTTACTAATTACAGCCCCAGTGCAGCCAACTAAAGGGGGTTTAAGACTTCACAGAGCAGATAAAGCGTGAGAGTAAACAGGAGAGGGCTAGAACCCCCGTCCTAAGCCACCTATTTGTTAGTAATTGCAGGACAATCCTCCAGGTGGCTTCGGACCAAGGCAGCTCTCCCCAGGGCACTGCCTGTGTGCTCAAGCGTCACCGTGGGAGGTGCTGAGAGAGCTCCACCCTGAGAGGGGACAGCCCACAGCAGCCAGGCCTCCTTCTGGCCCTTCCTGATGAGGAACTGTCCAGGCAGCCCCAGCCTGTTCCTGGCCCCTGGAAGCAGTGTCCAAAGCGTTAGGCCGGTGAGTCTGGTTGCCCCCGAGGTGTAGTCCCCTCAGCTGTGGTGTAAGTGAGGAGCCCGGCAGCTTTCCTAAGCCTTGGGAGGCTGGTCCACACGGGTCATGAGCACCTCTGTCCCTAGAAACCCACCTATTAGCAACAGGCTCGCTTCCTGTATGAGGTGTTCAGCTGCAGACTCGGGGTGGGCCCTGGTGTGCCGGCACCACTAGCATCGCTGCACCCCCTCTCTCTGGGCCCGACTGCCTTTTCCACCCTGGCTTCCTGCCACCATACTGAGCAACGACAGCACCGGCGACAAGGCAACCTACTGCCAACCTTCACGATGTACTTCTGCCACTACAGGGTTCTTCCGGCTCTGCAGGAATCAGTGTCCTCCCAGCCCAGTGAGAAGAGGGGACCTACAGGCAGAGTTAACTTGACTTTAGAAATAAGATGGCGTGGAGTAGGACGACTGAAGGTGTTCTGCCCAGACTTCGCCCTCCTGACCCCAAGCGCTGGCCAGGGAGGGCATCCTCTGTATTCTCTCTGCCTCTTGCCTCCTCGTTCTCTTTACTTTTTATTTTCTTATTTTTAAAACTTCTTAGCCCTCTGACTCTTTTATCTTGCTAATCCTCACCTTCCCCACTCCCACATAGGACAGGCCAGTCACAAGCATCTACATCTGAGCTCTGAGCAGGCCCCTCTGCCTCATGGTTTTCATTTCTTGCTTAAAACGAACCAAAAACAGGCGAAACTTTTTCATTTTTTTCCTCCCTTTTCTTTTATTTTTCTCACTCTTCTGCTCACTCTCCACACACAGAGTGTCCAGGCTGGTGTAGATGCACAATAGCCAAATATCTGAATACTTTTAGGGTCAGAGTAACCCTCAAGTCCCACGGAATATGCTGTACAAAGGAAGAGAAAGGGTACTGCAGAGAGATTGCAGGTCACCTCCTCCTGCATGCCTCTGAACACCTAGATTTAACTCCAAAAATTAGGGAAAGGCATATAATCCATCAGG
>NW_006159670.1:309293-310630 GCF_000334495.1 Tupaia belangeri chinensis
GGAAGAAACACACCATCCATCAGATGAACAGAAACCAGGGCACAAATAATTGAGAAGCCAAGAAAATATCTCCCCTCCATGGGAAAAGAATAACTCGTCATCCTCCACAGAAAGTACAATGGAACTTATGGAAACATTAGATAAAGATTTAGAATATTCACAGTGACAAAGCTAATAGAGATGTAAGAGGAGAGAAACAATAAACTCCCGAAGATGCAGGAGAAAAGGGACAATGAGGTCCAGGAGGTGAGGAAGGTCTTGCACGATCTGAAACAGGAAACACACATCATAAAAAAGAATCAAAAGAAACTGTTAGAGATGAAGGTTGTAATACAGGAAATCAAAACTTCCCTTCAAAGTATTAAAAGCATATTGGATCACACGGAAGATCAAATCTCAGAAGTAGAAGATAGAACTTCTGATGTAGAAAAATCCACCAAAAAGAGAATAACCCCCCAAAATGAGAATAACATACTAGTAATACTAGATATCATTAAACACTCAAACATCCAGCTCCTTGGTATCCCAGAAGGTGAAGAAACTTCTAAGGGCATTGACAATCTATTCCATGAAATCCTAGAAGAAAAATGTCCAAACCTACAGAGGCATTCAAATATCCACACCCAAGAAATACACAGGACCTCATATAGACCCAACTCAAGAAGATCTTCCCCAAGGCACATCATAGCCAGATTGACCAAAACCATGGACAGAGACAAGATACTAAAATTGGCAAGAGAGAAACATCAAGTTACTTTCAAAGGGTATCCCGTCAGGCTAACGTTGGACTTCTCTTTGGAAACAAGGCAAGCAAGGAAAGAATGGGAAAATGGAGGAGTCCGACCCGGTGAGGCCCCAGGATCTGTCTGAGCCCCCAGACCTTTGAGCTCCGCTTCCGGTCGGATCAACACGTTGGCAAGGCTACTGTTGTGCACCCCCCGACCTTGGAACAAAGCTTGGGTCAGTTAGCATGTCAGCAAGGCTGCTTGCTATTTGCTCCAGAGAATTGAGGCAGCCTCAGTGGGAAGCGACCCCCCTCTGACTCCCCAATTTACTACTATGAAAGAATTGCATAGCTCTCCTATACATCCTGAGTATATGATAAAATCTTCCAGGAAGTCCCCCAATCGACAGCTCCCTTTTGCTCTGATCACTTACTATTAATTACAATGCTTTATCTCCATGGTCACAATAGAGGGTGGGCTGAAGTTCTTTCTAGGCAGAAGTAATCTTGACCTTTGGAAGGCCCTTAAATTCTTCCTTCCTTTATGTAAAATAGGATTAGGCCAAAACTGGCCCAGGACACCTCTGCCCTCTCCAAGTGAAATAGATAAATA
>NW_006159670.1:310815-373627 GCF_000334495.1 Tupaia belangeri chinensis
ACATAGGACGTGCATGAAAGGCATCGAGGCCTCTGTCTTCTGTTCACCTTCGCCGGCTTCGTCGAGATAACCCACCCACGCCAAGGCTGGACCCCAGCAGGAAAATACATTCAAAGTATTAAGTGAAAACAATTTCAATCAAGAATATTGTACTTGGGAACCAGCAGTTAGCGTAATGGCTATGTTGCTGGACTCCCACGTAGTCGACCGCAGTTCGCGTCCCGGACCTGGTGGCTTAAAACTTACACCAGGTGCGTGTGCGTGCGTGCCCAAGATCCCGAGAGGAGAATAGAAGAGAAGGGATTGCGGCGTGACCATCCCCCCTGGGGGTGATTTCTCGCTTTCTGTCTCTATGTCTCTCTCTGTCTGTCTGGCGAGTGCACACACCCTATAGCGAAAACCTCTCTCCGCCCCAAAAAGAAAAGGAAAAAAAAAATTATCCTTCATATGGGAAGAAAAGACAAAAGCATTCTCAGATAAACAAAACCTGAAAGAATTTACCAACACCAAACCAGCTCTTTGAGAAGTTCTGAAGGGAGTGCTCTACCAGGAAAAATGAAATTGGACACACAGAAATAAGAGCACAAAAAACAACCAAGAGAATGGCCAGCCTGATGGTAGGGACAGGTCTGGAAGAGCAATGACAACACTGAATGTCAACCAGAACTTACTCAGAAAGATCGGACCACAGCAACACTGCAAATTCAACAGGAGAGAGGTTAATTACGTGAGACGGAACTAGTAAAATAGAATCTTAGGACTTTTGACTAAAACATTACTAATTTTACTCTATACTTTGTTTCCCAGATTTAAGGACTTCTGTTTTATCTTAAACTACCGATAGGTTCATCTACCTACTGTTCAAATGGAATCTTAACTTTTTTCCTGGCAAATTTAAATTAAGTCTTAAGAAAATTTCTCTTAACGATTTTTAAATTTTGAGCTATTAAAACTAAAACTGTTTTTCTTGAAATTAAAAATTGCAATAACGATGACTGCAGTAAGCTATCTAGCCCCAGCGAGGTGCTGCTTCACAGTATGTTCACGTCATCACTGAGGCTCACGCCTGAAGTCAGACGTGTCCGTAGACACGTACATATCAGCTGCGCTTGCTATCGAAAGTACTTACACTTCTCAAGATCTTTTGGGAAGCAATAAAATGGGGAAAAAGGGGTAAGATGGGAGCAGTCCCACACCGTTTATCTGAGCAGTGGAACATCCTCACATACTGTCTTTGTTTTTTTTTTTTTTGAGTTTTTTTTGCTATAGGGCGCATGCGCTCGCCAGAAAGACAGAGAGAGGCAGAGAGACAGAAAGCAAGAAATCATCCCCCAGGGGGGATGGTCACACCGCAATCCCTTCTCCTCCAGTCTCCTCTCGGGATCTTGGGCACGCACGCACACACACCTGACATGAGTTTAAGTCCCTGGGTCTGGGACTTGAACCGTAGTAGGCTACATGGGAGTCCAGCGACATAGCCATTACGCTAACTGTCACCACATACTGTCTTCGTAGGCGTGGCACTGGGCTCAGCTGAAACAGCAGATGTCACCATGTCATGTCAATATTCACACGATGCTAGGTGCTAATTACTACTACAAAAATGCCATTCACTTCACACGGTGCTGCAGAAAGACCCAGAAGGCCGGGGCTCACGTTCCAGCCCACTTCTCCGCGGCTGCGGGATTCACGTCTCTCACCTGCGCCACGGGAACCAACTGCCCTGCCCCGTCTCAGGGTTATCGAAAGGATCAGTCGGTAATATCTGTGAAAGGGCTCTGGAGCGTGTCCCACCAGAGTGACCCATTAGCATAAGCAAGCACACACCAAAGCCAGCGTCACTTCGCAGTGCCGTTCGGTGAACTTTGGGCACAGAGCACGCATTGAAATCACTGATACCGAAACAGCTGCATTAACGAACATCTGAACCCGACAGCCAGGGACAGCAGAGTGGAAACCTGTCAAACGCGAGGGTGTTCACAGCAAGGGAAGTCAAAGCGCTTCAGCACACACGCACACAGCGTGCACAGCAGGGGCCAAGACGCGAAAGGATACGCACCACAACCTGCTCATCAAACAGCAAAGCCAGCGAAACAAACGCATTTGTTCAGGGAAGGTTCCACGAGCAGTACACGTATTTAAATAAAGTCAGAAGGAAGGATCCTTTGACTGCGGGAACAAGACGAGACTGATGAGAGACTGCCCATGAGGGCCCTGGGGGATGCTGGCTGCGGTCAAGTGTGTGTGTGTGAGCATGTGTGAGTGTGTACACACAGATATGACTATGTATGAACACACGTGTACATATATGTATAGTTCGTGTACTTCCTGTGTGTATATTGTATTTCGCAATAAAAGAAAGACCAAAAATAACAAAAACGCGAACTGGTTCTGCACAAAGCAACTTCTGTCCCCGGTGCCCTTTTTACGTTCCTGAGAGTATGTCTCGATTCAATGTCAGTTGAAAAGGAAGATCACTCAGCTGAGATTTAATTAAAATGACCCCCTCAGAAAGGAAGTTCAGTCACTGAGCAGGTCACAGTGACTCAAGCTGACGATCATCCATTACCGATAACCCCCGATTGCCGGGATGCCCTGTCAGTCGGAACGTCTGTGACCACGGGGAAGCCCGGAGGCCAGCGCCACGCGGAGCATTCTCTAGGCCGACGGCCAGGCGGCCTGCACACTCACCGGCCGGCTGGCTCTGCGCTGCCCTCTTGGGGTACGTCTTGCTTCGACTTCTTGCCACACTCTGATCCGGCCGGGGGAGCTGAACGGAGAGGTCTCGGCTCATCTGCAGAGCGGTCCTGCCACTGGAGAAGGCAGCATTTGATTAGCAGAGATGCAGCCACGCAGCCACGAGGTTCCACAGAGGCTCATTCGGGACATCCGCAAAGTGTGGGAAGAGGGAAAACAGAGACCCGGGCAACCACAGCAGCAGGGGGCTTTCCGATGGCCACGGCTGGATGGCCCCGGGGACGGCAGCATTAGACACTGGGAGGGACGCGCATTAGACAGAAGGAAGGAGGGCTCCCTGGAGGAGGAGTGAGATGTAGACTCCTGATGATGGGCTGGAAGTACATGCGGCTGCTGGTCTTTGAGCTCTACAAGGAAATGATCCAAGTTTCGTCAGGATAACCTGCAGGGACCAGCGGCCGCACACGCCTCACAATGCACGCCCACAGCAAGGTGTGCAAGGTGTGCGGCACGAGGGCCCCTCGGTGTGACTTGCATGAACTCTGCCATGGCACCACCAGCTGCCGGCTCTGCGCACTCCACCTGTGCCAGGCCTGGCACCCCCCAAGGGCCACGTGGCCAAGGGTGCCATGAGGAGTCAAGAAGGCACACCTGGCCTGGGGCTGGGCGGGACTTCGGGGACCTTCCCCAGGAGTCCTGTGATGTCACTGGCTGCACATCGGTGCACTGTCACCTAAGAAGGTATCCAGAGCTGCTGGGCTCGAGCCAGTGAATGACCTCGCCCTTCACTCAGGAAACCTCACTGAGGTACAGGACAAAGGCCCGCGGGCTCACCACCAGGAGGACTTCAGTGGGAGGGGAAAGCCTCTCGTGGCCCCAATCCTGGTCCTCCCACGTTTACGGGATGTAGAAAAATGTCTTCCCACGGAGGTCAGACAACACTGTCAAACTGAAGCTCCCCTCTTCCATGCTTTTGAGAAAGTCCCTCTGATCCACCTTCATTAGAAACAAAGCCCCCCAGGCCCAGTCCCAGAGGCGCCAGCAGGAAGTCCCCACTGTGTGACAACAGGGCCCCGTGAGAGCTCCCAGTTCAGACACAGGGTTGATCTGGACGCAGCCGGCATGCCTGAGCCACAACTGTGATCCTCATGGTGGTAAGGCAGGGGTGGGCACCACACAGCCAGACCCTGTCAAGGGTCCCTGTCTGTCTTTCAAGAAATTCATTTAGAGAGAAAAGAGAGAAGAAATAAAGGATAGGGGCCAGTAGATGGCGCAGTGGTTCCATCACTGGACTCCCACATGGCTGACTGCGGTTCGAGTCCTGGACTCGGTGGCCTGAAGATCACACTGGGCAGCTGTGCGTGGCTGCCCAAGATCCAGGAGGAGAATGGAGGGGAAGGGTGGCCATCCCCCCCGGGGGTGGTTTCTCACGTTCCCTCTCACTGTCTCTCTAGCCAGCACATGTACCTTAAGGCAAAAATCCCGAAAAAAGAAAGGAAGGCAGGTAGGTGGCCGCGGTGCTCAGGAAACAACTCCACACCAGGAGACGCTACCGTGGGCACGGCGAGGCCAGGCCCTCCACACTGCACACTGTGTCCGACGGTCAGGAGCGGAGGCAGAAAACAGGGACAGGTTTTCTTTCACTTGGAATTTACCTTTGTTTTCCAAGGTAGTTCATAAGGAAACACAAATTTCTGGAAAACCAGGAAACCACCCGTAGAGCAGAGCTGCATTCCTGTCCGTGTCTGGAGTCTGACACCAAGACCTACTTGCAGCATCGTCCTGCGGTCGGCGAGTCTGGGGCTCTGAGCACTCCACGGCAGAGAGAAAAACATCTGCCCTAAAATATGAGCCAGTACGCAGGCCGCGGGGGCATTTCAGAAGATCTTACGGCATCACCAACTTTCCCTCGCAGTTTCTCCCTCAGTGACAACGGAGAACTGAGTGAGACCAAGGTCCAGAAACACGGTGGCTGTCACAGAGCAGGGTGGAGCAGGCTGGTCCCGGTCAGAGGCACAGCCTGGACCCGGGAGAGGGGCCGCAGTCACAGCTGGTTAAACCATGCTCTGCCTTTCCCTAGCTGTGAGGTGTTGAACAGCTTATTCTTAAATCTCTCCAGCCTTTCACATCATATTTCTACTTGTTTTTGTTTTTCTCTTTTAATTTTGCCAGAGGGTACGTGCACTTGCAGGACAAGAGAGGGGAAAAACCAGTGACAAAGCATCCCCCATGCTGGGCGCATGTGCGTGTGTGCCCAAGATCCCGAGAGGAGAGTGGAGGAGAAGGGATTGCGGCATGGCCATCCCCCCCGGGGCGTGATTTCTCACTTTCTGTCTCTGTCTCTCTCTGTCTTTCTGGCGAGGCACATACGCCCTACAGTAAAAACCTCTCAAAAAAAAAAAAAGAATCATTTAAAGTTTTACTGAATCTCTCTTTCAGATTATTGGTCTCTGATAATAAAACAGCAAGAACAAAAGAAGAATGTCGGATTTCAGCTCAGCCTTTCCCCACTAGTGTAATTTAGAATTTTGGTTGCTCCATATGATGAAAAGCAGCTGGCTTTTCCCTTCTGAATTTATAGCTAGCGTTCCCACAAGGTGTAGGCACCTCCTAGGCATACACGTACAGACACAGCCGCACGGTACCGTGAACACACACGGTCACACTCAGATTCACACCCACATCAGCCATTCATAGGCTTTTCTTCACCCCGGGACCAGCAGGTGGCATGGCGCTTAAAACCTTGTGGCCGACTGTGTGGTGGGCGTCCTGGACCCAGTGTCTTGACAAACACATTGCTGGAAACCCTGAGAGGAGAGTGGAGGAGAAGGGACTGTGGCATGGCCATCCCCGAGGGGTGCTCTCTCAATTTTCCTGTGAGGCGCACACTGTTTAGCAAAAAGTAAAACTAAAAGCCTGCAAGGTCTAGGAGAGAGTGTCTCCAGAGCTCGGCTTCATTCCAGGCTGTCTCTGCAATGTCTTGGGAAGAAGGGGCAGGCCTGTGAGGCGGCTCTGCCCTGGTGTGTGTCACAGCCCGAGTGCTGACGACACCCAGCGTCAGAGGCCCACCCTGCCTGCACCTGGCAGCGGGAGACACTGCCCTTCCGCGCTCCTGCTTCCCGCACGCAGACACACACTGGAGGCCGCAGTGGGCCTGGGAGGCAGTGAACACCAGCTGCAAAATCACAGCAGACCTAGCAGAGCCACCGAGCCCGCAAAGGTTACCGCCAATGACTGGAAGAGATGATATTTAACGCGCAAATCCAATCACTTTCTAGTCATGATTCCCAGGAGCCGTAACATCGGCCTTCCACTAAACCTGAGAAATCATGTGTGGCTAAATTTGTCCAGGCCAACTACCACGTGTGTTAAAGAGCGTAATTCCAATTTTAATAGTACGGACGTAAGACCTTTTCATTAGCTCCACCTCCACAAGGAATTTTCACATTCTCTCTATAACCCTGGCAATGTTTTAGGCTGCAACTGGGAGGACAACCCAAACACTGGCTTTTAGCTGTTATTCTCAATATAAAAATAAGTACTCTTTACTTAAACTCTACATAATTATATAAGTGTCTACAGAAGAACATTGGTAACCAAAAAGTTAATTTTTTCGACATCAGTAAAAACCTTTATACAAATACCAAAAATATCAATAATGCAATCACATGTCTTTCCTTTTTAGTCAAGAGAGCAAATAATATATAAAGATGAGTGGCCAGCAGGGGGCGTAGTGGTTAAGGCGCTGGACTCCCCTGTGATCCACTGCGGGTGCAGCCCCAGACCCAGTGGCTTGACACCCACACCAGGCATGTGCGTGTGCATGCCCAAAATCCCAGGAGGAGAATGGAGGAGAAGGGATTGCAGCGTGGCCATTCCCCTGGGGATGATTGCTTAGTTTCTGTCTGTCTGTCTGGTGAGCACATATACTCTACGGCAAAAATCTCTAAAAAAAAAATAATAATAATAATTATATATACACACACACATATATATACACACACACACACATACATACACACACACACATAAATATATAAAGAGGAATGCATTGAATGTCTGATATTTAACCTTCTTTCATTGATTATCTTTGGTCTCAAATTTAAGACCCAAAACATAAGTTACAACAAAGAGAAATTAAAATCTGGCATGCTATGAGAGGGGTTCGAAAAGTGCACAGAAGGGACCAGCAGTTAGCGTAATGGCTATGTCACTGGACTGCCATGTAGTCGACTGCGTTTCAAGTCCCGGACCCAGTGGTTTAAACTCACACCGGGCATGTGTGCGTGCGTGCCCAAGATCCCAAGAGGAGAATGGAGGAGAAGGGATTGCAGTGTGGCCATCCCCCCTGAGGGTGATTTCTCGCTTTCTGTCTGGTGAGCGCATGGGCCCTATAGCAAAAACCTCTCCAAAAAAAAAGTGCACAGAAAACACAGAATGACGGTACAAGTTTATTTTGGTTCAAAATATTTTGAATACATAGGTTTTTCCCATGAGCCTCTCGAAGACCCACACACACGGTCCTGCAAACTCCTGACTTGGCTTTATTTTAATTTAATCAGTGATACCACCGACGGGGAGAGCAGGTCCCACTCTCCTGCTCGGCTTCATCAGGCCTGGCACCTGCCACACTGCCCGACCACCACTGGAGCTCCTGGGAGCCAGGGGCAGGGAGAGCTGACTCTGGCCTTCCACACCACGGACTCTCTACTGAACACCGAACTCGTGAGCTGAAACTAAAGAGATTCCCTTTCGAAATACAGAACTGGCTCCCATTTTAAAGCCGGTATGAGAAAGACACAAGCCCCTGCAGAGTGACAATCCAGACGGTTTTTATTCTTTTGTTAATTACACAGGAGGGTCTGTGCACTCACCGGAGACAGGAACGGGAATAAGAAAGCACTCCCCACGCGCTGGCCAGGCTGCAATCCCTGCTCCACTTCTCCCTCTTTGGGGATTTTGAGCACACATGCACCCATGCCCAGTGGGTTTGTCAAGCTGCTGCCCTGGGACTCAAACTGCAGTCATTCGTGTGGAATCTAGCCACCTCACCCACCAGGCGGCAGGATGGCCCGTGCAGGGGTCCAGCCTCAGCGGGGGTGGGTTGACGCGTGGGAGGCAGCGCAGGTGAACAGAATTAGGCTAAAACCTCAATACTTGGTAAATGTGCTGACTTTGCCTAGCATGAGCTAACTTTGGCCTGTAACTTTAACAAGGGGTATTTACATCAAACTAGCCTTAAACTAACTTAGTCTACATATGTTACTAACGCTAATTTGGTTTATACTAACTTAATCTTAACATATGTTAATTTTGGCTAAAACAGACAGGTTGGGGAGTCTCAAACTTCCTGCCCTCCTGCTGTCTTAGGAAACCACATTCCTACAAAATCACTGACTGGCTTTATTGTAATAGTAGGAGTAATATTCTACCCTTGCAGGGTACAGTAATAACAGTAAAACTCAGAGAAATTGAATACAGGCCAGTAAACAACACAAGGAGGGTTAGTAAACCGCGGCCTTGTCTCGCAGTTTCTTCCCGGCCCAGGCCTTGCCTTGAGACATGGGAGGCAGCCTCTTCACCAGCTTGTGTTGTCTGCATGGCCCCGTCAGGCCCGAGTCAAGCGTCTCCCATGGTGAGCTAACCGTCTGCCTAAGGTCAAGTATGGGGCTGTGAGTTGGCCCACCACGGTATGGAGCCCACAGCTTCCACGCTGCTGTCTTCCTCGAGACAGGACGTGGCCTCTGTTAGTGGGGATAATATTACAAAAGACTGTGATTCAATTAAGCAGTAAACTGAAAACACGTAGCAGAGCGCGTGGGGCTTGGCCACCGTTCGACACTGAGGTATGGCTGCGAGCGTCCGACAGGCGGGCTTCGCTGCGGAGAGGCGGGCTCGGCGCACAGCACAGAGTGTGCAGTGCGACAGCACGAAATCGGCTGGACCCTCAGGGCTTATGATCTGCTACTGTTCAGAATATCTACGTCTTCCCAATCAAGGAACAGAACTAGAGATAAGTGTTGATGGCGTCAAAATGAACTTCTTTGCTAACAATTTTACTACAGGGTGCATGTGTTTGCTAGAGAGAGAGAGATGGAGAGGGAGAGGAAAAGAGAGAAAGCAATAAACCATCTTCTGGGAGCATGACTACGCGGCAATCCCTCCTCCAGTCTCCTCTCGTGACTCTGGGCACACACGCCTGGCATGAGTTTTAAGCCACCAAGTCTGGGACTCAAACCTTGGTCGACTGCAGGGAGCAGCGATGTAACAATTACAATGCCATCTGCTGGTCCCAGGAGAGACAGTCCTAATAAATTGTTATGCTTAAAAACACACTGGCATTGTGAAATAGTTACAAACTTCATTACACATGTAAGTGGTCATCTGAATTAAATAGTTACACACACACACACATAGCATCCGTGAAAACATGCCATTTACCTGTACCGGTGCTTGTAACTCATGGATCCAAACTTGCTGAGTTTTCTTGACAATGAATTTGACTCATTTTCTGGCATTCTAATAAATTTTTAAAAGAAAATTAGATGAAGACTCATAAACACAGACACTAACACAACATTTGAACACAGTTATAAAGAGAACATCAGTGTACCACGCTGCTGAACGGTC
Organism: Tupaia belangeri chinensis; assembly: GCF_000334495.1. NCBI lineage: Eukaryota > Metazoa > Chordata > Mammalia > Scandentia > Tupaiidae > Tupaia > Tupaia belangeri. The sequence continues at coordinate 320,143 of NW_006159670.1, forward strand.
AAATGTCCCATTGACTCTACATACTGGTGAGAAATGGTGCTCAGTTACCTTAAACTAACCTCGGAAACATGCCCAGCCCTGGCGTTTTCTACCTGTATCATGGCAGACGCTCGCACCCTTCCTGAAGACTGAGCACATCGCCACCTGGGAAGCTCTGGCTGGGAATCGACCTTCTCTCCCGGTGGAAGTCACCCTGGCCGTTTGGCCACTGGGCTGGCCTACTCACCAGGGTCCTCACGGCAGGTCACCACACCAGAAGTAGGGTTCACTCTTAGAAGTCACTGCATAGCTGTACTTCCCATCCCACCATACTTTCCACAGACACCCCAGCACGAGGAGCTTCTCTGCCCAGGCCCCTGAACTGGACGCGGTCTTAGGCTTTGGGGCGGTCCCCTCCCTTAACACAGGCTGTAGAGGACCTCGGTCGCTTTATAAGAACACGCTTCTCGGACAGCATGCTACTTAGGGAAACTGCTCCATGCAAATCCAATAGGAATGAGGGAAAGAACCCAATTTTATTTAAGGTGGAAAAATAACCAAACAGGTAAACCTTAACAAAACTGCTCAAGTTTTGTTTTCTCTCTACAACATGAAGACTTGAAACAAAGAAAGAAGCATCCCTACAGTGCAATGGCGAACTCCCATCCCCGCTGGATTTGACCCCCAGGAGCTCCGAGCAGCCGCCAGGGCTCTGTTCGTAAAGACACTCCGCTTCCCAGGACACAGCACAGGCCGGTCTCCCCTGGCGTCCGCTCCCAGCCTGCTCCTTCCTGAGCTCAGTCTGAGGCTTCCTGTCTCTCGTTACGGCTTCCTAGGTGACTCCCTCCCGGCCCCTTTGGTCTTAAATACTTAACACCACATCAGCAGCCGTGGTCTTCCTGGCTGCTTGTACCTCCAGCTGCCTTACCACACCCCACACAGGTGCCGACGGGCACTCCACACTTGGCACCCAGAGCAGAGCACAGAATGCCCACCAGCACATGGGCCAGCCAAAGCTGTATGCACCAAACAAACCGAAAAACAAACTACCTGATCCGCTAAGAGTATAGCAAAGAAGGTATACCATGAGTAGTGTGTACACGTGCATAAACGCACATGCGCATGTACATATGTGTGTGCGTGCATTAATACAGTCCAGAGAATTAGGAGCCAAAAACCATTAATAAAAGGGAAGCACTTTGGGACCAGCAGTTGACATAATGGCTATGTTGCTGGACTCCCATGTAGTCAACCGCAGTTCAAGTCCTGGACCTGGTGGCTTAAACTCACGCCAGGCGCGTGTGCATGCGTGCCCAAGATCCCGAGAGGAGAATGGAGAAGGGATTGCGGCGTGACCATCCCCCCTGGGGGGTGATTTCTCGCTTTCTGTCTGTCTCTTTCTGTCTTTCTGGTGAGCAGCACGCACCCTATAGCAAAACCCTCTCAGAAAAAAAAAAAAAGTAAGCACTTCTAAAGTTCTCTTGGGTTGTCAGAAAAGTTACGATGTATTTTTTCTGTTTCCTGGTAGGCAGACAGAACTCTTGCCACAGAAACACACGCTGCCCCTTCACACACCCCTTTGCCGCTCCCACCCGTGCTCCCACATGTAAGGCTGTCACCATGTCATGATGCAGCATGAAGTCCTCACCAGACAGTCAGCTGACCCTGGACCTCCAGCCCCCAGAACCACCAGGGTGGCTGACCCAAAGCACTCAGCGTGCGTCTCCTCCGTGAAGGAGTCAAACACCAAACAAACGCCCTCGGGGTGGGCCGTCTAAAGAGAGAACACAGGACTCCACCGAGGAAATGGCGGAACCCTCCTGTGGCCAGAGACTAGAGACAACAGTGGAGAGAAAGCAGGAAACCCACCGGCCAAGACCGGCCAGGAGGAACTGCCCACGGCTGGGAGAAGGGAAGCAACAGCCCCCACTTCTGCCCGGACTGGGGCACTCCTGGCTGGCGGGACCAGGCAGGTCTCAGAGGCTCCAAGCTCAGCACAGGAATTCCTCCAGGGAAGGAACTCACACAAAGTGATCCCACCCTGGGGACCAAGCTGTTTCAATATTCTCATTTTGAGAAAAAAAGTCACTGTACAGGAAAGCCTGCCCTGGAGGCCCAGCGACCTCATGTGTCCACACCCGACACCACACTGACATCCCATCATGCCCACGTGAGATGGATGTAGCAACCCCGACAGCTAGACTGAGGATCAGGCTGTGACTCCCGCACCTGGACCCACGCAGCGCAGTCTGTTTAGGACGCAGGTGGGCCGGTGCAGCAGGAGGCACCAGGACTGGGAGAAGTGACGTGGGTTCCCAGGCACTGCCAGTCCTCCAGTCCCCACTGTCCCAAGAACCCACCTGAACGCCAACACCGAGGTCCACTCTCACAGGAGCCCCCAGGGACTGTGGGCCATCATCCCCTGCTTCTACTACCTCTGAGGCCTAACCAACATACTTAGTAATCTCCCCCCAGCAGGCCACACACTGCCACCAAAGACACCTGCGGTCTCGAACGCCACAGCACTCACAGACACCACCAACCTGGACGAGAGCTGAAGAAATCAGAGTGGACACTACTGTGCCCACTCAGAGCCAGCACTCAACTCACTGCCAACCGCACCACAGGACACATCTTCAGAGAAAGCCCTTCACTAAGCAAGCTCCTCCACAGAACGTGAGGCGGCACCTGTCCACCCACTTGCAGGTGCAACACGGGGACACACAGACAAGAAAAGGCAAGGAAATGTGACCCCTCCAAAGGATCACGAAATCACCCTGTAATAGATCCTAAGGATAGGGAAATTTTTTTTTTTTGAGAGGTTTTTTGCTATAGGGCACGTGCGCTCACCAGACAGACAGAGAGAGACAGAGACAGAAAGCGAGAAATCACCCCCCAGGGGGGATGGTCACGCCGCAATCCCTTCTCCTCCATTCTCCTCTCGGGATGTTGGGCACGCACGCACACGCGCCCGGCGTGAGTTTTAAGCCACCGGGTCTGGGACGCGAACCACAGTCGACTACGTGGGAGTCCAGCAACATAGCCATTATGCTAACTGCTGGTTCTCAGGATAGGAAAATTTTTGAAATGCCCAAAAAGGAATCAAAATGATGATCCCAAGGAAACTTAATGAGACATAAGAAAATATATATCAATAATTCAACAAAATCAGGGAGAAAAAAATCTGTGACCCTAATGAGGAATTCAACAAAGATATAGAAATCATAAAAAACAAAAAAACATACAGAAATCCTCAAACTGAAGAACTCAATAAATGAAATAAAAATATAGTAGAAACCTTCAATGGAAGATTAAAGAATCTCTGACCCTGAATCTTGAGCATGTTCAGTTAAGTGAAAAAAAATAAACAAAGTTTGTATAATGAACTCACTGAAATGTTCCAAGTGGAAAAGATATGGCCCACCCAGATATAACAAGCTCAAAAATCCCCAGATCCCACCCAAACAGATTATTACTGAGATATATTATAATTAAACTGTCAAGTCGAAGACAAAGAGTTTTCAAAGCAGCAGGAGCTGGTAAATGCGTGGTGGTTGGGGGTGCTGGACTCCCACATGGCCAACTGCGGATTGAGTACCAGAGCTGGTGGTCTGCTTCTCTCTCTCCCTCTCTCTTTCTCTCTCCGTCTATGGTCAAATGAAAATTACTTTAATTTAATAATTCTTTTTTTAAAAATAATTGTTTATTTATATTTATTCATTCATTTATTTTAATTTGACCAGAGAGAGACACTTAGAGAGAAAGAGAATATGACAAAGCAAGCCACCAGGTCCAGGACTCAAACCGTGGTTGGCCATGTGGGAGTGTCCAGCGTCTTAACCACCACGCCACCTGCTGGTCTCCAAATTTAATAATTCTTTAAAAAATTGAGACCAGCAGTTAGCATAATGGCTATGTTGCTGGACTCTCATGTAGTTGACTGTGGTTTGAGTCCCAGACCCAGTGGCTTAAAACTCACGCCAGGTGCATGACATGCATGCCCAAGATCCCAAGAGGAGAATGGAGGAGAAGGGATTGCGGAGTGGCCATCCCCCCTGGGGGGTGATTTCTTGCTTTCTGTCTCTCTGTCTCTCTCTGTCTGTCTGGCGAGTGTACGTGCCCTATAGCAAAAACAAAAACAAACAAAAAACCTCTCCAAAAAATTTAAAGCAACACGTCACATATAAGGGAATTCCCATCAGACTAACAGCAGGTTTCTCAGCACTCTCATCAGAAACAATGCAGGCCAGGAAAGAAAGGGGTATTTCCAAAGTTCTTTCACAACTAAAGGAGAAATACAACACTTCCTAGATAAGCAAAAACTGAGGAAATTTACACCAGGGGACAAGCCTTAAAAGAAATGCTTCAAGTCATACATCTGGAAGCAAAAGAGCAATAACCACCAACACGAAAACAAACAAAAATACAAAGTTCACTGGTAGACTATATATACAAATGAAAAAGGAAAGAATCAAACTTTATCACAGGACCACCGGATGGCATAATGGCTACGTCACTGTACTCCTACATGGCCCACTGCAGTTCACGTCCCAGACCTGGTGGCTTCAAACTCACGCCAGATGCTTATGCGTGCATGCCCAAGATCCCAAAAGGAGAATGGAAGAGAAGTAACTGTGGTGTGGCCATTCCCCCTGGGGGCAGGGTGATTTCTCACTTTCAGTCTCCCTGTCTCTCTCTCCCCAGCTAGTTCATGTGCCCTAAAGCAAAAATCTCTCTAAAAAGGAAAGAAAGAATCAAACTTTACCACTACAAAAAAATCACCAAACCATAAAGAGGCACAAGAAGAGAGGGAGAAAGAAACAAAGAATACAGAGAACAACTAACAAAATAACAGCAGTCAGTTTTTACCTACCTATAATAGCCCTGAATATAAATAGACTAAAGGCTGAAAGGGCTTAAAAAATAAAAAAACAACTCAACTCTGCACTGCCTATAAGAAACTCACAGACTTAAAGTGAACGGATGGAAAACAAAATCCCACACAAAAACCAAAAGCGAGCAGTAAGAGAAATATAAGAGTACTTCAAAAGTTTGTGGAGAAAATGCATGGAATTGAAAACCCAGGCATAGGTTTTTTGTTTTTTCAAGATTTTTGCTACAGGGGTGTGCACTCGACAGAGAGACAGAAAGGAAGAAATCATCGCCAAGGGGGAATGACCATGCCCCAATCCCTCCTCCTCCATTCTCCTCTGGGACTTTGGGCGCGCGCGCGCACGCACACACACACACGCACACACACAGCATGAGTTTCAAGGTGCAGGGTGCAGGACTTGCACCGCAGCTGACCATGTGAGAGTTTGGCAAGTTAACCACCATGCCTCCTGCTGGCCTTGCCATACATTTATTATAACACTCATTTTCCATGAGTTTCTTAAAGACCCCCTCATACTTAGATCATATGAAACAGACTTGAAGTAAAAAACCAAATGCTGTTCTTATTTATTCAGACAATGAAGAAAATTTTGGTGTTGCCATACCTAAAAAACGTGTGATGTTCTACACTGCACTTCCACAGGTGTTTGCAAGCACTTCTATTTCGAGCTTCAAAAAAGAAGGAAGTCTCATTGCACTGAGAGAAAGAAAGAGACAGTATGAATTACTAACAGCATTCTTCAGATGACAGCCTCCTATAAATAACAAAAACTCAAGAAGGCAGAGGTTATTGTTAATACATATAACAAATTGTTGTCATCTGTTGGTAACTAGTTTCAGAGAAATAAATTAAAATCACCTTCCATTAATTAAAATTACAAAATATAAACTCTGTTTAAATCTTACTATAAAATCACCCAGTCTGGGACTCTAACTGTGGGGCCGGCCACATGGGATCCAGCTGCTTAAGCACCAGGCCATGGAGCAGGCCCACATCATGACAGTGGGTCCCACCAGAGCGGAGTGAGCGAGACGGCTCGAGGAGACCGCAGACTGCAGGGACATCTGTGAGGGTGGAGACAGCAAGGTCGGTGGAGACCAGAGTGCAGAGGGGCTGGGAGACAGAGTGCAAGTCCCAGGCGACCCAGAAAGGTCAAACTGGGCTTGAAAGGAGGTTGTGACATCTCCCTGTCAGAAATCCTTGGTGACTCTGGGCCAGCAGGGGGAGTGTTGCTTGGGGTGTTGGACCAAATGGCCGACCACAATTTGAGTCGTGGACCTGGCGGCTTGTTTTCTCACTTTCCCTCTCTGTCTCTCTCTGGTGAACATGGGTGCTCTACAGCAAATTAAAAAAAAATAATAATAATAAATTAAATTAATGATTCTTTTCTCTTTTTTAAGAGTTAATTATTTAATCTTATTTATTCACTGAGTCATTTATTTTAATGTGACCAGACAAAAAACACAGAGAGGGAAGGAAAGTGAGAAAGCAAGCCACCAGGTCCAGGACTTGAACCATGGTCACCCACGTGGAAATGTCCAGTGACTTAACTACCATGGCAACTGCTGGCCCACAAATTAATAATTCATTAAAAAAAAAAAAGAAACCCTTGGTGACTTATGAAAATGGCAGGGACTAGAGAGTTAGAGATGAGGGGAAAGGCAACGAACTCAGCAAATGTTTTTCTAAATAGCAAAAGAGACTGGAGACAGCGGCTAAGCGTCACGCACAGAAGCTGGAGCCCACGTGGCTGACCACAGACGAGTCCTGGCCCCGTCTTGAGAAACACCCGGGAGCAGTGGGCGCACGTGGCCCCAGCCCGACGGCCTGTGGCGTGGAGGGAAAAGGCCTGAGCATGGCCACTCCCACTCGGGGCCTTCTCCCCTTGTGCTCTCTCTCTCTGGCAGTTAAGAAAAGGAAAAAAATCCACCTGCAGACAGAGAGAGTGAGGGAAAGGGGGCCGGAGTAAACCAGAAACTGGGGCAGGGAGGAGACGGAGGTGCTTAGAGAGGAATTTCTTTCTTCTTTCACTGCTCTTCCTGACACATACAACACGCACAGGGTAAAGCTCAAAGTGGGCCGCTCGTGGCCTGGTGGTTAGGGCGGCTGCATCCCACACGGCCGAGTGGATTTCAAGTCCCAGACCCAGTGGCTTGAAAACCACACCAGGCATGTGGGCGCGTAAGGAGGAGAATGGAGAAGAGACCGTGGTGCGGTCATCCCAGGGGTGTGTGGGGGGGAGCGTGATTTCTCACTTTCTCTCCCTCTCTCCTTTTTCCATGAGCCCACCAGCCTTTGCCAAAATTTTTAAATAGAGAAAAGAAAAGCTGAACGTTAACCAGTGTGGTACACAGAGAAACTCAGTCTCCCCCCCACTCCCTCCCAGCACTGTCCCCGGAGGTAACCACCACAAGGGCGGCCGTTTTAAGGCCCTGGAGCACCCTAGTACAATGCCTGCCCGGGTGGCCGCCTTTATCAGGATGAACTGCCACCCGCCCTGACGGGGACTGCGCCTAGAGGGGACCTGGCCATCCTCCCACCCCTCCCCACACGGAGGCCCCGGAGTGGCAATGCCCACAGAGCACTGCCCGTAGACATGGCGGCTGGGGGCAAGGACTCAGTGACACGACACCGTCCACTGTGATCAGCATCCACACGTGAGGTACCGTCTAAGTTCTTACACTGAGCGTTTCAGGACTGAGTTATACATAATGCAGAGTTCCAAAAGTAAAAATAAAACAAGTATTTCATCTTAAAGATAAAACACTGCGTATCTCCCTCTGAATCTTCCATTTTCTTGGACGAATTTTCACTTTATTCTTCACATAAATGTCTATATTCTTTTAGTTTGCAAGTAGATACGTGGTCCCTGGGGAAGTACAATTAGTTTTTAGAGGTTTCTGCCATACGATACATGTGCTCACCAGGGAGAGAACAAGACAGAGACAGTGAGAGGGAAAGCGGAAGATTACCCCACGGGGCGGATGACCCCACCCTTACCCCTTTTCCACCATTTTCCCCCTGGGATCTTGGGCACGCACACACATGTGCCTGGTGTGAATTTCAAGCCACCAGGTCCAGGACTCGAACCATGGTTGGCCATGTGGGAGTCCAGCAACATAACCATCATGCCATCTGCTAGCCACAGGAAAACTACATTTTTAAAAATTGCTATAGCTTAATGAAAGATAAAGGTATTTCAAATCCAACCAGGAATGAATTTTTCTCGTTTCCTTGGGCACAAACATATTAGGGGAACAAGCCTCCCCGAAGGTCTCCTACTTACTCTGCCATGAAGCATGACGAGGACCAGTGCACTCCCCACTTCCCCGGGGCTGGGGGAAGCTGCCTACCTCTTATCCCACCGTTGGCAGAAGGGTCCAGATACCCAGAGGGCTACTATAACTGAAGTAAGGGTCAGGTATTCTGAATACACCTGTGTGCTTTCGTCACGTACTGTAACACAGGTGTGACCGTGACAGACCTGGCATTTCAGCTTCCTCTGTCCTGCTGGCTGATTAACCTGTTCCCAATAGACACTGCCCACCGGCTGCTGCACATCCGCGTCCATGCCACTCACGCAGGATGCACAGTGCCCATGAGGGACGTGCCCAGCCGCTGCTACGACGCCGTCCATGCACCCAAAGCTTGCTTCTGCAAAACTATCCCGCAGCATTGTAGCTTTGGTCGTTTCATGCCAGGAGCAAAACTATTGTCTGAATATACTCCTTCTTTATTGTTTTTTAAAAGAATTATTTAATTTTATTTATCATTTTTATTATTATTAATTTGCTACAGGCCACGCGTGTTCACCAGAGAAGGAAAATGAGAGGGAAAGTGGAAAAGCAAACCACCAGGTCCAGGACTCAGACCACGAACAGCCATGTAGCACGCCAACGACCATGCCCCGACCCCTACTCCCTATTTCATAAACCAATCAAGGGAGCCACTTGTAACTCAGCACGTGGATATGGTTGCTCTGTGGGCCTGTGTCAGCACGTGGATATGGTTGTTCTGTGGGCCTGTGTCAGCACGTGGACGTGGTCGCTCTGTGGGCCTGTCAGCACGTGCATGTGGTTGCTCTGTGGGCCTGTGTCAGCACGTGGATATGGTTGTTCTGTGGGCCTGTGTCAGCACGTGTCAGCATGTGCCTGTCAGCACGTGGACGTGGTGCATGTGGTTGCTCTGTGGGTCTGTCAACACATGGACGTGGTTGCTCTGTGGGCTTGCATCAGCACGTGGACGTGGTTGCTCTGTGGGCCTGTCAGCATGTAGACGTGGTTGCTCTGTGGGCTTGTGTCAGCACGTGGACATGTTTGCTCTGTGGGCCTGTCAGCACGTGGACGTGGTTGCTCTGTGGGCCTGTCAGCATGTAGACGTGGTTGCTCTGTGGGCTTGTGTCAGCACGTGGACATGTTTGCTCTGTGGGCCTGTCAGCACGTGGATATGGTTGCTCTGTGGGCCTGTCAGCACGTGGACGTAGTTGCTCTGTGGGCCTGTGTCCACTGGCTGAACCCCCAGTTCCATCATCTGTAAAATCCAGGGCCTGCGTCACATCGACACACCCCCCCCAACTCCTCCTCCTGGTCCCCTGTCCCCTCCCCGTCCCATGGGCTCTGCCTCTTGCAGCTCTAGTCTCTGACCCGGGGGCCTGGAAATCACGCTGGTGTGTATGTGTGCATGCGTGTCCATGATCCCGGGAGGGGACTGGATTGTGGTGTGGTCATTCCCTATCACTGTCTCTGTGTCTCTGTGTCTCTCTCTCCAGCAACTACATGTGCCCTAAGGCAAAAAGCTCTTAAAAAAAAGATAATTTTTTAAATTTTTAAAAATTTTTTAGATTCAGGGAACCAGCAGTTAGTGTAATGGCTATGTCGCTGAACTCCCACGTAGTCGACCGTGGTTTGTGTCCCGGACCCAGTGGCTTAAAACTCACGCCGGGCGCGTGTGCGTGCGTGCCCAAGATCCCGAGAGGAGAATGGGGGAGAAGGGATTGCGGCGTGACCATCCCCCCTGGGGGGTGATTTCTCGCTTTCTGTCTCTATGTCTCTCTCTCTGTCTGTCTGGCGAGCGCACGCGCCCTACAGTGAAAATCTCTCAAAAAAAAATTTTTTTTTAGATTCAGTCTATGCAAGATCTATATTTACTTGGTAATTATTAACTTAATTAGGCACGAGGAGTAAAATAAAACTAATCTGAAGTCTGATAGCAAATGACTAAACTGTCTCCTTCACTACTGACAAAGCACAGGGAGGTAAGAGGCCAGGCTGAAAACAAGGCACCCTTTAGCTGGAAATAGATACCGAATCCGTACTGTAACCTCACAAGGGTTTGAGAAGCTGTCTTCCTAAACGGTGAGACTGAATGACGGCACTTTAAACATTAACCTGTGGGGCCAGCAGGTGGTGTGGTGGTTAGAGCCCTGGATCCCCACATGGTAACCACAGTTTGAGTCCTGGACCTGGTGGTTTGAAAATCATCCCAGGCACATGTGCACGCATGCCCAAAATTCCAAGAGGGGAAGGAGTTAGGGCATGACCACTCCTCCCGAGGGGTGACTTCTCACTTTCTCTGTCTCTGTCTTTCTCTAGGGAGGGAACACACTCTACACCAAAAACCTTAAAAATAAACCCTGACCTCCGTAGGTAAGTGCGGGCCAGTGGGCAGTGACAGTCTCGTGGCTCGCCTGTTTGTCATGGCCGTCTTGCAGGCATCCTGAGGTCAGAGTCAGCCTTGTAACAATAGCAGTAATCACCGATTTTGTTATTACTTGGGAAGGAAATGAGGGGACTTTAAGAACACTGAGTAAATCATTACCTTACCCTCTCAGCCTTTCCTTTGTACCATGCTCCCCTAAAGATGTTTCTTACGCTGCCGGCTGGGGACACTGGGATAAAGGGTTCGACAGTCAAATAGATGTGGGAAGCACTGGGTAAACACACGCTTCATTTTTCTGATTTTTTAAATTTTAATTTTGCCAGAGGGCACAGGTGTTTGTCTGAGAGAGAGGGAAAGTGAGGAAGCAATCCCCAGGGATGGTCCCAGTGCATTCCCTCCTCCTCCATCCTGCTCTCAGGGTTTTCGATGCATGTGTGTTTCTCAAGCTGCAGGGTCTGGGACTCGAACTGGGCACTCAGCCATGTGGGACCCAGGCACTGAAACCACCCAGCCACCGGCTGGCCCTACACACGCACCTTTCAATGTGCTATCTGTACGTGACTTGCCTGGAGCCGGTCATGGGCTGTTTTCCCAGTTTATTTGAGCCAAGAGCTGTCCTTCAAGAAAGTATACGTTAGGAACTGCAGCTTGGAAAACGCTGCACCACACGGACACCCTCTACACACACACACATCCCAATTATGCTTTTAGATCTTTGAATGCAATTATTATGAATGTGCTTTAACAGGAAGTCACTGTGCACAGCAGAGCACATGGAGAATAAAATTAATTTCCCTTTCTCATTACATTTTTGGGAAAAGATTTATGTGTTATTATTAATTTGCTATAGGGCATGTACCGGAGAGACATAAAGGGGTAGGGGGGAGTGAGAAAGCAAGCCTCTAGGTCCAGGACTCAAACCACGGTCTGCCATGTGGGAGTCCAGAGCCTTAACCACCACACCATGTGCCAGCCCTCTGCATTACACATGTACCAGAACAGAAAGAGCAAAACTGCTCCAGTGTTCTTGGCTCACGTGGCTCAGCCACAGGGCGTGCGGGGCTGACAGTGTCCCTTGGCAGGCTGCAGTCACCTGGCGCAGGTGTGGCTCCTGCCCACCCTAGAAGCTGGATGTGGTGCTATGGGTGGGCAGTGCTGGCTACCCAGGAGGCCGAGGTGGGGGGTCCAACACAGCCAGACGCGGTCAGGAGAAAATGCACACACACACGCGTGCACACACACACACACACGAATGCAAAACCCATTTGATCATTTTATTGGGTTGTCAGAAGAGTCACGGCATGTTTTTTCTATGCAAAAGCGCATCATGACTTTTCTGACAACCTGTATATACAATTCCCTTGACTTCATAGAAACGTGAGGTATAGAATCGGAAAAGACACGTCAGATTGTGCTGCTCCTCCTTTATAGTTTCCTTCAAAAATTCAAAAACAGAGACTATGAGCCGGAACATAATACTCGCATCATGTTTCAGCGAAATGTGAAAACCATTAGGTAGAGCTTAGTCTTGCTTCTAATCTGAAGCAATCTGCAGACACAAGCCTGGAAGTGCAGACGGTTTGTCTCTGCGGGTGCCATTGGTCCCGACAGCGTCTCCTGTGCTGCAGCGCTCCTGCCTCAGCCTCCCGAGTAGCTGGGACCAAAGGCACAGTGGGCCAGAACTGAACCAGGCCCTTCCATTAACCGCCCACAGAGCAGCACTGGCTCCCAGCACACGCCTCCATGCCGGGCCTCTGCCACTGTTCTGGCCCCATCTTCTCCTTAGATACTCTCTGGAGATGCTATATTTCTAAAACTCAACATTTCATTTTTATTCTTGCAGACTACATTGTTTTGAATTCACTATGGGGCATTTGTGTTCACTCGAGACAGAGAGAGAGAGAGAGAGAAAGAGAGGGAAAGTGAGAAAACTCCCCGTTGGGGGATGTCAGTATGGCAATCCCTTCTCCACTCCTCTCAGGATGGCATGCACGTACAAGTACCCAGCAAGACTTCCAAGCCGCCAGGACTGGCCGTGAACTGCAGTGTCTGCCTGGTGGGATCCGGCCGCCGTAACCACCGCACGACTGGATGGCCCAATTTCTGTTTTAAGATAATTAATTTTTACATCAGCTATTACAAATGTTTAAAAATACATTCTAACAACAAATGTGATTAAGTTTGTTAAAATGAAGGCATATCTGGTAAGACCTACCAATATGCTTCATTTAAAATTGTTACTGGAGAATGTTCGTGGCTTCCAACGAATGACTCATGTGCTTTAATTATGAAGAAAGGCACGAAACCTGCCAGCAAGCAAGGCTAGGGTGAGGCCCCGGGCTGGAGACCTCGGCTTCCCTTCCTGCCTTGGCTAAGCTACTCCCCAGCAAAGGCTGGCCAAGAACAAGGTGAACCCAGTGGTTCTTCCTGGGCGAGACTTGAATAGCTCCAAGTGGCATGACGCCAGGGCAGCTGAGAGGAGAAACGGGCTGGGTGTCTGTTACACGTCCGACCTCAGTCTGGTGCGCCCACTCTCACACACTCCCCAAGACACACACCGCTATCCCGACCTCAGCCCGGGCGCCCTCACTCCCACAGACACTCCCCAAGACACACACCGCTATCCCGACCTCAGCCCGGGCGCCCTCACTCCCACAGACACTCCCCAAGACACACACCGCTATCCCGACCTCAGCCCGGGCGCCCTCACTCCCACAGACACTCCCCAAGACACACACCGCTATCCCGACCTCAGCCCGGGCGCCCTCACTCCCACAGACACTCCCCAAGACACACACCGCTATCCCGACCTCGGCCCCGGGCGCTCTCACTCTACACACTCCCCAAGATAGACACTGTTATCTCACCCCACAGAAGCAGAAATGGGGTGAAGTGCTGTTCAGAGAATGGCCCCAGGTTAGCAAGGTGAAGGGCCTGGACCTGGACCTGAACCACGCGCTATCCCAACCTCAGCCCGGGCGCGCTCACTCCCACAGACACTCCCCAAGATAGACACTGTTATCTCACCCCACAGAAGCAGAAATGGGGTGAAGTGCTGTTCAGAGAATGGCCCCAGGTTAGCAAGGTGAAGGGCCTGGACCTGGACCTGAACCACGTGTTCTGGGCACAAGTCCAATTGCCCATCTCGGAATCGGAAAGGCTCCAAACCAAACTGCCGTGTGGGAGCCAGATCCTGGTGCTACCGAGAGAGCCACGCTCAGAGCGAACAGAGGAAAATAGTAAACCCGTCGTGCCAGGATCTCACACGCTGTAGGCGAACGTGCAGAGTGGTACCGGGGGGAGATGGCGGGGTGCGGGCAGGAGGCGGCAACGTGAAACAAAACCGCCGACCTTCTGATGCTGACCTTCTAACCAAGCCGCCCCAGCCCGGAAATCCCCCAGAAGCCCCTCCAAAAATACATATTCACCAAGTTACTGAAGAAAACGTTTTAATTGCAAAATAATGAAAACTACCTAAATATTCTACCATAAGACATCAGATGAATAAACTACATACACTCAACTTAGTACTGTACATAAAGGAATGAGAAAGCTCTCAATGAACTGGTATGAAATGATTTCTAGGAGATATTACTAAGTGGGAAAATAATGAAACAATGTACGAAGGTCTACCCTGTCCTTTACCTTTTGGGTAAGGAAGAAATAAACCAAGAAAAAAAACTTGCTTGTTACTTGTAAGCAGAAACACAGCGAGGCTGGACCAGGGAGTGCTGAGGTCGGTGGCTACAAGGAGGGGTGGAGGACAGGACTGCCCGCCGTCCCCCACAAGGACGCCTTCCTGCACGGCTTCGACGCTTCTACCTACTCAAATAAAAATAACTGGGAATATGACGAGGGGGAAACTGTAACTGAAAACGAACTGACATAAACCCGGTCAGATTTCAAACGAACACAGCACAGGGACAAAGGGAGTGAACGACGGGAGGGCACGGGAGAGCACGCCGAGCAGAGCTGGGCTTCTGCACGAGTGCTGGGCGAGGCACCGGTGGGGACCGACCGCAGACAGCGGCTGACGTCAGTGGCTCGGCCAAGCAATTCTGGGGCGAGCTGGCGAGTATTCCAGAACTGAGCGAGAAGGAAACAGGCTGCTGTGGGAGCCTCGGTCCTCATGGACAAAGTGGCCACACGAATACGTAACGGGGCAGGACAACGGAGAATCTGAGGGATGGACAGGAAGTGGAGGTAGGCCAGGAACTCACGGTTTCTGAGATGCATACAAATGTGTGCACGTATTTACATGTGTGTGTGTGTACATGCATGTATTCGCTGGCTCTGTTCACTGATGTGTCCAAGAAATACAGTCACTGCGGTAGAACAACCACACACACCCCAGACCTTGACTTAGAGAAATGACTGATACCAGGGTGGGGGCAGGGAAGATTCAAGATGCACCTGAAATACTCTATTATACCAAAGAGGGAAAAGTGGCTCAAAAATGATGGGGTAGGTCAAAGGGCACAGGAGCCAGACTAGAGGGGTCCCCACTGGATGATCTAGAGCATCAAAATAGCTAAATACAATAATATGCTGTAAACCACTGAAAAAGCACAAGAGGAGGAGGTAAGTCCATGTCGGCGATGCATAGATAAATGAGAGAAGTGAGACCAGGCCCCTGCCCACGCACATGTCGGGGGGAGTCGAGAAACTGCATCTTGCAACCTCCTCCTCCAAGACAGCTTCGGGCCAGAGTTCTCGGTGAGTGCAGAGGGCACAGGAGAACCCCGAAGAACAGCATGGCATTTGCTGACTTAAGGTATCTCCCCATGGACTGCATATCAGTTGTAAGGGAGGAAAAACAAAATACCATGACAGGTGACAGATTTAAACCTCCCGTGAGGGGCAGGTGTCATCGAGTGACTCTAGGTGTGACCCCGAGCAGGACCGGGCTCCCCTGTGGAGCTGAACAGATGGGAAGACAATCTCAGTCTCATCACAAAGAAACAGCAGACGGACATCAAACGAGAGGCTTTCTGGTATTTTCTTTTTTTTAAGGTTTTTGCTATAGAGCGTGTGCACTCGCCAGAGAGACAGTCGGAAAGTGAGACATCACCCTGGGGGAGGGTGGGGGGTGGCCATGCCACATCCCTTTCTTCCATTCTCCTCCTGGGATTCTGGGCACACCTACAGATACACCCACTGTGAGTTTCAAGCTGCCAGATCCGGAACTCGAACTGTAGTCGGCCGTGTGGGAGTCTAGCGCCTGACCACCATGCCACCCGCTGGCCCCAGGTTTCTGTTTTATAACAGCGAGGTGGGATTATGTACTTAGAAAGTGTCCGTGTTGGAACCAGCAGTTAGCGTAATGGCTATGTCGCTGGACTCCCACATAGTCAACTGCAGTTTGAGTCCTGGACCTGGTGGCTTAAACTCACACCAGGCACGTGTGCATGCGTGCCCAAGATCACGAGAGGAGAATGGAGGAGAAGAGACTGCAGCGTGACCATCCCCCCTGGGGGGTGATTTCTCACTTTCTGTCTCTCTGTCTCTCTCTGTCTTTCTGGTGAGCGCACACGCCCTATAGCAAAAATCTCTCAAAAAAAAAATAGTGTCAGTGTCATATGTGATAAAGAAATGTTATGAAAATGTTCCACATGAAAGGAGGCTGAGTTCTATACCGCAGGGGGAATGCTCTAAAGGAGTACTTAGGTCAACCACCCAACCTGCACTACAGAACACAGATGTACAATTCTTACATCAACAGGAACGTGTGTTGCTGGCCGTGCCGTGGCCACATCAGAGAAGACCCCTAGTCGTAGGAAATACGCGCTGAAGGATCAGGAGCTCGTGACACACCTAGCTTACTTTCAAAATCGTTCAGGAGATGCATGGGGTGTGCATGCATGTGCATGTGTGACGCACATGTGTGCGTGTGTACATGGACAGAGAGCAAGACGCAAACAAGAAATGAAGTAAAATTCACGGTGAGTGGACCTGGGGAACAGCAAATAAACATGCTCTGTGTAACATTTTAGTATTTGCAACCTTTGATGAATTTCTGAATAAAAAGGACTTTTATGAAATCTGCAGAGTACCGAGGGACGTGAAGGGAAGCCGGCCTGCGCGGGCGAGCGCTCTGGGTTTGCTGGCAGCAGTGACAGCTCCTGGACATCGCCGCCCTCCTGCACGCTCCCCCACGCAGGCCGAGGCCCGCCCGGTGGTCGGCTACTCATCACAGACTGCCAGGAGCCTTCAGCTCCCCCCATGGCCCGCCGAGAAGTGCAGCCGACTCAGCTTCACGATGCCCGTACATAAGAGGATCGCAGTGCCATCCTGTGTGCCCTGCGAATTCTCCTGTCGCCAGGACCGAGGGATGTGGGCCTGATCCCCAGCTCCTTCCCATCTTCACAGAAACCCTCATTCTGCCACTGCCGGAAGCCATGCCTTCCCCAGGCCTGGCTGACCGGCCCCCTTTTGCTCGCCCTCGGTGCCCTCCCTCTCTCCCTCCCCGGGATCCAGATCCAGTCTCCTAGCCTGTCCTCACGTGCCCACGGAGGGCTCCAGCCTGAAGTCAGAGTGCACCTTCCGAGATGCAAATGCGACCATGAGGGCTGACCCCAGGTCTGACACGCAGTGTCCCTGTGAATCCTCTAAGCCAAGCCCAGTGTCAAGGCCCGGCACCTGCACGGGTGAGAAAGCCCCTCCCCACGAAGGACAGCCGGTTACTGCGCGGACCACTCCCGTGCTGGACCTCTCCCCTCACCGGGGAAGCACGCAGACGCAGAAATTCACCAGCCTGAACTCCAGCTGGACTGCCCTCCACCTTCGGCTGCACGAAGGTGGTGTCCCAGGGGACACCTCACTCCGCGCCTAGCTTACTCACATCAGCCACCCCAAGTGATGGCCCAAACACTGTCCCCTTCACCACTTCCTCTCTGCAGACACCTCCACGTCCCGGGACCCACAGCCTCCGTGGGCAGGGTCCCCGGCTCCACCTCCACGTCCCGGGGCCCACAGCCTCCGTGGGCAGGGTCCCCAGCTCCACCTCCACGTCTTGGGGATCAGGGCCTCCGTGGGCAGGGTTCCCGGCTCCAGGGCTGCTGGTTTCCCCCCTCCTGTGCACAGACCCTGCCCTCCCGAGTACAGGGCTCCCGCTGCAGCCTCCGTGGGGGCGGGGCCTGTCACCCTGGCTGTCCTCACGTCGTCGCTGGGCCCGAAACAGCGAGGGTCCTTCTTGATCCCACTGCCACTGTCAAGCCATTCTCTTTCCTTCCTCCCCAAACTCCCAGCTTTGACTCATCTGATGATGTCCCTGCGGTCTCTCACGGTGGCTGCCGTCCTCCAAGTCACCCCCTCACATTTTTTTTTTTTTGAGAGGTTTTTGCTACAGGGCGGGTACGCTCACCAGACAGACAGAGACAGAGAGACGGAAAGCGAAATCACCCCCCCGGGGGGATGGTCACACCGCAATCCCTTCTCCTCCATTCTCCTCTCACAATCTTGGGCACGCACGCACATGTGCCCTATTCCTGAGGGTGTACGAGTTTATCTAAAGTTCATTATCAAATGGTTGATTTTCACGGAATGCCTTGAGAACCAAGCCTGGGACTGTCCCCTCACTCCCCAGCTTAGCTCTACTTCCAGACCAGCAGCAGGCTGAGTGGCCGTGTGCGGGGGTCAGAGTAGTGGCAGTCCCTGTGCCCAGAGCTGCTGGAGCCCAGGCTTCTCCAAACCACCAGGGTTTCTGGGAGGGGAAGGGAGAGGGAGAGTCCAGGCAGCTCTTTGGAGGCATTGAGGCCTAAAGCCTGAACTCTGTAGCATCAAGATGTGGGGGGCGGGGGGGGACCAGCAGTTAGCATAATGGCTATGTCGCTGGACTCCCACGTAGTCGACGCGGTTTGAGTCCTAGACCCGGTGGCTTAAAACCCATGCCGGGTACGTCTGCGTGCGTGCCCAAGATCCCGAGAGGAGAATGGAGGAGAAGGGATTGTGGCGTGACCATCCCCCCCGGGGGGCGATTTCTCGCTTTCTGTCTCTATGTCTCTGTCTGTCTGGCGAGCGCACGCGCCCTACAGTGAAAAACCTCCCAAGGAAAAAAAAGAAAAAAGATGTGGGGGGTGAGGCCAGCAGTTACCATAATGGCTATGTCGCTGGACTCCCATGTAGTCGACCGCGGTTCGAGTCCCAGACCCAGTGGCTTAAACTCACACCAGGCACATGTGCGTGTGTGCCCAATATCCTGAGAGGAGAATAGAGGAGAAGAGACTGTGGCGCGGCCATTCCCCCTGGGGGGGGGGAAAAGAAAGAAAAGAAAGAAAAGAAAGAAAAGAAAGAAAAGAAAGAAAAGAAAGAAAAGAAAGAAAAGAAAGAAAAGAAAGAAAAGAAAGAAAAGAAAGAAAAGAAAGAAAAGAAAGAAAAGAAAGAAAAGAAAGAAAAGAAAGAAAAGAAAGAAAAGAAAGAAAAGAAAGAAAAGAAAGAAAAGAAAGAAAGAAAGAAAGAAAGAAAGAAAACATAACAAAGGGAAAAGACTATATTCACAATACTAAGAAAAAGTAAAACATTTTATTTTATTCTTTTTTTGGAGAGGTTTTTTGCTATCAGGCACGTGCGCTCACCAGAAAGACAGAGACAGAGAGATAGAAAGCGAGAAATCACCCCCCAGGTGGGATGGCCACGCTGCAATCCCTTCTCCTCCATTCTCCTCTCAGGATCTTGGGCATGCATGCACACGTGCCCAGCGTGAGTTTAAGCCACCAGGTCTGGGACTTGAACCACGGTCGGCTACATGGGAGTTCAGCAACACAGCCATTACGCTAACTGGTGGTCCCTATATTTTTAAAAAAATGTATTTAAACACCAAACAGGCAGATACGAATAAACATAATAAAACAGGGAAATTCCTATGCTATGATATTAAAAGTGCATACAAAACCACATAGTGGCTAATCTACACATATGCATATATACATGTGCTATACACTTCAGCCAATAGAGCAAAATCTGGAAGCAATGATACCAAAATATTAATAATCATTACCTCCAAATTTTAAGGTAGTAGGTAATTTTAATGTTTTTCTGTGCAGTATATTTTCCAGATTTTTACAGTCATCATATATGATGTTTATGCTAAAAGTTTAGATGTTCTATGGGGTGTTATTTAAACCACAGACCGTCTTTTGAAGTTTAAATAACACATAAAAGTGTCTCTGAATCTGGCCTAAAAGCCTTACACACACTGAATTAAGTCTCTCTGACAGACCAGCAGACCAGAAAAGCGGGACAATAAGCGTTTCAACCATTTTTCAAGCTGAATGTGATTACTGTTCCAGGTGAGGGGGCTTAAGGGGCTTTTTAATTCAGTCTGTGATTACAGTCAGCCCTCCATCTTAATCAGCTTCATTCTCCCATTATGTAAATCACTGCCTCACAGAGAGGTACCCTGGTGGGGACAGAAAGGAGCCCTGCAAGCAGGAACACGCAGGAATAGAATGCGTGGGTAAATTAATGCACTGCTGAGTAACGACATTTAACCTCCCTTTGGCTCGAGGCTCTAGGTGATGTGGCCTGCCTCGCCACCTCAGGAAAGGCACCGACACCAGCTCAGGGGTCCGGGAGCAGGTGGGCCTGCAGACCTCTCCACACACCACTGTCTCAGCACTGGGGCAGGGGCGGGGCCTGGAGGAGCACGCAGGAGGCCAGGTCATATCACAGGAAGTGCCACTAAAACAGCAGGTGCCGCCCAGTGACCACGGCTGCCTAACAGTGGGGGAGCCTACGCAGCCCGAATTCCTGGTTAGGGGTGATGACACCAACCATTTCCCCAACACAGTAGAAGACACTTTCTTTTTCTTTTCTTTTCTTTTTTTTAAGAGAGTTTTGCTATAGAGCACATACACTCATCAGACAGACAGATAGAAAGTGAGAAATCACCCTCTGGAGGGATGGCCATGCTGCAATCCCTTCTCCATTCTCCTCGCGGATTTCGAGCATGCACGCACATACACTTGGTGTGAGTTTTAAGACGCTGGGTCCAGGACTCGAACCACTGTCAACTATGTGGGAGTCCAGCGACGTAACCTTCACATAAGCCGTCGGCTGGTCCCAGTAGAAGACACTTTAAGGCATCACAGTAACATCAAAGCGCTCACCAAAGACCTCACGCTCCAAAGTAACAGGTGTAAGGGGAGGGGAGGCTCTGAATCACAGTAATATCCCTGAAGACTTTCTCTTTCTTCGTTTGCTATAAGGTATGTGCACTCACTGGAGAGAGACAGGAAGAGGAAAAGAGCAAACTCGCCCCCCAGGGAGGATGGCCACAGCGCAATCCCTTCTCTGCGGACTTTGGGCAGGCATGTACACATTCCTGCCATGGTCTTCTTCTTTCCTTACTTTTACTTATTTCTTTTCAGGTGTCTGCCATAGGACGCATGCACTTGCCAGAGACAGAAAAATCGAGTGGAAGTGAGAAATCAATCATCCCCCCAGGGGAATGACTACACCACAATCCCTTTTCCTCTAAGGATTTGGGGTATGCATGCACATACGCCCGGTACGATTTTCAAGCCACCAGGTCTGGGACTTGAACCACACAGCCAGACATGAGGGATCCAGCACCTTAACCTTCATGCCACCTGCTGGTCTGAAGAGTCTTATTATTTTATAATCAGATTCTGCTAAAAAACTCGAAACACTCTTTTCAATATACTTGGCTCCTGCCTGAGGGCAAAGAGAGAGGCCCGCGAGAGGAAGGGCTGTGGATGGAGAAAGGACCGACAGATAAAGCAGGGGTCAGAACGATCCTGTGACTCCTCTGGAGAAGGGCGGCCGAGCTGCTCTGTGCTCCTTCTCTCAGGGGAGCCGAAGCCCTGTGCTCCGGCTATGGTGCACCCCTGGTTCTAAAAGCCCCCCGGCCCTCTGGCTGACACTCAGGTTACCACTCGTCTCCGCCTGAGCCAGTCAGATGACGAATCAGCCTGATTAATATCGCCAGCAGCAGACTGTGCCTCTGTCTAGGACTTCCGCGTGCCCTGCAGGGTGAGCGCAAAGCCTGTCCCCCCGTAAGGCGCTCCCTGCATACTTAACAGACCAAGTTCTTGTATTAAGTCATGTGAATCGAGCGGCAAGATAGGGAGAAACCTACAGAATCCTATATCTAATTAGCTACTCTACTTTTTAAATGATTTTTTTTTTTGAGAAAGCGATTTTTGCTATAAGGCATGTGCGCTCACCAGAGAGACAGAGACAGAAAGAGACAGAAAGCAATAAATCACCCCCCAGGGGGGATGGCCATGTCACAGTCCCTTCTCCTTCATTCTCCTCTCAGGATTTTGGGCATGCACACACACACACACAGCTGGTGTGAATTTTAAGCCGCTGGGCCCAGGACTTGAACGGTGGTCGACTACAAGGGTGTCCAGTGATGGGACCATTCCGCCATCTGCTGGTTCCACACTTCTTGAGTGATTTTAATGCAGTCTGTTAGTGCATCTTTTAAGATTGATGCATCTAATCCAGAGTTGAAGACCACATTGGATTTCCTCCAAACTAGACCTTTAAGAAATTCTATATGGTTTTTGGACTGTGATTTAAAAACAACAACAGCAAAACAAACTTCCTTCCTTACGAGTTAAAGCACATTCCAGAATCCAGTTTTCATTTCGATGAATGGTGACACGCCGCGTGAAAGGTGGCAGAGGGGAGTGACAGGCTTGCTCTGTCTAGGAGAGCCTGGTGTCTGGATGGGCAGTTTGTGGTCTCAGCAGTCTGCCATCACCTGGCAGGTGTCTGCGGAGTCCTGACTACATGGTTCTCTGTCAACTCCCAGGTTGCAGACACCCAGGCTGCTCCCCGCCCGGGATCCAGAAGTACTGATTCACTTTCTTGTGTGCATTTTAACAGCAAGAAAGGTAATGCAACTCCATCCCAGGCTTCTGCCTGCATAAGTTAGTGTCAGGGACAGGAGGGACTCGGCCCCTAACCTAGGGTTAAGGGAGATGGATCCCATGTGGCCAACCACAGTTCAAAAAGCACACAGGGCACGAGTGCATGCACACCCCAAATCCCAAGGAGGGGACTGCACGTGACCACACCCCTAGGGGCTGTCTCCCTCTGCCTCTCCGTCTCTTTCCAGACAATGTGTGCACCCTCTGGCGATGAATAAACAGAGAGAGACAGAGGGTGGCTTCTGTCATGTCACCCTCTCACTTGCTTACTCCATAAATATGAATAATGGAAATAGCACTTCAAGGGAGCCTTGTTCTCAGAGGTAGATCAAAAGAAAGCTTTTGCATCCCTGCCTCCCTTTAAGCAGCTCCCTAAAAGCTACCCGTTGAGGCGTGGAAGCACAGCCAGGCTCTGGCAGGGGCGTGCCCGTGACCCCATGTTCCCGGAGGCCACTGCCAAGGTGCAGAGAGGTCAGCCTTCTGTACCCTGGCGTCACCTTCTCCCTCAAGAGCACCCAGAATTTCCACCTGGTGTGTCTGTCATGCACAACCTGGGGAAGCCGGAAGTGGAACCCTCAGTGTCTAATCTGCTGTAAAGCCAAACTGGAACTCATGTTTGTGGCCCGGAATGCAGGCTCCGCCCCTCTGATGACATGAACCCTACCTACGCAGGCACACGGAGAAGCAGATCGCACCAACCATGAATGGCGCCTCCGATTCCCGCCTGTCCCCGCACGGCTTGGATTTCCTTGGCTAAAGCTCCAGTACGGTCTCGTCCACTCCCCTCACCTCCCTGTGCCTCTCCAGTAACGCACATGAGCTAGGTAACGTGTTCCATGCGGCTGCAGGCAAAGAGAACCCAGCAGTGTAATTCTGCAACGTCTCTGACGTCTCCAGCGAGCAGACAAGACTCCCCTTCTCAAGTGAGCTAAAGTCCACAAAACTTACGTCTTTTCCCAGTACTCTGAGTTCAAACTGAGTCTCCTTGAAGTGAACCTTGGTAATCCGAGGCCTGAAACGAAGCAAATGACATGGTGGTCATTGTTTTTAAGAACACGCATTTCGGAAACCCAAAGAAGTGTCGGGTAGGAAAACGGCAGCTGCAGAGTCTGGGTGTGGCTGGGCTCTGGGCCTCCCACAGAAAGGGCCCTTCCGGTTATCGCTCCTTTCTCCACTAGAGGCCGAGACAAGCCTGGAGTCCGGGGCCAGGTAGGCCGGCCTCCCAGACGCAGGCTCACCCACGTCCCCCTCCCTCCAGTCCTTCCCCGTTCAGAGCTAAAACTCAAGTGGGCCTGGGTCCACAGCCCACCAGAGAAACCCGGCCACACACAGCTCGCAGAGAAGGGCCCAGAAGCTGACAGTCACGAGAACACACTCAAAGTTCATGGAACATGCAAATTATGAAAAAACTACGGAGTTCAAACATCTGGCACCAAAATAAACTCATTGTTTAACTGTATTTTCCATGAACATTGGGAACCCCCCTCACAGGCTGAGAGGCATCGGGTAGGAGGAGACTCACACCCAACTCCACTCATCTGTTCGTGACCCTCCGCCTTCTCTTCTGCAGCCTTTCCCTGACACACGCGTCCCGTCAGCCCACCACATACGGTCTCGAACCTAACACCGCCTCCGCTCTTGAGCGGTACCTACCGTCAGCCCACCACGCACGGTCTCGAACCTAACACCACCTCCGCTCTCGAGCGGTACCTACCGTCAGCCCACCACGCACGGTCTCGAACCTAACACCGCCTCCGCTCTCGAGCGGTACCTACCAGAAGTACTTGCCCACTTGCTTTTTATTCTTGTAGACAACGACACCAACCGGAGTTAGTCCTAAGAAATACTCCGACTTGTTCTCCCCCTGAAAGACAAGCACAGGCCTGTCAGCACACCCGCTCACAGGGGAGCTCTCCGTCGAGGTAAGCTGGCCGTGCGGGTTAATCTGCGTTAGTGTGGACTTAGTCCTGAGACACGGCCCAGGAAGCTGGCCTCGCTACGACAGCTACCGTGCCACTCCTGGTTTGGAAGGTCTGAAGAAATCACTCCTTAGTGTTAATCTGTGCTTCTAACTTCAGTTCGTTACGAAACAAAGCAAAACAAAACCTGAACTAACAATGAGGCCTTTCACGGACTGCCCGGTGCGGCTTAGTGGTGTTCACCCTCAGCTGCACATTAACTAGACTCGCCCATGCAGCTTAAAACACTACACCTGGGTCCACTGGCACCAGCTAAATAACTGCTAATGAAGGGGCCGAAGCACCAGGGACGCATAAAACCCCAGGGACGCTCCGGGTGGCCGAGGACGGAGAGCCACCGGCCCACCTCACCACCACCACCCTCTCCAGAAAGTCCAGGCAGCCACCAGCAGGTCTCTCTTACCTTCCCTCCTCCCTTCACTTGGAACTTTAAGACTTCTGAAAATTTCATGGCATAATCTCTCTGGTAAAGACCAGAAAATCTTTATTTCCAGGCAATGATAAATGCTAATTAAGAAAATGGGATCTTGGGGCCACCATGTAGCCTGATGGATAAGAGAGCCAGATCCCACATGGCTGACCACAGTTCAAATCCCAGCCCTGTCAGTTCGTAAAACATGCCAGGTGCATGTGAGTGCATGCCCCAAGTCCTGCCAGCATGGGGAAATGGAGGAGAACGGCTGTAGTTCGCCCACGCTCCCTGGAGGGGGCAGTGCTTTCACTTGCCTCTCTGTCGCAAGCATGTGTGCCCTCTGACATGACAAAGAAAGAGGAGGAAGAGGAAGGGAGGAGGGAGGAGGAAGAGGAAGGAGGAGGGAGGAGAAGAGGAAGGGAGGAGGGAGGAGAAGAGGAAGGGAAGAGGGAGGAGGAAGAGGAAGAGGAATGGAGGAGGGAGGAGGAAGAGGAAGGGAAGAGGGAGGAGGAAGAGGAAGGGAGGAGGAAGAGGAAGGGAAGAGGGAGGAGGAAGAGGAAGGGAAGAGGGAGGGAGGAGAAAGAGGGAGGGGAAGAGGGAGGAGGAAGAGGAAGGGAAGAGGGAGGAGGAAGAGGAAGGGAAGAGGGAGGAGGAAGAGGAAGGGAAGAGGGAGGAGGAAGAGGAAGGGAAGAGGGAGGAGGAAGAGGAAGGGAAGAGGGAGGAGGAAGAGGAAGGGAAGAGGGAGGAGGAAGAGGAAGGGAAGAGGGAGGAGGAAGAGGAAGGGAAGAGGGAGGGAGGAGGAAGAGGAAGGGAGGAGGGAGGAGGAAGAGGAAGGGAAGAGGAAGAGGAAGGGAGGAGGAAGAGGAATGGAGGAGGGAGAGGAAGGGAGGGGAGAGGAGGAAGAGGAAGGGAAGAGGGAGGGAGGAGGAAGAGGAAGGGAGGAGGGAGGAGGAAGAGGAAGGGAAGAGGAAGAGGAAGGGAGGAGGAAGAGGAATGGAGGAGGGAGGAGGAAGAGGAGGGGAGGAGGGAGGAGGAAGTTGAAGGAAGGAGGGAGAAGGGAAGCGGGAGGAAGGAGGAGGGAGGAGGGAGAGAAAGGGAGGAAGGGGAAGGGAGGAGGGAGAAGAGAGGAGGGAGGAGGAAGAAAGGAGGAGAGAGAGAAAGGGAGGAGGAAGGAGGAAGAGGAAGGGAGGAGGAAGAGGAAGGGAGGAGGGGGAGGAAGAGGAGGAAGAAGAGGAAGGGAGGAAGAAGAGGAAGGGAGGAAGAAGAGGAAGGGGGAGGGGACAGAGGGAGAGAGGGGGGAGCAGAAGGAAATGGGGTCCTGAAATGAAAAAGTGTGAGCCTGTCCAGGACACGCACAGACGTGAGTGTTAGTGTTTCTACTCTACGTTAAATAGTAACCTACAAAGAAATGTGTACCAATAACATAAGACAGTAAGTTCTGGAAGAATATCAGCTGTTGCCCATTTTCAGTTCTAAAACATCAATCTTAAAGGCACGTATGGAAGATTCTAACAAATACAGCTCACTTGCTGTAAATTCCCATAATGATGAAAGTGCTTGTGGATTAGGGTAAATATTGCACAAATGCAAAATATTCTCACTTCATAAATTTCCTATAGAATTAAAGAAAGAAACGCTGAAAAGCTAACAAGATTAATGTGGCTAGAAGGGGAAAAAAAATCCACAAAGTTTTACAAATATTCTTAAAGGGTATTTTTTTTAAATTATTTTATTTAATTTTGTTCATCATTATTTTATTTTTAATTTTACCAGAGAGAGAGAGGAAAAGTGACTGGGACTTGAACTACAGTCAGCCACGCAGGAGTCCAGTACCTTAAGCACGTACCACCTACCGGCCCCTTAAAGGGCATTTCTTTAAAGCATTTAGTGACCTAATGACACTGAAATCGAGATGTCAGGACATTACTCTATACTGTCCCCCACTTTGTAGCTCTGATTGCCACACGGACGCAAGCCCATGGATGCATCTAACTTTAAAAGTGACACGTGAGGACGGCTAGCAGGCGACATGGTGATTAAGGCTCTGGAGCCACATGCCCAGTTGGTCTGAATATCAGATCCAGATGGCAAAAACACGCCGGGCATTTGTGAGTGCATGCCCCAAAGCCCAGCAGAGAGTGGAGAAGGGCTTCTGGTGCGGCCATCCTCCCACCTTGGGATGGAGGGGTGGGAGGTGATTTATCACGCTCCCTCTGTTTCTCTCCAGCTCTGTCCAGCACATGCCCTATGGCAAAAACGAAAACCCTGATGAGCAAGAGACATGCTGCAAAATAAATGCACGATAAGTTATTTGCATTAAGGGAAGTTTTAAAAATTGAGGTCCATGATCTAAGTGACAAAAATTCCATGTGAGTGTATACATACATCCAGATATATGTATGCACGTTATACGTACACACATGCATATACAGAGAAAGAAAATGTGTGTATATTATATACACTATAGTGCACTGTATGTAATATGTATTATATGTAATGTACTATAATAGACTTTATATTTAATATGCTATAATATATATCATATATAAAAATGTATCCTCTAGCATTTCCCAAAAGGCATAAAGTACCAGGCTCATGTTTCCAAGTAACCCAGCGTGACCACTGCTAACTGCACCCCTCAGAAACCCCAAGGCAGGCTCGTCTGGCGCAGTGGCTCGCAGGCGTGGCCTGGCCCCGGCCCGGCCGCCCCGTGCAGACTCAGCACATCTGCTCACTGCCTGTTGTCTGGCAAGCTCCCTTCACCATGAAACCTGGGGCGCTCCTGTCAACGCAGGGACGCCCATATGAGCGGCTGGCCTCACGCTGGCAGACCTGCCGGAGCAACGCACGACACCCACAGTCGCGCCTGGACTGCTGCCGATGCCTGCCCCACCTGGGAGTGAGTGCATCGACATTTTTCAGCCATGAATCTATTTTTGGAAACTCCTTCTGTTTTCTATCGAATACGATCAATTATAGACCAATTTTAAATTGTTCTGACGTTCAGCTAAGCCCTTCAGAGCTGTTCTGCAGATTGTGTTTTTGGGCCCAGTTAATTGTTTTCTACACATGGAAATATAATCACAGACTTTTATGCGAAACTCATTAGGGTTTAATCCACCCAAAAGCTGCTCTGTGTTTGAAAACCACAGATGAAAAAGTATTACCTGCTTGCTAAACAACAGGACTGCGGCAGTCCGCTGGGAGTGCCAGTGACTTTTTAAGAAAAATGTCATCAGCTTACAATATTGTGTGCTAATTAAATGTTACTCACGTAGACAGGATGGAGGTCCACGCCATACATCTCCAGGGACCTGGCAGTCCTCAAGTAATTCAGCTCGGCCTCAGCGGGAGCTTGACCCCTTTACGGGGGAGGGTGGGGGGGAGGGAGAGAGGGAGACCTTTACTGAGAGCAACTGCACTTACAGGAACTAGAAACCAGCTTCATCATGTTCACTGCAAAATTAAAGCATCTTACAGCAATGCAAACATAAATCTTTGTGTTTCAAGGAGCCCTTTGCTTTCTTGGTGGCAAAATGTTATACTCCGAGATGATACTTCAATTACACTGCTTTCATTGGCCAAATCCATTCTATTCATTAGAGCCTACCCCGATATCCCAGCACATATTAAAGTTTCCACGTCTCAGAACCCCCAAGGAGGTTACTAAGGATATAAACGCTCAAGCTAAAAATGTCCCCTCCAGGAGTGATGGCCTGTCTCTGGGCACCACCTCCTCTCCAGTAGCAGCTGAGGAGCTGGCCCAGGGGTGGGCACAAGGAGAGGCACGGTCCCCACTGCCCCCCAGGCCACAGCGATGGCCCCTGAGCACGTCTCCTTCCAGAATGCTCTAGTGGGCTCATAGAAATTGTCCTAGTGCTTGTCATTCTCTTAGCAGAGAGTCCAGAAGTCTTCCCAAACTCTGCTGGTGCCAGAACAGCAGCAAAAGCAGCACTGACTCCTGACGGAGCGGCCCCTGCCGCGGGTCTCCGTGGTGGGGCATGGTAGGGTGGGTTTTCATGGGGAGGGTAAGGAGCCACGAATATTTTAGATGAAGAAGCCTCCTGTTGCAGCCTTGGTGTACTGGAAGATGCCGCAATATCTGGCTACTAAGGTCCTCTAAAACGCTCATCGCCTTAGACCAGGAAGCCACCAAACCTCGGGGGAGCTCTGTCCTTAAACAAACCACGCTCCAGCACCATCAGGTGGAGCGGGTCTGAGGCCGCCACCCAGAGCGCCTTGATCACTTCCCAAAATAATTCTAGGACTCCGAGGAGAATCAGCGTTCAAACGTGCCAAACACACTGCCCTTCCTCATGTTCTAACAAGCACCCTCTCCGCATCCACTTCAGCAAAACCTCCAGATGAAGGACCCTGATCCGACCAGAGAGCTTCCAGCCCTTGCGAAGGGAGGCTCTCTGATCGTGGTCCAACGCTGGCGTCTGCCTCTGCTCACGCATGCAGATCCTTTAAGCAAACATTTTTGTTGACAGATTAATTCTACATTTTTTTCTGAACTATAATAGATCTGAAACCAAGCATATTCAAGTGGGAATGTAACATAAGAGGCAATAAAGCCAAGTTAATCAGTATAGAGGATTTAACCAAAACAACTATAATTAAATTATAACTTCAGTGCCCCGGGCTACTCACTGGAAAGCCTGCTAGGGGAGCCAGCCTACTCCCTGAAGTGCCTGAGGTGCCAACTTCACGCCCCTGGCGGCTCCAGCCCGGTCCACCATCATGTCCAGATTTGCTGCTACAGTCTGGACAGGAAGTTGCTCCTAACAACTCAGGACAGAGCAAAACCAGGGCGCAGGAAAGGCACTTGGGCTCCAAAACTACACTGGGTTGTCGGAAAAGTCACGACAGATTGTTTATGTTTTCTTTGCAAAACCATGTCCCGGGACCAGCAGTTAGCATAATGGCTATGTCGCTGGACTCCCATGTAGCCAACCACAGTTCGAGTCCCAGACCCGGTGGCTTAAACTCACGCTGGGCTTGTGTGCGTGCATGCCCAGGATCTCAAGAGGAAAACGGAGGAGAAGGGATTGTGGCGTGGCCATCCCCCTTGGGGATTTCTCGCTATCTATCTTTCTGTCTCTCTGTCTCTCTCTCTTACTGGCGAGTGCATGCGTCCTATAGCAAAAACCTCTTAAAAAAAATAAAACACGTCCTGACTTTTCCAACGACCCAACATCTACAGCGATACAGAAATCCACAGCCATGTTGGTCTAGGAACGTTAATGTTTTTCATTGGTACAGGGGCAACACCCTGTAATAACTCCGTAAGGTCTTATTTAATAAATCAACTAAATAACGAAAAACCTTCATAAGACACTGGTGACAAAAAGAAGACTGCAAGATACAGTATGGGCCCAATGACTCCACTTACACAACGCTTTCTATACATAAATATATAGAAAATAACATTTTCCTGTGGGAAATCATGCACATAAAGAGGCCTGAAAAGCCACTCAGGAAGACTAAGCGCCTACAGTGTTGGGGTTCACTTTCTCCTTTATACCTTTAAAACTGGCAGAATTTTCAGCGAAGATTTTAGTGGAGTGAAAAACGATATGAGAAAAAGTAAAGGGCCAGCAGATGGCATGGTGGTTAAGGTGCTGGGCTCCCACGAGTCCCAGACCCAGTGGCTTGAAAAATCACACCAGCTGTGTGTATGTGTGTGCCCCAAATCCCCAAAGGAAAATGGAGAAGGGACTACGGTGTGGTCATCCTTCTGGGGCTATTTGTCACCTTCGCTCTCTGTCTTTCCCTTTCTGGTGAGCACGAGAACCCTCTGGCAAAAACCTAAGAAGAAAAAGCTAAACTGTTCAAGGCACCGATGAAGTTTTCATCCTGGACTCTTCTTATGACGGCATGAGGTGAGGGCCGACAGGCCACACAGACGTGATTCTTACATGAGAGTCTTGTGGATCCTCTCGATGGCCTCCTCAAGCTCCTCCTTCTGATCGGGAACGAAGCGGTACTCGGACACGTAGCCGGTGGTGTGCTTGTACGGGTCATAATCGCCCAGCTCCGCTGAGGGAGAGAGACGGTAACTTTGTTCTGTTTCAGGACGACATTCATAAGCGTGTAGGAATAAAATGTTTCCTTTGTGCTTAACCATTTTTCTTCAGATGCCTTATTAGTAGATGTATATGTAAGATGACCTAATTTTAGGGGAGCAACCCTGAGGAGCACCTATGGGTGTCACATACAGCGTACATATATTCTGCAGTTTGCTTTTCCAGAGACTAAAACTATAACCACTTTTATTTCAATTATCCTAATCGGTTTATGTAAAATGTTGTAAGAAAAAATTTAGAGTCTATATATTAGCAATGCTAAAGGTGAGGAAAACCACAGCCTCAAAAGCTCCTCTTCAAAGACACCAAGAAATAGGACGTGTGTCCAAAACATCCTTGCCCCAGTGATGGTCAAGGAAGCAGCAAAACAAACCCCGAAAGCTATCTCATAAAAAATCTCTTCCTTACGGTAATCTGCTTCAAAGCCCCAATCTACTTGGTCCATGTCACGTGCCTCCTAGGGCACACTTTGTGGGTACCTTCACCCCGCAAGCTCCAGGGCAGACACAGTGCTCTCTCGCCCCATCCTGGACTCCAAGAAGGTGCTCAACAGTTACTAGTGCAAACGGGCCCTGCCTTGGTCTGGCAGACGACAGTGCGGCCTGGAGCTGCTCCATCCGGCCACCGACCCGATGCCAAGGGCCGAGGGCCACCATGTTCTGAACCTGGCGTCCACTCTGGCCATGGGCCATCTTCACGACAGCTGCCAGAAGCAGACCAATCTTTGAGACGCACTGGCTTGGCTGGGGACAGGGGTGCGGAACCCGTGAACTCGGGATGAAGACAGAGAGACTTTCCGGCCTCCACCTATGCAGTCGGTGCTGTCCCTGCCACTCGGGCTCCGCTCGGCCCACCCTGAGGGGTCTGCACCTGGCCCCACTTTAACCCCTTCTGAAGGGACAAGGATCGAAACTCTAAGTGTGGCTAAATTCAACTCCCTGTCTCACTTAACAGCAAGAGTTTTAGTCTATAAACTCATTTCCGAGGCGAAACTGGAGGGTTTGCTCCGGCCCTCCCGCAGGTCGTGGGAACCTACACTGGATGGCATAGGCTCCCAGCTGGGCGGCGGTGCTGACGGCGCAGGGCAGCCGGCCCTGGAGGACGTCCTGCTTCACCTGCAGGAAGAACTGATACCTGCAAGAGAAACGGGGACAGTGAGAGGCTCGGTCTCACACCGCTCAGAGCCAGCGTCCGGCCGGGTCACCGCGGGTAACTGCTCGTCCTTTAACGAGGACAGAGGCTGCTGCGGGGACAGGTCTTCGCCAACAGACCGATGGTGCAGTCCTGGGTGTGCTAACATCGGGCTCTCAGGGTGGCAGCCTGCACCCCAGATCTGCTACTCACTACCCTGTGGCCACGGGCTGCTGCTTAACCTCCCAGAGGGCCAGTGGCCCCACCGGCAAAACTGCGGCGGTGACAGCACCTACCTCCACGGGGCGACGTGACGGCGTCGACAGCAGCTGTCCTCGCGCTCACCTCCCCGCTCCCGCCACCAGCACGCAGCACGCGCTCACCGGAACAGACACACGGCAGGGCCCACTCCACTACGTGTGCCACCTATCGGGTCTAAGGTCACGTGCTGGGACAAGACCCAACTGCACCGGTCCCCTCACTGACACCCCACTGTCACCTGAGGCTCCTCACTGCATGCCACCTAGGGGACCCCGGCGTGCTGCCACACTCTGAACACCAACCGCAGTGACCGTTCTGGGTGTCCCATGCGCACTAACGTGGGGAACTCAGTAAATGAGGGAGGTCTGTTATTGTCCCCCACGCAGACCAAGTGACCTGTCCCAGATCGCACTTGGGGTGAGAAGCAGAGCCAGGGCCAGGACCAAGCCACCCGACCCCAGAGCTTCTCAGGCAGGACGCGCCCATACCAGCTGTCCCCCTTCTTACCCAGCCAGCAGGTGGACCCTCCCGGACCCATCACACGCACACACACGCACACACACGCACGCGCACACTTCGGGCTGTCCTTTTATGATGTCCCTTTCTCTGCCAGGTGACTCCATGTCACTGAGAGGGGCAGAAGAAAGCCAAGGACGTGAGCAGTAACACTGCGTGCTGGTGCCAGGTCTGGGCTCTGAGTGCCCCCCGTGGAGCATGGCCGGGCTGTGTGCAGCCACAGCCTGACAGACCTGCCAGTGCTTCCTGTCCCCCCACTCGGGAAAAGGCACTGCCATCCTCAGAAACCTGGGTGCAGTGTGTGACCAGCCGGGCACCACCCTGTCCAGACTTCCAAGCTCACTGGTCACAGGCCTGCCATTCCTGCGTAGCTCCCTTTCCAGCCTCCCGGGAGGTAGAAGGACCCAGCCACTCCTTTGATTAAAAACATCTTGGAAGACTTCATTTGCCCTCAGGATAAAGCCTGAGCTCCTTAAGAAAACTTCTAAGACTTCTGCTCTTCCTGGGACCAACCGCGCGCCCACCGACCAGCGCCACCCTCACCCCAACTTGCTCCCGTTCCCGACGGGCTTAAGGACCGGCCACTCCTGGGCGCTCCCCCGGCCTGATAACGCCTGTGCTCACTCAGAGGACAGCAAGGGACACCAGGACTTGCAGAAAAGCCCGTGAACTGAACAGACGCCTGCTGGAACTACGGCCGCCTGCCAGAAGCCGTGTGTGCTGCACCCTCTGCGAGCGACACTTCCAACCTCCCGAGAATGTGCTTTGTAGGAACTGGGTCACAGGTGCCTTCCTCCTTAAGAGGAGGTAGACAGGCCCCTGGCCGGATGCATAAGTGGAGGGACCGAATCTCACAGGTATTTGCTTCAAAGACAAAGGGAAGGAGAAGAGGAGAGAGAAGCCAAGCCAGGGCAGAGCCAGAGGGTGCCAAGTAGAGAGGACCGAGGACGGCCGCCATCGGTGCCTGCGCGTGACTCAGGCCAGTGCTGCCGAGCTGATGGCTGACTGTGTGAGCACATGCAGACACGCGTGGACGTGAGAAGCCCACGGTGAGCGCCTCTGCTATCCCTAGGAAAAAGACCTTCCTAGGAAGCCAGTTTGTTAGAGATACCAGAGATCTGAAGCCACTATATTAAAACCCACCAAAATCAAAGGCAAACTATTTTTATTTCGTTAGATTTAGTTTATTTTAGTTTGCTACGGGGCACACGCACTTGCCAGAGAGCTGGGGAGCTGGAGGAGGTGAGAAATCACCCCCAGGGGGATGGCCGCTTCGCATTCCCATCCCCTCCACTTTCCTCCTGGATTTTGGGCGCACATGCACATGCACCTGGCGTGATTTTCAAGCTTCTGGGTCCAGGACTTGAACCGCAGGGTCGGCCACGTGGGCCATCCTATCCTCCACGCCACCTGCTAGTCCCAAGCAAACTATTTTTAATTAAGAACCTGAGTAATTTTTACTATAGTAAGCATCTTTCTTGATGCATACCATACACGTTTGTGATAAAAAGATCCTATCTCCCAACATGCTGAAAGGAAGCTGGACAGTCCGAGCCTTTCCTTCCACGTCATTCCGACCGAAGTGGCGGCTGATTCAGTCCTTGTTTAGCTCTACTTTCCTGTTTTGTGTGTTTACCAGGTGAGAGCACTTACCAGACACACACACACACACGCATACACACACACGCACACGGAGCGGACCCACAGCGGGGTGTGGTCGTGCCACAATCCCTTCCCTGTTTCTCTACCTGCTAGAACTGTGGACACACAAGTCCCAGGTGTGTTTCTCAAGCTGCAGGAGCTGGGGCTCCTCTGCCTATGGCCACGTGGGGTGCAGCTCCCCAAACACCAGCCCCACGCCAGCACACTGCTCGCTTACCTAGGTGGGCAGACCCCCAACCTGCCGAGGACAGCCCGGCGTAGGCTTATTGCTAACTCCCTCATTCTCTAAAATGTCAGACGGGGATTCTACTGGGACCCTAGTTATACTGTATTCCAATTAGAAAGAGCTGCTGGTTAATATCTGCTGGGGCCAGTAAGTGGCACAGAAGTTAAGGCACTAGATTCCTACATGGCTGACTGTGGTTCGTGTCCCAGACCTGGTGGCTTGAAAAACCCTGGGCGCATCTGGGTGGGTGCCCCAAATCCTGAGAGGACACAGGAGGAGAAGGGACTGTGATGTAGCCATCCTGCCTGGGGGGTGATTTCTCACTTTTCCCCCTTTCCTTCTCTCTGTCTCTCTCCAGCAAGCACACCTCCAGAAAGCACACGTGCCCTGCAGCAAAAACCTTTAGGGGGAAAAAAAAAAAAAAAAGGTCTATTTAAGGAAATATCCAGAATACATTATGGTACAAAGCAGAGGCTTCTTGTGAGGCAATTCTGGTCACTTTCTCATGCAAATTAACATTGTGGTATATATGCAGGTCTCCTGAGCTCACCTGGACTCTGGAGAAGAAGCCACTGTGCTGAACCCGTCCACACCTGACAGCCCTCACGCCAGGGTCACTCAAGTGCAGGGGAAGCACTTGCCTCGGTTTTCGTTCATCTGACGTCACTGAAAAGAGCTTAGCAGACGGCAAGGGCGGGCGAGCGGCTGAGGGCCACAGACAGTTCAGCCACTACCAGAGCGGGCAAAGCGGGCAGAGACCTCACTGTGCTGGGAGACCGAACAGCCCCATGGGACGTGTGGTTGGAACCACGGCCCTGCGCGCTCAGCTGGAGTGCACCCTCCAAAGACGTGAGGCCTGGAGAGCCAACGAGGCTGGGGCAGCAGCATTCAGACGTCTGGTCCCAGCTGAGTGAGACAGGGTAACACGGGGGTGCATGCACGCACGCACACACACGCGCAGACGCACGCACACACACACAGTAATCAAAAGTAGGCCTATGTTCTTCACTTCACAAAGGGGGGAACACAGCATTTGATACGTGCCTCATTAGACTGGATAGAATTTAAATGTGAGGGACGGGGAAACGCTTAAATAATAACCCAGTACAATGTGGGAAACAGCAGGTATGGCTTCGAAATAGAACGGTAGAGGGAGCATCCCTCAACTGTCAAGAGAAAGGACCAACGGCCACGAAGGGCCCAGGTGGTGGCAGAGCGACAACACAACCATACCCAAACGGGAAGAGTCCGGGTCCATCCTGGGAGACCTAAGGCCATCTGTGACCTATGCCAGGGAGATGCGGTGGATCAGAGCGGGGCGAGGCCATTGGGGGTGCCTGAGTGTGTGTGTGCGCACATGCATCTGTCTGTCTATCAGTCTCTCATAGAAGAAAAAATAATAGTAATAATAACCCTGACTGGGGCTAGCAGGTGGCATGTGGTTAAGGGGCTGGACTCCCACATGGTCGACTACGGTTTGAGTCCCGGACCCAGTTGTTTAAAAATCACACTGGGCACGTGTGCATGTGTGCCCCAAATCCCAAGAGAATGGAGGAGAAGGGACTGCAGCATGGCCATCTCCCCTGAGGGTGATTTCTCCCGTTCTCTGTCTCTCGGTCTCTCTCTCCAGCGAGTGCATAAACCCTATGGCAAAAACATAAAGAAAAAAAATTAGAACCCTGATGAAGGTGGGAACAAATAGGAATAATACCATTTTACACATTATAGTCTTTTCAAGTTTACCAGCTCCTTTGTATCCAGGACGGGATGCGATCCTCACCTCAACTAGACAAGGCCCATCGTCCTCCTGAATGAAGGCGACAGGGACTCAGGGCGTCAGCCAGGACTGAAGGTCACTCACTAGCAAAGAGGCTGGACAAGCTAACTTCACAGGGAAGGCTCCGGCTACAGAGCCGTAACGGTAACTGGTGGCCCTCAGGTCAATCTCCAGCACAATGCCAAAGTGTTCGAGAACAGACCACAAGGCAAGCCCCTGCTTTCGGAAGTCAGAAAGTGTTTATCACTAACCAGTCATTTAGAACAGCTCCTTTTTTTAGAATTTGATGTTAGATCTTTAAAACTTCAGAGCGGCGCCGATGACATTGCGGACTGGGCTGTGAGCAGGGCAGTCCGGGGTGAGTCTCTGGGTGGAAGGAAACGGCGCCTCTCCGCGGTCACCAGTCCCTCACCGAGGCACCCCGCCACGCGGCGCCCCAGACAGTCACTGAACGGAGGGGCAGTGAACGATGAAGCGAACTGTCCTGACACGAACTCTAGAAACGCGGGTGAGGGGCAACAGTATTTCTACGGGTCACAGTTAACAAACTCCCGCACCGGAAAGTTCTGAGTAACAGGCTGACTCAACCTACACGGAAGACCTGTCCTAAGGTTCCAAACTGGTATCTTTACAAATGTTTTCATTACTTGATAATAGAAAATGAACATTATTTCCACTGTAGCTACCCTTAATATCTACTGAATTATTATGTTAATTATATTTAATACATAAATGTTAATGTATACTGGGTTGTCAGAAAAGTCATGATGTATTTTTTTCTGTTTTTTTATGCAAAAATGCATCATGATTTTTCCGACCTCATATTTTGCTTACAGTAAACTCTTTGCACACATATTTCTCCAGTCATCTTTTTAAAGAAACACTATAATTCTCTTTTTTTCAAGATTATATTTATTTATGAATTATTTATTTATTTAATTTGTTATTATTTTTTAACTTGACCAGAGAGAGAGAGAGACAGAGAGAAAGGCGAGAAAGCAAGCTGCCAGGTCTGGGACTTGAACCATACCCAGCCATGTGAAAATCCAATGTCTTTACCCACCACACTACCTGCCAGCTGAAACACTCTAATTCTATTGTACAGATAAAAAAAAAAAAAAAACACCCTGATACTTTAAAAGACTATGTAAGCTTTTCAAAATTACCCAACTCATGAGTGATGACGCAGAGCTAACCCCTGGCCTACGTAAACACAGCTTCTCTAATCCTTTTTTTAAACATTTATTGATTTGCTATCTATTTATTTGTTGTCACTTTCAAGCCACTGGGGCTGGGACTGAAACTGGTCAGTCACGTGGGAATCCAGCACCTTCACCAGCACCCTACCTGCTGGCCCCCACACAGCGTGTCCTCTTCATCAATGTGTGTGTTAGACTGGTCAAATCTGCAGAGAACGATCCCTGAGGGACGTCAGAGGTGGAGAGATGTCGCAGTGTTTTGAATAGAACTGAAAATAAGTAACGGCTCCAGTGAGGACACAAGCTCAAGAACTAATAGAGAAAGATCAGGCTTATTCTGCATAGATCTAGAAAGAAAGTCTAGTATTGACAACAGCAGTAGCAAGGACTTCTTACTTCTAATTGAATTGCTTATGGCTTTTTTTTTTTTTTTTTTGGGGGGGGGGAGAGATTTTCACTATAGGGCGCGTGCGCTCGCTAGACAGACAGAGAGAGACATAGAGACAGAAAGCGAGAAATCACCCCCCGGGGGGATGGTCATGCCGCAATCCCTTCTCCTCCATTCTCCTCTCAGGATCTTGGGCACACATGCACACGCGCCCGGCGTGAGTTTTAAGCCACCGGGTCCGGGACGAGAACCACAGTCGACTACGTGGGAGTCCAGTGACATAGCCATTACGCTAACTGCTGGTTCCCACTGCTTATGGCTTTTTGAGGCAGTAAGCTTTCCTGTCTAAAAATGCTTGTGAAGTGGGCTGACACGCCAGGAATACTCTGTAAGAGTGGAGGCTAGCATATGGAACCACAGAGTCCCTCAACTTGATTTCAGACACATGTAAAATCCCAGAGCAGGGGCTTCAGGTTTTTCCATAACCTGAAACTTCGTTTTCCTGTGACCCCATCAACCACCAGTCTTAGTAAATACAATGTCCTTCTAGAATCTGCATCCGGCATGGCCATGTCTGTGCCTGAGAACGTTGACTGCAGCATTGTTTGTAATTCTTTTTAAAGAATTATTTATTTATTTATTATTTTAATTTGCTACAGGGTACATGTACTCTCCAGAGAGAGACTGAGAAAGGAAGCTGCCAGGTCTCAACTCAAACTAGTCAGTCAGTACCTTAACTACCATGCCGTCTCCTGGCCCCATATTTACAATTTTTTAAAATGAAATCTGAAAGGCCACTCACAAGGGCATTTTGAAATAAATGATAGAATAATGGAGTATAGATGGAATAAAATGAATGTGTTGGATGGTGAAAGAGGTCCATGTAATATATATGAAACAGTACGACTCTCAGAAAGTGACATATATTAAAGATCGTAAGCAAATTAACTCTAGTTCTATTTTTCAAATAAAAAAACCATAACATTTTAACAGCCAATACAGAGTAGGCTGGAATAATTTTCTAAAGAATTCAATAAACTTAAAAATGTTGATTCAATATAGTTTTGCTTTAATAGCATATATTGAAAGATTTAGGGCTTGGGGTTTGTTTCTTCCTTTTGCCAGAATGAGCTCATGTAACCAGCTCTGTCTCAGATCCACTATGCCTCGCCACTTAAAACATTCGGGAGCATACTAATTAAGTCCAGTGATAGGACACTAAATGTAGAAGTTAAATGTACAGTTCAAAATAAAATAGATTACTGCAGCTCAGGATCACTAAGTAAGCCTATTCCTAATCACGTGGTCTGGGCCGACACTTAGGAAAAGACCGTGGCTACCAGCCAGCGTGTGGTGGCTGCGGTGGTCAGATCTTACATGGCCAACTGCACAGCTCGGGACCTGGACCCAGTGGCTTGAGAAACACACCAGGTGCACTCATGTGTGCCTGTGTGTCCCAAATCCCAAAAGGCGAGGGAAATGGAGGAAAAGGGATTGGGGCGCGGCCATGTCCCATGGGAGTGTTTTCTCCCTTTATTGTCTCTCAGACAAGCGCACACACCCTCTAGCAAATTGAAAATATATATATATATATCGTAGGCTTGCACTTTCTCCACAAATCCATGTATGAACAGGCCATTAGTAGAACGAACTCACACACAAACAGAGGTGAGGTAATGATACGCCGTCGGTCTCCCCACCACGAACACCGAACTCGGATTTTGGCGACCTACCCCCATTTACCACACCCCTGTGCACTGCGGAGTGCAGACCGAGGCCGTAACGAGCTCTAACGTTCACCTAGCACCTAGCCGGGCCGGACCCAGCTCCGAGAGCTGAGCGCCACTCCGTGTGACACTCACAAACCGCGTGCAACAGGCACACCTCCACCTGGGCAGCGGAGGAAACCGAGGAGAGACTATGGACGACCTCAGAAAGAAGGGGGTCCACTGTGCTTCAATAAAACATTCTTCCCTTGCGACTCTCCACTGGGTAACATGGAAATGCATTTGTATGCCACTCGGGCTGTTTCCCCACGCAACTCTCATGTAAATCCGCCCCTCCTCCAACCTCCTCCCCACCCAGTGGGGTGAGCCTGTTCCCTCACTGAGCTATGCTGGCACCCCGGCTTCCTCCAAAGGACTAACAACGTGACAACAATGACATGGGTGTGGATGGCCCCGCGGCAAGGCCACCGAGAGCTACGCGAGAAAGCCAGGTCCCACATGGCCAGCCAGGTTCTGGTCCCCATCTGGTGCACACACGCCCAGGGTCCTGGCGGGCTGGAGGACTGGAGGAAAGGGGACGCGGTGTGACCAGGCCCCACGGGTGCTTTCTCACGCCCCCCGCCCATGCACGTGCCTGCGCCCACTGGCATCAAGAAAGAAACTACACGAATGCAGATTTCATCACGGGCCTAAAAACGAGGCCTAAACACGGCATTTCAGAGTGGGATGGAGAAGGTCCCCTCCTCACTCCCACACAACCCGAAACTGAGGCGAAAGAAGGCGGGACAAGAGCGGGGAGAGGACAGAAGGAACAAAACCTCAGATGGCCGTGGCTAGCAGAGGCAGGACTCCCGGTGTCTGCACACACGCACTGGGCTTTCACTCAGCCCACGGTCGGGGTCCACTGGGAGCTCAGGGGCCTAAGGGAGGTCAGGGAGGACGCTTCGGGGTTCACCACCGCAGGCAGCCAGGGTATTGGCTGGGTAAAGTAGGGCCTACACTCTTACCTACTCCTTTAAGTCCCTTCTGAGTGCCAGCATGTTCCACTTTGACAAGCTAATCAACACAACTGGAAATGCTGCCGCAACGGAACATGATGCTTGGTGACAAAGGTGTTACGATGCGCTAAAACGCTGATCTTTTCTCTTCTTTTGACTTTTATGCATTTGTTCCATGAGGGAAAAAGACACAGAAAGATAGAGACAGACAGACGGAAAGACAGACGTAGGCTTGCACTTTCTCCACAAATCCATGTATGAACAGGCCATTAGTAGAACGAACTCACACACAAACAGAGGTGAGGTAATGATACGCCGTCGGTCTCCCCACCACGAACACCGAACTCGGATTTTGGCGACCTACCCCCATTTACCACACCCCTGTGCACTGCGGAGTGCAGACCGAGGCCGTAACGAGCTCTAACGTTCACCTAGCACCTAGCCGGGCCGGACCCAGCTCCGAGAGCTGAGCGCCACTCCGTGTGACACTCACAAACCGCGTGCAACAGGCACACCTCCACCTGGGCAGCGGAGGAAACCGAGGAGAGACTATGGACGACCTCGGAAAGAAGGGTGTCCACTGTGCTTCAATAAAACATTCTTCCCTTGCGACTCTCCACTGGGTAACATGGAAATGCATTTGTATGCCACTCGGGCTGTTTCCCCACGCAACTCTCATGTAAATCCGCCCCTCCTCCAACCTCCTCCCCACCCAGTGGGGTGAGCCTGTTCCCTCACTGAGCTATGCTGGCACCCCGGCTTCCTCCAAAGGACTAACAACGTGACAACAATGACATGGGTGTGGATGGCCCCGCGGCAAGGCCACCGAGAGCTACGCGAGAAAGCCAGGTCCCACATGGCCAGCCAGGTTCTGGTCCCCATCTGGTGCACACACGCCCAGGGTCCTGGCGGGCTGGAGGACTGGAGGAAAGGGGACGCGGTGTGACCAGGCCCCACGGGTGCTTTCTCACGCCCCCCGCCCATGCACGTGCCTGCGCCCACTGGCATCAAGAAAGAAACTACACGAATGCAGATTTCATCACGGGCCTAAAAACGAGGCCTAAACACGGCATTTCAGAGTGGGATGGAGAAGGTCCCCTCCTCACTCCCACACAACCCGAAACTGAGGCGAAAGAAGGCGGGACAAGAGCGGGGAGAGGACAGAAGGAACAAAACCTCAGATGGCCGTGGCTAGCAGAGGCAGGACTCCCGGTGTCTGCACACACGCACTGGGCTTTCACTCAGCCCACGGTCGGGGTCCACTGGGAGCTCAGGGGCCTAAGGGAGGTCAGGGAGGACGCTTCGGGGTTCACCACCGCAGGCAGCCAGGGTATTGGCTGGGGGAAGGAGGGGCTACACTCTTACCTACTCCTTTAAGTCCCTTCTGAGTGCCAGCATGTTCCACTTTGACAAGCTAATCAACACAACTGGAAATGCTGCCGCAACGGAACATGATGCTTGGTGACAAAGGTGTTACGATGCGCTAAAACGCTGATCTTTTCTCTTCTTTTGACTTTTATGCATTTGTTCCATGAGGGAAAAAGACACAGAAAGATAGAGACAGACAGACGGAAAGACAGACACCCCCGACAGTCCTGCTGCAGTGAGCCCACTCAGCCAGCCCTGGAACATGGCACACATGGACGCACACGCGAGGTCTGCAGCGGTGACTTCTGCACGCGGCCGGCCTCACTGAGCAGCACAGCTCCCTGCTGCCCGCTGTCTGGCTGCATGTGCCCTTTAATACTAGGAGCAATTATATTTCCATGCCTGTAGAGATAAATGAAACATCTGGCTGGCTGATACTAAAGCTACAACAATAAAAGAATTACCTGGCTCTCTGAGTGCATGTTTACACTTGCAAACTGAGCGTGCCAACTGCTTCCTCTAGGCAGTTCGAATGGCGACTTCCACATGCGTGAACGGCTCGGCAGTGGTGCTCCAGGGAAGGCCAGCAAGCAGACGCCAAGTCCACTGCCACACCACCAGCTTCAGGCCTTTGCAGACACTCCCCTCAGACGCTCCCCTCACACGCTCCCCCTCACACACTCCCCCTCACACACTCGCCTGCCCCCTGCAATGCCAGTCAAAGGGTAACCAGAGGTGCATTACAAACCTGGGTGGCAGAGGTCCAGGTGTTAGCCCCTGGTTTTAATCTGATTCAACTAAAGCTTTCTGTCTCCCCCGTACATGTGCTTGTCCAAAATCAGAGTCAATACTGTACCTGGTTATTTCTTCTTTAAGTTTACATGGATCTTCGGCATAGAATTTAATACCAAAATACAAGGTATATGGAGGTCCAGCTAAAAAGAGAAATAGAAATGAATTAATTTTACATTATTAATTAGACAAAATGGTAGTGCAGTATTATATGGCTATTACCAATCACACTTACCAGGAATTTATACAGATACAAAAAGTGCACTTTCAGAAAACAGGGCTCAGGGTGTGTGACAGAGGGCCTCCCCTATGATGAACACATGCCTGTGTGCACACGCATATTAAACACACAGAGGAAAGGCAGGGCTCAGGGTGTGTGACAGAGGGCCTCCCCTATGATGAACACATGCCTGTGTGCACACGCATATTAAACACACAGAGGAAAGGCAGGGCTCAGGGTGTGTGACAGAGGGCCTCCCCTATGATGAACACATGCCTGTGTGCACACGCATATTAAACACACAGAGGAAAGGCAGGGCTCAGGGTGTGTGACAGAGGGCCTCCCCTATGATGAACACATGCCTGTGTGCACACGCATATTAAACACACAGAGGAAAGGCAGGGCTCAGGGTGTGTGACAGAGGGCCTCCCCTATGATGAACACATGCCTGTGTGCACACGCATATTAAACACACAGAGGAAAGGCAGGGCTCAGGGTGTGTGACAGAGGGCCTCCCCTATGATGAACACATGCCTGTGTGCACACGCATATTAAACACACAGAGGAAAGGCAGGGCTCAGGGTGTGTGACAGAGGGCCTCCCCTATGATGAACACATGCCTGTGTGCACACGCATATTAAACACACAGAGGAAAGGCAGGGCTCAGGGTGTGTGACAGAGGGCCTCCCCTATGATGAACACATGCCTGTGTGCACACGCATATTAAACACACAGAGGAAAGGCAGGGCTCAGGGTGTGTGACAGAGGGCCTCCCCTATGATGAACACATGCCTGTGTGCACACGCATATTAAACACACAGAGGAAAGGCAGGGCTCAGGGTGTGTGACAGAGGGCCTCCCCTATGATGAACACATGCCTGTGTGCACACGCATATTAAACACACAGAGGAAAGGCAGGGCTCAGGGTGTGTGACAGAGGGCCTCCCCTATGATGAACACATGCCTGTGTGCACACGCATATTAAACACACAGAGGAAAGGCAGGGCTCAGGGTGTGTGACAGAGGGCCTCCCCTATGATGAACACATGCCTGTGTGCACACGCATATTAAACACACAGAGGAAAGGCAGGGCTCAGGGTGTGTGACAGAGGGCCTCCCCTATGATGAACACATGCCTGTGTGCACACGCATATTAAACACACAGAGGAAAGGCAGGGCTCAGGGTGTGTGACAGAGGGCCTCCCCTATGATGAACACATGCCTGTGTGCACACGCATATTAAACACACAGAGGAAAGGCAGGGCTCAGGGTGTGTGACAG
The DNA here is from genome assembly GCF_000334495.1 of Tupaia belangeri chinensis. Classification (NCBI taxonomy): domain Eukaryota; kingdom Metazoa; phylum Chordata; class Mammalia; order Scandentia; family Tupaiidae; genus Tupaia; species Tupaia belangeri. The sequence continues at coordinate 364,600 of NW_006159670.1, forward strand.
AGGGCCTCCCCTATGATGAACACATGCCTGTGTGCACACGCATATTAAACACACAGAGGAAAGGCAGGGCTCAGGGTGTGTGACAGAGGGCCTCCCCTATGATGAACACATGCCTGTGTGCACACGCATATTAAACACACAGAGGAAAGGCAGGGCTCAGGGTGTGTGACAGAGGGCCTCCCCTATGATGAACACATGCCTGTGTGCACACGCATATTAAACACACAGAGGAAAGGCAGGGCTCAGGGTGTGTGACAGAGGGCCTCCCCTATGATGAACACATGCCTGTGTGCACACGCATATTAAACACACAGAGGAAAGGCAGGGCTCAGGGTGTGTGACAGAGGGCCTCCCCTATGATGAACACATGCCTGTGTGCACACGCATATTAAACACACAGAGGAAAGGCAGGGCTCAGGGTGTGTGACAGAGGGCCTCCCCTATGATGAACACATGCCTGTGTGCACACGCATATTAAACACACAGAGGAAAGGCAGGGCTCAGGGTGTGTGACAGAGGGCCTCCCCTATGATGAACACATGCCTGTGTGCACACGCATATTAAACACACAGAGGAAAGGCAGGGCTCAGGGTGTGTGACAGAGGGCCTCCCCTATGATGAACACATGCCTGTGTGCACACGCATATTAAACACACAGAGGAAAGGCAGGGCTCAGGGTGTGTGACAGAGGGCCTCCCCTATGATGAACACATGCCTGTGTGCACACGCATATTAAACACACAGAGGAAAGGCAGGGCTCAGGGTGTGTGACAGAGGGCCTCCCCTATGATGAACACATGCCTGTGTGCACACGCATATTAAACACACAGAGGAAAGGCAGGGCTCAGGGTGTGTGACAGAGGGCCTCCCCTATGATGAACACATGCCTGTGTGCACACGCATATTAAACACACAGAGGAAAGGCAGGGCTCAGGGTGTGTGACAGAGGGCCTCCCCTATGATGAACACATGCCTGTGTGCACACGCATATTAAACACACAGAGGAAAGGCAGGGCTCAGGGTGTGTGACAGAGGGCCTCCCCTATGATGAACACATGCCTGTGTGCACACGCATATTAAACACACAGAGGAAAGGCAGGGCTCAGGGTGTGTGACAGAGGGCCTCCCCTATGATGAACACATGCCTGTGTGCACACGCATATTAAACACACAGAGGAAAGGCAGGGCTCAGGGTGTGTGACAGAGGGCCTCCCCTATGATGAACACATGCCTGTGTGCACACGCATATTAAACACACAGAGGAAAGGCAGGGCTCAGGGTGTGTGACAGAGGGCCTCCCCTATGATGAACACATGCCTGTGTGCACACGCATATTAAACACACAGAGGAAAGGCAGGGCTCAGGGTGTGTGACAGAGGGCCTCCCCTATGATGAACACATGCCTGTGTGCACACGCATATTAAACACACAGAGGAAAGGCAGGGCTCAGGGTGTGTGACAGAGGGCCTCCCCTATGATGAACACATGCCTGTGTGCACACGCATATTAAACACACAGAGGAAAGGCAGGGCTCAGGGTGTGTGACAGAGGGCCTCCCCTATGATGAGCATATGCCTGTGTGCACACACACACTAAAAAGGAGAAAAGGGCCACAGCCCTAGAATGCTATTTCTTATTTCTGATGACAAGGTTACACACGATTTTTACTGTTTGTATTTTTCAGAACTACAGATGTAGTTTTCTCGTAATGAAGAAAGTAGTCATAAAATAAATAGTTTAAAAGCCAGCCACCTATCAAGTTAACTGCCGCGAACATTTCTGAAACCAATGTGCAGCCCAGCACATTGGTGGGGCAAGCCTCAGGCACTGCTGGGAGGCCGAAGCCATGTGCGGCCCAGGTGCGGGGCCCACGTCGACCAGGGCAGGGCATGCACATGCGTGGGCACCCCTGCCCCTGGCTGGACAGGGGCTGGGAGGAGGGGCATGGCAAAATCCTCTCAAGGATGCCAGCTCTTCCTCCCACTCGCTCTCACTCTTTCTTGCTCTCATGAAAGAAAGAAACTTAAAACACCTGTTCAGTAGGCAGCGAACTGAACTGCAGTGCTGGAAGCCACATGGCTGTCCACGTGTTCGCATCCCATGGTCAGCTTCTAAACACACCAGGCATGTGCACGTGCCTAGGACCCTAGGGCAGGGGCTGGGAGCAGGGACTAACTACAGTGCAGGGAGACCCTGCTAGGAGTGCTTCCCTCCCGCTCTCCCTCTCTCCCCTCCCATGCAGGTTCATGTGTTCTCTATTATGAACAAATTGAAGTTGTAAAAAATGTTTTAAAAAGAAAATGATTTGCTAAAAGCTGCGAACAGCTGGAATGCTCAGCAGCAGGTAGAGTCCGTCACCTACCCTAGAGAAGCCCATCCCCACCCCCAACGCTCAGACCACAGAGGCCTGGGCCGTGTGGGGAGTGCAGACAGGGGGCGTCTCTGGAGAAGGAGTGGTGTGGTCGACACACGCCGTGGCTTCGTTTCCTGGAAGAATACTCGAGAGACGGCTAACGGCTAATGCTGAGAGAAGGGGCTAGAAACGTCCGAACTGATCGGTTAGAATCTCTTTCTGCATCTCTCCTCCTCATTCTTTCTTGTTTTGTCTTGTTTTTGGTGTTTGTTTGTTTGTTGTTGCTAGAAGGTGTGGGCCTCTACCAGAGCGAGAGAGAGGAGGAACATGCTCCCCCATGAGGACCGGCCACTGCTCAATCCCTTCTCTCCACCCCCGGCCTGTCGGGGTGCTGGGCACACACGTGCGCTCCGCATGTCTCCCAAGCTGCCTGGCCATGTGAGACCCAGCGGCCTTAACCACTGGGCCATAGGGCCAGCTGCTTATTATCTTTATTTTAGGGAATAAACTTATTGGTGAGGCTAAGTGTTAAAATTACGGACACTATTAGATTCATTCTTAAATTTTTCTGAATCTAAGTGTGTTCTCATAGAATTAAAGAGGCATTTCTCATTCCTTTATTACACACAAAACTAACTTAACAAATTGAAAAATCAGAAGCCAAGTCTGAAATTGCACATTCAGGGGCAAATACGAAGCGAACGCTCGCGCTGAGCTGAGGACACAGGCCTGCCGAGCCAGAGCCAGCCACGTCCCTTCGTTTTCACTGCAAACATCTCCACCTCAGAGGGAAGGAGGCTGATCTGCACGGTCCCCCAAGCTGCGCACGCCAAGCCGAGCACCAAGATCCAATGCTCTGTCTTAACACGGACTGGGGACCGTGCGCCAGGCGGTGGCCACAGCTGCTCACGGAGACGCCGTGACACACCCACCCCAGTGAGAGTCTCTGAGTACGTGCTATGTGAAGTGCCCCAGTCTCTGCATCTCATTTCTGAGGACAATTAAAGTCACAGATTCAGAAGCTGGGTAAGGGAGCTGAAATGGCGCATGCACACGTTCACACCACACCCGTTCGGGGGTGGTGATGACACACCCCTGCTGACGTCTGCAGCACCCCACAGGCCGGCTCTGGCATACGAACCGCACTCCGAGCCTGGGCCCCCTTTCCACCTCGCCTATGCCTTGCCGCAAAGGCACGCCTTCTGCTAGGGCCGATTCCCCAGGCTCGGTGTTCGTGTCGACCTGAGCACCGTGTTTGTGTCTCTGCTGACCACACGTCTATCCAGAAGGCAGGCATCAGGGAGCACACGCCACGAAATATTTAGGACGGCCTGGCACTCCGCCCGGCTGACTGGCTGTGACAATCAAGCCTGCGCTCCTGCAGGCAGTGGACGGCACCTGAGGCCGGAGAAGCACTGACCTGGGGGCGCGCCAGGGCAAGAGGCCCCCTCCGACCGGCTTGGCTCTGGACCACCACGACTCAGCCCGCTCCCCTGCAGCCATGGTGCAGGGGTGGCACCCACTCAGGCAGAAGTCTGAGACACACGTTTGCAGTGACGGTCTAAGGGCTTTGGGCCCGAACTGCCTCCATTCTCACTCCTCTAGGGTGGCAGGCAGTGTTCTACCCTGGACTGCATGTGACGGAGTCAGAATATTCCATAAACACTTGATTCTCAGCAGCCTGGTAACGTACGCAGGGCAGGGGAAGCCCCAGGGTTAGACGACTCGCCTACAACCACAGCAATAAAAGCCAAGCTTGCGAATGCCTAGCGCCCGTGCATTCCGGGCACTGTTCCAGACGGCCCTTCAGGGAACTCACGACGTGACCTGAGAGCGAGCTGACTCTCTGAGACCCCGACCCACGAGCACGCGGGCTGGGGGGGCGTTCTGGAGCATAGGTCGCCGAGCCGGTGTGTTCTGGCGTCTGTCCTAGGACATGACTATAGCACGTACTGACGAAGCACATCACCGGATTGCGATCATTCCACACTTCGCCATGCTATTCCACAGACTCCGCATCCAAGAAACCCTTCCACAAAATTAAGCTGTGTCTCCCGTTTCCAAAAATATGGGAGCCAAGAACTAGGAATCCCCATCGACCTTTTGTTAAGACCGACTCTGAGGCCTTGGACAGTAAGGAGACTTACCCAGGAGGCCCGGCGACTCCCGACATCCTATCCCTTGTATAGACATTCCTTCTGACTAATCTGTGGAAGACCTGATACTCACTCTCCTCTGTGAGTGATCGAACTATTTGAGATGAAATGAAGTATTCTTTTGTTATATTTCTTCGATCGAATGCCAGTGTTTTATTCTTACTGTACATCAACTTAACGTTTTTCCCCTTTTTCAGGTTTTTGACCCAGGGAGCATATACTTGCTGGAGAAAGAGAGGGAAGTGGGAAATCACCCCCAGGAGGGATGGCCACCCTGCGATTCCTGCTCTTCCATTCTCCTGTCGGGATTCTCCGCACACGGGAGCAGGCGCCCTGAGCGATTTCTCAGGTCACCAGATCTGGGACTCAAGCCACTGTCAGCCACATGAGAGGCCATGCCCTAACCACTACGCTGCCCACTCCCACCCCTATTCTAAATAACCAGAAGGGGAGTGCATTCACCAGAAGGAGAAAGAAACCCACTCCCAGGGGGTCGTTTCCCACCTTCCCTCTCTATGCATCTCTGTCTGTGTCTCTCTGCCACGTGTATGTGCCTTAGAGCAAAAGTAAAACTAAACATGCATACGTACACATATATGTATTAAAACTTGAGTTATGGAAAATAAGATTGAGGGGTGGGTACTTAACGACACTGCACACTGCATCTCCTAGTAACAGCACAGAGAAAAAACCAAAGCGACCTCTCCGATGGCACGCCCCTCCTTTCTGACCAGGCACCTGCGAGGTCTGAACAAAGCACTCGACAACCCCAGAAACTCAAGCTCTTTGAATGTTTAGATGTTGTCTTTTCTCCAAGGTCAAATTCCAAAGATAAACGCAGAGAAAAGTCACACAGGAGATGGGGAGGCAGGCCCCGGGGCAGGCGCGTGCTGAGACCCACTCGGTGTGCTTACACTGTGATGCAATTTCATCAGGCTTGGAGAGAGGCTCGCGGGCACGGATAGCCCCTTCCCACGTGCTTCCACGGCGCTCGGGTCCGAGTGCTCGCCTGTGGGTATCCAAGCCCCTCTCTGCACCCAGCTGATCATGGACTCGGAACCACTTCAAGCCGCCCCTTAATCACTGAAATGGAATACCTACTGTTGATCAGTTCTTTGTGCTCAGCCAGGGTCTTGGCGGGATCCAGCCAGTACTGTGTGAGGAAAAGGGTAATGACAGAAATTAGTTGCTTCTCACTGGCCTTGATATCAAGAACATGTGCAAAATGCTATCTAAATGACATTTAAACACTTGATAAGTAAAACGTGTCATTTGTCATAGATACACACAAACATACATAAGAGATTTTGTATGAACAAGAACATTCAAGAAGAAAAAAGTGAGGAGTTCGAGAGGGGCAGAGAAGGGAGCAGGACTTCTGGGGGCTGGCTGGTCACACTGCTGGCCAAGTGGTGACACCAGGCACTGGTGAGCGAGCGTCCTGCTGGGGAGGGAAACGGTGGCCGCAGAGAACGCCCTCCGAGTCTCTCCCCGAAGCCCATCACAGCGCCCCACGGCTGTGCCGGCCCCGAGAAGTGCCCCTTCTTCAGCTCCAGCCCCCTGCAGGCACAGCCGCTTGGTGTTAGGAAGCCATGGAAGCCATCAGATAAAGCCACTCCTTGTAGAGATGAAGGAGAGCAGCCCCTCGCTGTGCAACTGGCTGAGTCCCGGACGCCTCCGGCTCCCCCATTATCGCCATGTAACCCCGCACACAGGTCTGGACTTCTCTGCCCCCCTCGGGGGTGGCTGTGCAGGCCAGGTGAACTCACGGTGAGTCTTTGGGACAGCCCCTGGCTCAGACTAAATAGGTTAGGGATGATGGTGAAGGTGTGCAGGATTTTTTTTCGGTTATGTGCACCTGGCAAAGAGAGAGAGCATGAATCACCCCCCAGGGGCATGGCAGGCCACGATCCCTTCTCCTCCTGGGATTTGGGGCGCACACGCACACATGCCTGGTGTGATCTTCAAGTCACTGGGTCCAGGACTTGAACCATGGTCTCAGCCATGAGGGAATCCAGCCACTTAACCACCAGGCCACCTGCTGGCCCCTCATCCTCATTTTTGAAAGGTCTAGAATGACTCACTTTCCACGGTATTTGGCTGTTGACCAGCCAGTTGCTCCCGGAGCCCACGGTGACTAAAGGTGAGCTTCTGGTGTGAAAACAGCAGCGGAGACTGACTCTGGCCCACCAGGCGGAGCAAGGTCCACCCAAGCGCCCATCGTGGGGCACAGGAGACACTCTGGCTGCGAAGCTACGACTCCCCACGAAGGAAGCAGAGGCAGGACTGCTCCTCGCCATTCGTGCTCAGTAGGAAGGGTTGACCCGACGACCCCTGGACTTCTCCAAGAGGGGAAACCCACGGAAACAAACACAGACACCGGTTAACACCTGCAGGCGAGGCGGTCTCCACTGCAGCCAGGGCGAGCTAGTGCACACGGCCATTACCCCACCCTCCTCTCTCAGCTTCGGGTCTGACACCGGGACGCAGGTGGCTGGGCCCCCGGGGCTGTCCGGAGAGGGCGTCATCCATGAGAGCGCAGAAGGGCGGGGTGCATAATGGGGTTGTCCGAGGCTCCTGGGGTATCCGCAGATGTTGACACACACAAGGAATTGGGCCTTAACCTTCAGCCTTAACCAAATAACACAGGAAGCCCCAGGAAGGGCTCGTGGCGAAAAAGCTAGGGGAGAAGGGGCCTTTGGTCTTGAAACCAGTAGGAAGCAAAACCAGAAGAGGGCTTTTCCACTTCTCCCCCAACACCGTCATCCCAGGCGGATGGGCCACATGGATTCTTCAACTCCTTTTTCATTTCCCTGTCTCCAGAGTGTTTCCCTCATTTCAAAAGTTGAACAAATAAAACAAGAAGAAAACTTTTTTTAAAAAAAAACTAAATGCCATGAGGAAAGACTAGTTCTAACCTATTAAAATAACTTTCACACAGGGACGAGCAGGTGGCATGGTGGTTAAGCCACTGGGCTCCCACAGGGCTGATGGCAATTTAAGTCCTGGACCCGATGGCTTGCTTTCTCACTCTCTCTCTCTCTCTGTCTCTCTCTGGTGACATGTGCTCTATAGCAAACTTTTAAAAAATCATAATCATAAATAAAATAAAAAACTTAAAAAAAGAAAACTGGGACCAGAGGTGGTATTGTGGACTCCCATATGGCCAACCATGGTTCAAATCCTGGATCTGGTGGCTTGTTTTCTCACTTTTCCTTTCTCTCTCTCTCTGGCCAAATTACTACCACTACTACTAGTACTACTAATAATAATATAATAATAAAAATTTAGATTTTTAAAAAAGTCTCTCACAGTAATCATAATCTATACAATTTTAACAAAACCTGTCCTTGATGCTCATTAACTTTGCGAGGTGAAGAAACACAATGGAGGCTCTGAGATGAGTAGAATCGTGGTTCTGTAGGAAGAGGGAAGGCCCGTCAGGCCACTCAGCCCACACACTGCACATCGGGTATGCTAAGCACTGCCGCCGAACTGGCTTGTGCACCGCTCCCCCGTGATCGGACTGGAAGCCGGGGTCGCGGCGGTCAGACAATGATGAACGACCAGCACAGAAACAGTAAGCACAAGCCCCCAGTCTCACAAGCCAGCACCTTGAACATGAAAGCCACTTACATTCGACGCAGGGGAAGCTATGACGGGGAACCAAAGGCCCCGCACAGGACGGCACTTGTCACTGCTGAGCAGCCACCAGCCGTCACCCGCAGCACGTCAGGCCACTGCGCCACTGCCCAAGAGGAGGCCCGAGGACCCGCCAGCGAGCACAACATCCCCACCGTAGGGACAGCACCTAGGAGGCCGAGGGTGGGCTCCACACTCGGGGGTCATTCATTTAATGTCACGTAACCGCTAGACGTGTTCTTCGTAGTAACGGCCAGGCAGCGCGTGTGCCTGCCAGACAGAGACACAGAATGAGAGCATGAGGGAGAGAGAGCACACCCGGGGGGCGTGGCTACATGGCGTCCCTGGCCTGCACCTCTGCAGCTAGGCAGGGTTTGGGAACACGCGCACACAAACCGCTGCGTGGGACTCAGGCCCTGGCCCGCCGTGCGGGATCCAGCTTCCCTTAACCTCTGGGCTATGAAGCCAGCCCCACACGTGTTCTGTACATGCCACGTCAGACCCTGCACCAGGAGTGTGGGAACACGAAGACGGGGAGACCCACCTCTAGCCTTCCGGTACTCGTGGCCAAGCGGGAGGTCACAGGCTACCCATGCACCTACAGTCCCACGTGCCGCGAGAGGTGATGTCAACACGAACACGCTGAGTGCGTGACTCATGGAATTCAGGGTGAGGGAACGAAGGCTTCACTAGGCAGAGACCCACGGGACAGTGCGTGTTCATGGAAAAACCATCCTTAAAACACGTAAGCGGTAGGACGGAGCCCTACATTTTCACGAAACACGTGTCTGTCAGCTCCTCTGATGCAAACAGGTCCACTCTTCGGCGACAACATGAATTCACGGCTCCGCGTCCTTGACGACCGAGTACTGTAGGG
>NW_006159670.1:373679-392235 GCF_000334495.1 Tupaia belangeri chinensis
AACTAATGCTGCCCAACAGCCAGCAGACGCTCACCTGGGAGACCAGTGTTTACAGGGCCTCTCAGAAACAGAAGTACAGCAGTCCCCCGGTGGTTTAGTGACATGATGTCTGTCCCAGGTCAGCTAGTGTCCAAACCCAGATGAGCACAGAACCATCGAGTCCGCTGGGAGCGAGCACCCATCCACGTGACCAGCCAGGAGCTGCTGCTGCTAAGCTACCGGTGCCGACCATGCCCACGTGACACTACCGCAGACAGGAGCACTTAGGCGAGGGCAGGTGTGCACGGGGTCAGCCCTGTGTGCAGTTCCAGGCACCCATGGCAGTCTGGGACCCTCTCCCCCCGGGGGTGTCCTGCTGTCCTAGTCTTTCCACCTGGCCTGGTGCAGGGACAGGGGTGCAGATAGCAGGGCCCGGCGGCGTGGCGCTGGCCACTAGACGGGCTTCTGTGAGCTTCTCTGTGGCGTGCAGCACCTGCTTGCCTGCTCAGACAGCCCTGGTCCTCATTCCCCCCTGACAACCACGCCATCCAGTCTCTGGGAGGGTCTCCCAATCAACGATCCCCATCCCCCATCCCGCTCTCCTATCTCGGCACTCCGGTAGCTGGCTGCTCACAGGCAGGATTGGACCTTACCCTGCAGGGGAGAACAATGAGCCAAGAGCCCTTTTCTCTCCTCCCGCCTCCTAACATGGAGAGAGAGAACATGGCCCACTCCACGCTCCCCGTCACCGAGGAGTCAGCCTCTGTGCCCCTGCCTCTGACCCTCTGCCAGGTCTGTCAATCTTGATAACTGCATCCATGCAACCCAGAGAGAACGACAGACGTCGCCCTGCCTGACAGTGCTGGCTCAGTGCCCTGCTGCTTTCATCTACCTTGCTGGTCATGTTTCAATTTCATCCATTTCCTAGGGAACGGTCTCAGAATTCGATGTTAAAGCCTTATTGTTGTCCAGGAAATCAATATTCTAACCTTCACAAGATATATTAAATTCCAGGTCCAATCTTTCATTTGACAACTGTTCTTTTGGCGTCCTGGAGTTTTAGGAGGAGAATAAAACCCTCAAAAATGTAAAAGGAAGGAAGGACAGTGTAAAATAACGAAGGCTTGCTGCACCTTACTCACACTGGGAGGAATGCGGTCCTCCTTTGGAAAATGAAAGAATGCAACAATGATGTCTAATGTTTTCCATCGGCCACAGGGAAGACCACAAAAGCACACAGCTCTCACCAAGCGTAACAAGGCGACCTCTCCGTCTAAGAGGGCAAGAAGAGGACTGACCGTCGACTCAGGGCAGTGGGTTGCGAAGACCTCCAAACGGCAGGACAGGTCCCGCTTGGAAGCTCTGGGACACTACATAATTTGCACCTATGTTCCAGGAAACCCAGGACACAGTGACAGCTACCTGTGACAGCTGTCCCTGCACAGATTTCAGGCCCTCTAAGCAGCATTAACAGGCTTGGTTATTCATTTTCTCCTCAGTATGAACCACAGAAACCATGAGACTCAGGTGAGACTGCCCTAACAGATCCCAGCAGGGATGGAAAGGATTGTCACTGAAGTGGTGTTCAGCGAGGGGGGGCGATTAGAGCTGAACCTGTTTCTCGGCAAAACTGATTTCCACGAGTCGCTGCTGAGCCACCAGGCTCCTGGTGAAAAGTGACCAGCCCCAGCAGACAGCCCTCAGTGCGGCCCCACACGCCCTGGCACTCTGGAAGGGTCACAGGAATAACCACAGTTAACAGCTAGCATGTACCCAAGACTTCGCTCATGCCAGGCACTGCTGAGGACCTCGCGTGTTTATTCGAGCTTCCTTTATTCATTCATTTAAAAAATCTTGCCAAAGGGTATATGAATTTGCTAGAGAGAGAGATATAGAGACAAGGGCCAGCCAGTGGCATGGTGTTGTTAAAGTGGCTGGATCCCACATGGCCAGCTCCACAGTTCAAGTCTTGGACCCTGTGGCTTGAAAGACACACCAGGTACATGTGTGTGAGTTCACGAAGGCGTAAGATCATGGAGAAGTGATTGCGGTGTGCCCCTTGCCCCTGTGAAGTGCCTTCTCATTTTCTCTCTCTCTCTGGCAAAAACACATACTCCCTAGCAAATATAAGAGACAGAAAATGAGAAAGCACCCCTCATGGAGGTGGTCATGCCACTATCTCTTCTCCCTTTCTCCCTCTTTTGGGCATTCTGGACACATATACACATAGGCCCAGCTTGTTTTTCAGGCCACCAGGACCGGGACTCGAACTGTGAGGTGGGCTGTGTGTGATCCAGCCCACCTGTCTTAACCACCAGGCCAAAGGCTGGCTCCATTCAATCCCTTTAAAAAAATAAGTCTTTAATTTTATTGACCATTTTCTTTAATTTGCTACAGAACATATATACTCACTCACCAGAGAGAAAGAGAGAGAGAGAGAGAGAGAGAGGAGAGAGAAATTTAGCCGCCAGGTCCGGGACTCGAACCGCGGTCAGCCACGTGGGAGTCCAGCATCCCAAACACCACACCACCCGCTGGCCAAATCCTCTTAATTCCATGAAGTAGGAACTACTGCAATTTTTTATATATATATATATATACACACACACACACACACACACATACACATATAATTTAATATATATACACATATATATATAAACTTACATACTTAATATATTACACTATAATTTCTATAAATTTATTCATTTATATTTATATTAAAATATAATACTATACTTTACAAGTGGTTAATTGAAGCACTGCCCCAAAGTACAGAACAGCAGCTCCAGGGAACTAGACCCCTTCCACCTGGGGCTCAGGCCAAGAACTCTCTCAAATATCATCTGAACGTCACCTGTGACCTCGACTTCAAGACCCTTGCTCAGCTACTAACTCCCTTCCTCCCAGGGCGCCCTCTAATATTCTGACCTCACCAAGACCCCCAACTCAGGTATCTGCTACCTCTTCACTACCCCCACCCGCAGTCCTGCCCAAGCCCTCATCTCCCTCACTACCCACTGTGGCCACTGTCCTACGAGGGTGTCCAGGTCCCTGCTCACCCTCCCCTCCCTATTACCCACGGGAGAAAACACCCACCGCCACACCCCCACTCACACATGTCTGTCCCAGGTCAGCTAGTGTCCAAACCCAGATGAGCACAGAACCATCGAGTCCGCTGGGAGCGAGCACCCATCCACGTGACCAGCCAGGAGCTGCTGCTGCTAAGCTACCGGTGCCGACCATGCCCACGTGACACTACCGCAGACAGGAGCACTTAGGCGAGGGCAGGTGTGCACGGGGTCAGCCCTGTGTGCAGTTCCAGGCACCCATGGCAGTCTGGGACCCTCTCCCCCCGGGGGTGTCCTGCTGTCCTAGTCTTTCCACCTGGCCTGGTGCAGGGACAGGGGTGCAGATAGCAGGGCCCGGCGGCGTGGCGCTGGCCACTAGACGGGCTTCTGTGAGCTTCTCTGTGGCGTGCAGCACCTGCTTGCCTGCTCAGACAGCCCTGGTCCTCATTCCCCCCTGACAACCACGCCATCCAGTCTCTGGGAGGGTCTCCCAATCAACGATCCCCATCCCCCATCCCGCTCTCCTATCTCGGCACTCCGGTAGCTGGCTGCTCACAGGCAGGATTGGACCTTACCCTGCAGGGGAGAACAATGAGCCAAGAGCCCTTTTCTCTCCTCCCGCCTCCTAACATGGAGAGAGAGAACATGGCCCACTCCACGCTCCCCGTCACCGAGGAGTCAGCCTCTGTGCCCCTGCCTCTGACCCTCTGCCAGGTCTGTCAATCTTGATAACTGCATCCATGCAACCCAGAGAGAACGACAGACGTCGCCCTGCCTGACAGTGCTGGCTCAGTGCCCTGCTGCTTTCATCTACCTTGCTGGTCATGTTTCAATTTCATCCATTTCCTAGGGAACGGTCTCAGAATTCGATGTTAAAGCCTTATTGTTGTCCAGGAAATCAATATTCTAACCTTCACAAGATATATTAAATTCCAGGTCCAATCTTTCATTTGACAACTGTTCTTTTGGCGTCCTGGAGTTTTAGGAGGAGAATAAAACCCTCAAAAATGTAAAAGGAAGGAAGGACAGTGTAAAATAACGAAGGCTTGCTGCACCTTACTCACACTGGGAGGAATGCGGTCCTCCTTTGGAAAATGAAAGAATGCAACAATGATGTCTAATGTTTTCCATCGGCCACAGGGAAGACCACAAAAGCACACAGCTCTCACCAAGCGTAACAAGGCGACCTCTCCGTCTAAGAGGGCAAGAAGAGGACTGACCGTCGACTCAGGGCAGTGGGTTGCGAAGACCTCCAAACGGCAGGACAGGTCCCGCTTGGAAGCTCTGGGACACTACATAATTTGCACCTATGTTCCAGGAAACCCAGGACACAGTGACAGCTACCTGTGACAGCTGTCCCTGCACAGATTTCAGGCCCTCTAAGCAGCATTAACAGGCTTGGTTATTCATTTTCTCCTCAGTATGAACCACAGAAACCATGAGACTCAGGTGAGACTGCCCTAACAGATCCCAGCAGGGATGGAAAGGATTGTCACTGAAGTGGTGTTCAGCGAGGGGGGGCGATTAGAGCTGAACCTGTTTCTCGGCAAAACTGATTTCCACGAGTCGCTGCTGAGCCACCAGGCTCCTGGTGAAAAGTGACCAGCCCCAGCAGACAGCCCTCAGTGCGGCCCCACACGCCCTGGCACTCTGGAAGGGTCACAGGAATAACCACAGTTAACAGCTAGCATGTACCCAAGACTTCGCTCATGCCAGGCACTGCTGAGGACCTCGCGTGTTTATTCGAGCTTCCTTTATTCATTCATTTAAAAAATCTTGCCAAAGGGTATATGAATTTGCTAGAGAGAGAGATATAGAGACAAGGGCCAGCCAGTGGCATGGTGTTGTTAAAGTGGCTGGATCCCACATGGCCAGCTCCACAGTTCAAGTCTTGGACCCTGTGGCTTGAAAGACACACCAGGTACATGTGTGTGAGTTCACGAAGGCGTAAGATCATGGAGAAGTGATTGCGGTGTGCCCCTTGCCCCTGTGAAGTGCCTTCTCATTTTCTCTCTCTCTCTGGCAAAAACACATACTCCCTAGCAAATATAAGAGACAGAAAATGAGAAAGCACCCCTCATGGAGGTGGTCATGCCACTATCTCTTCTCCCTTTCTCCCTCTTTTGGGCATTCTGGACACATATACACATAGGCCCAGCTTGTTTTTCAGGCCACCAGGACCGGGACTCGAACTGTGAGGTGGGCTGTGTGTGATCCAGCCCACCTGTCTTAACCACCAGGCCAAAGGCTGGCTCCATTCAATCCCTTTAAAAAAATAAGTCTTTAATTTTATTGACCATTTTCTTTAATTTGCTACAGAACATATATACTCACTCACCAGAGAGAAAGAGAGAGAGAGAGAGAGAGAGAGAGAGAGAGAGAAATTTAGCCGCGAGGGCCGGTGGGAGTCCAGCATCCCAAACACCACACCACCCGCTGGCCAAATCCTCTTAATTCCATGAAGTAGGAACTACTGCAATTTTTTATATATATATATATATACACACACACACACACCCACACATACACATATAATTTAATATATATACACATATATATATAAACTTACATACTTAATGTATTACACTATAATTTCTATAAATTTATTCATTTATATTTATATTAAAATATAATACTATACTTTACAAGTAATTAATTGAAGCACTGCCCCAAAGTACAGAACAGCAGCTCCAGGGAACTAGACCCCTTCCACCTGGGGCTCAGGCCAAGAACTCTCTCAAATATCATCTGAACGTCACCTGTGACCTCGACTTCAAGACCCTTGCTCAGCTACTAACTCCCTTCCTCCCAGGGCGCCCTCTAATATTCTGACCTCACCAAGACCCCCAACTCAGGTATCTGCCACCTCTTCACTACCCCCACCCGCAGTCCTGCCCAAGCCCTCATCTCCCTCACTACCCACTGTGGCCACTGTCCTACGAGGGTGTCCAGGTCCCTGCTCACCCTCCCCTCCCTATTACCCACGGGAGAAAACACCCACCGCCACACCCCCACTCACAGTTAACTCCAATTCCCCTCCTCCGTGCCAGCACCAGGGCTGGAGGCTCAAGCTACACAAGGGGGTTCACCTGAAATTCATCATTAACGGGGCCGGCAGGTGCTTAAGACACTGCACTGCCTCGAGTCCTGGACCGGCAGCCTGAAACTCATGCCGGTACGAGTTTCAACTCATATGCGCCAGGCCCAAGGTCCCAGCAGAAGGGATGGCGCTGTGGCCATCCGTCTTGGGGGTGATTTCTCACATCCTGTCCGTCTCTGTCTGTCCAGCGAGTACACACAGCCTATGACAAACAAGTCTCGGCAAAAAAGGAATTCTTCATTAATAACCTAGGGAACCCTTACTGTCACCCAGAGTCCGACCAGCTCTTATCCTGCCCCTCTCCGGGGAACTCCTTGGCACCTTCTCCTGGTCCTTAAACCTCTGGCGCCTCTCTCCTCCTCCCCCGCCCCTGAAGACCTGGGCTACCATGCAGGATCACCCCCATCTACCCAGCTGCCGGAGTCCAGGCAGTGCCCTGCCCCACAGGGCCACCCTCCTCGGTTCAGGAACAGGCCTGCACTCTCCACACCCTCTCCCACCATCGGAGCTTCCCTCCCCACAACCATCCTGGAGAGAATGTATGCTTTATTTCTCCTTTATCAAGAAAAGGGGGGAAGCCTTTTTGACACCCACATTTGCCTACTTCACTTCTGCCTGAGCTTTAAAACCAATTTCTGGAGGGAAATTGTCAAAAGTTGACCTATAATCTGTCTCTCATCCCTTCTGAACGAGCAGCAGAACCTCTGCAAGGATCAGGCTGGTACCCGTGAGGACGGAGTCTGCACGCTTCCCTGACAGGTGCTGCTCGGCCTCAGGCCCCCTCCGGCCCTCCAGCCACACCTTCGCCATCTCATTAGTCCGGATGGAGGAGGCTGGACAGCTCCAGGCTCGCACCCTGCACAGGGCTCAGGGCTGGCTCTATACAAAATTCCGGAGGACAGACAGAACCCGAAACAGAACCGCTAACACGGTAAAGGGCCCAGGACTTCCCAGGTTTGATAAGGGAACTTTCTCGTTCAAGTCTTCCGTGTGAGAAGGCAAACAGTGTGTGAGTAAGGAACAGCTCTGGGCAGAGGTGGAAGCCAGGCGTGCCCAGGAAAGCACGAGAGAACTGTAAAGCCCTTCATTAAGGCCTCAGAGAGATTTAACAAGATGCCTCAGAGACCCCAGCATAGTCACAAGAGATCTTCCATGGTCTAAAGAGCAATGTCCTCCAACAGCCAACGGAAAACCTAAGGTACAGAAGAGCTGATTTCAAAGCAATTGGTGCGTGCCGCCTTTGTCTGATAAAATTGATTAGAGGTTGGTTTATCAAAAAATTCACAAACTGGCACCAGCAGATGGGCGTAATGGTTACATTGCTGGACTCCTACACAGTCGATCGCAGTTCGAATCCTGGACTTGGAGCTTCAAATTCACTCCCGGTGTATGTGCATGTGTGCTCGTGTGCTCAAAAAAAATTAAAAAGTGTGAGATCAGCAGATGGCATAATGTTTACGTAGCTGGACTCCTACATGACTGAGGTTCAAGTCCTGGACCTGGTGGCTTAAAACTCACACCAGGCGTGTGTGTGTGCATGCCCAAAATCCTAAGAGGAGAATGGAGGAGAAGGGATTGTGGCATGGCCATCCCCCCCAGGGGTTGAATTTCTCACTTTCTGTCTCTCCAGCAAGCATACAAGCCCTATAGCAAAAATGTCTCTTTAAAAAAGAAAAGTCGGGCCAGCAGATGGTGTGGTGGTTAAGACACTGGACTCCCACATGATCTACCACTCACTGTTTGAGTCCCAGACCCAGTGGCTTGAAGTTCATGCCAGATGCATGTGCATATGCCCCCAAAATCCCAAGAGAAGGGAGGAGAAGGGATTGTAGTATGGCCCATCCGCCCTGAGAGGTGTCTCCCACCAAGTGCAAACACCCTCTGCCTCTCCAATAAGTACACATACCCTCTAGCAAAAATCTCTCTCTCTAAAAGCAAATTATTATTATTTTTTAAAATGAGAAGCCTACCTCTGGGCATTCATAAAGCAACTTTTAAAATTCACTGTCCAAAAGGGAAAGTGTGTGAGTCCCACATTCCCATCACCCAAAACAGCACCTGCCTCACTCGATGTCACTCCTGGAGCGCTTCTCCTACTGGGCACGTACAGAGAGTGAGCAATCACCTGGGTCTTCAGTGCCTGTGACATACCTGGAGCCTTACAGAAGGGGAAGTGATCTGGAAAACAGTCCATAAATCCACTCTACTAACAGACTACCGACACATCCCCATCAGATCTCATTATACTCACAAAAGTCCTCTAAAGATTCAGCATAGGGAACCAGCAGTTGGCGTAATGGCTATGTCGCTGGACTCCCACGTGGTCGGCCGCGGTTCGCGTCCCGGACCCGGTGGCTTAAAACTCACGTCGGGCGCGTGTGCGTGCGTGCCCAAGGTCCCGAGAGGAAAATGGAGGAGAAGGGATTGTGGTGTGACCATCCCCCCTGGGGGGGTGATTTCTCGCTTTCTGTCTCTATGTCTCTCTCTGTCTGTCTGGCGAGCACACGCACCCTATAGCGAAAACCTCTCAAAAAAAAAAAAAAAAGATTCAGCATAAGGTTAAATCAAGGCTAATTTTTTGGAGTTTCACAAAGAAACTCTAAATAGAAAAAAAAAGTAAAACAAAACTAATTTCCTGTGATAACCAAGAAAATGGTAGAATCATTCTCTCTGAAACCCCTCCGTGCCATTCGCGTCTGAGGTCGGTCCCAGAGGGCTCACTCTGACAGAGCAGGGAGGACAGCCCTTCTCGGACTTCCGTAGCTGAGGAGGTGTGACGCACAGGAACGTCTCAGGTGTCCATTTTACTGACAAGAACACACAGCATATGCGTAAACTGTTCTCTATAAAGAGCCGTATGTAAATATATAAACATATAATGTATGTATATATGTTGAGGTTTCTACCAGTTTGAATTGGTTTTTCAGTCAGTTCACTCTGCTGGGTGCCATCAGTGGAGACAGAACCTTCTGTGCAAGATGGAATGCAGCTCCATACCGCCCTAAGCCCAGAAATCAACACCTCTATGAAAGCCACAGGACAAAAAAAAATTTTTTTGAAGAGTTTTTTTTTTGCTATAGGGCACATGTGCTCACCAGAAAGACAGAGACAGAGAGACAGAAAGCAAGAAATCACGCCCCAGGGGAGATGGTCACGCCACAATCCCTTCTCCTCCATTCTCTTCTCGGGATCTTGGGCAAGCACACACACGCGCCCAAACTGAGTTTTAAGCCACCGGGACTTGAACCGCGGTCAACTACATGGGAGTCCAGCAACATAGCCATTAAGCCAACTGCTGGTCCCAAAATATTTTATAACATGACCCATGGAAGACACACTTGCACCACACCAGACAGTGGCGTGGTGGTTGAGGCAGCTGGATCCCACATGGCCAACAGCACAGTTTGAGTCCTGGGCCAAATGGCTTGAGAAACAGGCTGGGTACATGTGTGTGTATCCAAAATTCCAAGAGAAAGAATTGTGACATGGCTATCCCCCCCTGGGGTGTTTTCTCACTCTCCAACCTACGATGAACGTGTGTGCCCTAGAACCAAATAAAACCTAAAAAAGGGAAACTATCAGGAAGGGGGGAAAAAACATAAGAGGATTAAGTTCAAGAAGTTTGATAGAGCTGATTCTAGACAAATCTAGGTCCCTCAGGAACATTTTTAAGTTCATGTCAAAATCAACACACGCGAGACTCCTGAAATATTCAGACAAGAAGCGATTTTAAAGCTGAGGTGTGTCGGGAACCAGCAGTTAGCGTAATGGCTATGTCGCTGGACTCCCACGTAGTCGACCACGGTTCGTGTCCCGGACCCGGTGGCTTAAAACTCACGCCGGGCGCGTGTGCGTGCGTGCCCAAGATCCCGAGAGGAGAATGGAGGAGAAGGGATTGCGGCGTGACCATCCTCCCTGGGGGGGTGATTTCTCGCTTTCTGTCTCTATGTCTCTGTCTGGCAAGCACACGCGCCCTACAGTGAAAATCTCTCAAAAAAAAAAAAAAAAAAAAAAGCTGAGGTGTGTCTTGGCATGTTCAGAGAAGCTATGCTCTAGGTTCCATCTCCTAGACTCCCAAAATATTCAGACGAGGTAGCATGCCACGTGGTTTTCATTTTTTATATGTAAAATAATTTTTTTTTGTCTTTTTTTGGTAGTATTTTTCTAGTTTGTGTGTGTATGTTTTTTTTAATCCTTACTTTCCCACTCTAAGCTTCACTCTCCACACACCGATTGTCTAGATTGGCCTACATGCACAGTAGTCAAGCATCTGAATACTTTTAGAATCATTGACATCCTCACCATTTATTGAACCTCCTGCTTTAATGAAGACATTTCTTTTTATAAATTTGAACTCCTAATCTTTCTATGGATACACTGAAAAGCACAGAAGAGGGCAGATTTCGTCACAGAATGACCAGAAACAACTGTAGAAGCACAAGAAACATGAGAAATCAAGAAAATATCACTCCCCTAAGGGAAAAGAACAATCCCTCATTATTCACCGACAGTATAGTAGATCTCATCTAAATGTCTGGCAGAGAATTCAGAATATTCATAGAGACAAAACTAAACGAGATGCAAGAGCTGAGAGATAATGAACTTCAGAAGATGCAGGAGAAAAGAGACGAGTTCCAGGAGGTGAGGAAGTTCTTCTATGACCTGAAAGAGGAGATACACACCATAAAAAAGAATTAAATGGAGCAATTAGAGATGAAGGATGCCATGCAGGAAATCGAAATGTCCCTCGAAAGTATTAAAAGCAGATTAGTCCATGCAGAACATTGAATCTCATATGTTGAAGACAAAACCTCTGATTTAGAAAAAACAACCAAAAAACTGAGAAAATAACCCCAAAAAGTGAGAATACCATATGAGAAATACTAGACAGCATTAAGTGCCCAAACATTCGGATAATTGGTATACCAGAAGGTGAGGAAACTAATAAGGGCATTGATAATCCATTCCATGAAATCCTGGAAGAAAACTTTCCAAATCTAGAGAGGCATTCAAATATCCAGACCCAAGAAATACAAAGGATCCCTAATAGAAACAACCCAAGAAGATCTTCTCCAAGGCACATCATAGCCAGACTGGCCAAATCTACAAAGATAAGATACTAAAATTGGCAAAAGAGAAATATCAGGTTACTTATAAAGGTTATCCCATCAGGTTAACCTCAGACCTCTCATCAGAAACAATGCGAGCAAGGAAAGAATGGGAAAATATATTCTAAGTGTTAAGTGAAAAACAGTTTCAACTAAGAATACTGTACCCGGCAAGATTATCGTTCACATGGAAAGAAATGATAAAAACATTCTCAGATAAATAAGACATGAAAGAATTTGCCAACAGTAGACCCACTCTTTAAGAAGTTCTGGAAGGAGTGCTCTACCAGGAAAACTAAAGACATATATAGAAATAAGAGAACAAAAGGCAACCAAGAAAATGACCAATTTAATGCTAGGGACAAGAAATATCAATAATAATGTTGAGGGACCAGCAGTTAGTATAATGGCTATGTCGCTGGACTTCCATGTATTTGACCAAAAAAAAACGGTTCGCGTCCCGGACCTGGTGGCTTAAAACTCACACTGGGCATGTGTGCATGCGTGCCCAAGATCCCGAGAGAATGGAGGAGAAGGGATTGCAGCGTGGCCATCCCCCCTGGGGGGTGATTTCTCGCTTTCTGTCTCTCTCTGTCTGGCGAGCACACACACGCTATAGCAAAAACCTCTAAAAAAAAAAACCATAAATAATAATGTTGAATGTTAACTTCCAGAATTTAAATGGAATGACTGGACCACAGTAACACTGCACAGTCAAAAGAAGAGTGTTTGAATATAAGACTGAAATCGCGAAATAGAATTTTATGACTTTTGAGTAAAACATTACTGATTTCTTTTTTTTTTACTATGCTTTGTTTTCCGAATTTAAACATTTTACTTTCTTTTTTGTTAAAATATTTTTCTTTTGTTTCTTTAAATGGAAACATAAATTTTTCTTCCTTCCTTACCCCTCTTGAATTGGAAATATTTGGGAGTATTCCTATTTTTTGGCAGAAGGGTTATTTGCGTTAAGTTCAATAACGCTTGTTGCATTGAATCAGAAATTGCAAATACTCATTATTGGACAAGGCTTTGATTGGAATGTCACACCTGAAGATTAGCTTGTGTGCTGGGCATTTGCTTTTCAACAATTTGAGTAGTTGACATGTAAATATTTTCTCAAAAATATTTTAAACCATATTGTCTCCATTGTTACAGAGTCACAAACAAAAGTATACAAAATTATAAGAAATATTTTGAGCATTATCTTTAAAATTCAGTGGTTTGAAATTTTGAAAGCTGTTTATTAGGTGTCAAGAACTATAAAGTATGGGACCAGCAGTCAGCGTAATGGCTATGTCACTGGACTGCCATGTAGTTGACTGCGGTTTGAGTCCCAGACCTGGTGGCTTAAACTCACACCGGGCGCGTGTGCATGCATGCTCAAGATCCCAAGAGAAGAATGGAGGAGAAGGAATTGCAGCGTGGCCATCCTCCTGGGGGAAAGGGGGGCACGATTTCTCGCTTTCTATCACTCTGTCTTTCTGTGGGGGGGGGGGGGGGTACGATTTCTCGCTTTCTATCGCTCTGTCTTTCTGGCAAGCACATACGCCCTATAACAAAAACCTCTAATTAAACAAACAAAAAAGAACTATGGAGTATAAGCAAAAAAAAAAAAAATTTTTTTTTTTTAGAAATTATATGGTTTTATAATTTTCTCTTTTGCTTCTTAATCCACTGAAAATAATTTCAATTCAACACTGTAGGCAGCTTCTTTTTCACTTTCTTCGGTTTCTACTTCTTTAGGTAACAAGGGATCGATCTTGAGTAATAAACCTTCACTTGCTGAACTACGAAGAAAAGCACGTAGGGACTCAGAGGTCCATGCCTACAATCTTCATTAATAACTGCTTGCAGATTGGCAGCTATCTGATCACTTGACATATCAATGTGGCTATTTTAGTCTCGAGAAAGTTCTCCCTTTCTTCATCAACATTAATTTCATGTCCACTTTTAAATAACTCAAGCATTTCGGGGATGTCACAGCTGATGGAATTTCGAATAAGCTTTGGAAATCTTTTTTCTCGGTTTCTTCCTTAATGGATTGAGCTCCGGCATTATTTCTGGAACAACTACATAAAAGTCTGCATGAACTTCATCTTCCAAACTCTTCTGAATCAGGTTGGTTCCTCCTACAAATGCAGCTCCATTTTCTTCCACTATTTCTATTTCTGACGCATTCCCTGTAAATACTGCAACTTTATTACTTTCCGAAGTGAATGGGAATGGAAGACTAAGAACACTGGCAAATGGTTCCACTATCTTCTTCTTTCCCTGTGCTGTATCCAATGTCGAGTCAAGATAAACACCTTGCTTCGGATTAGTAAGTCCAGAACTATTCATTTCTTACGTAAATGAAGAGCTCTGTGTACTTCATATATCTGCCTTGGGAATAAGAAGTGTTTTAAATAGACATCATCCTCAGGTTCACCTTCCATGTAGGGACAGGACTTTATTTTTTCTATCTCATCTTTTTTTCATCTGATGCCTTTTCTTTTAAACCTTTTTTGGTTTTCTTTGCATGCTTTGCAGCAGCAGCAAAATATCTATCGGTCATCTGAATGTTTACAGAACAAGGATAAAGAGATGTCTGATAAACCATCTTGGAAAAACTATGCTTTTGATGATGTGTCAAGATTCTACAAAGACATATTTCTTATGGCCACCCAAGCAAGAATTTTTTGATATGTAAAGTAAATGTTTGTGGGAAAATGTAAAAATAAATAAATAAATAAATAAAATAAAAAACAGAAAAAAAAAATAAAAAGCAACACACAGAACAAAGAAACAGACCAGTCCATGGGCTGGCAGCTGGATCCCACATGCCTGACTATGGGGTTCAAGTCTTTGACCCAGTAGTTTGAAAAACATGCCCAGCATGTGCCCCAAATCCCCAAAGGAGGAAGAAATGGAGACGGGATAGCAGCAGCACTGCAGCGTGACCGTCCCCATGGAGGCACTTGTGAACTCTCTCTTTCTCTCTCCCTTTGGCAAGCGCACACACCGTCTAGTAAATTTTTTAAACAAAGAAACTAAAGACAATCAAGACGGGCTCTGCACTTCTCAGACGCTACAGTGAGGAAGCGTGAAACGCTCCAAGCAGCTTTGGGTGCCCTTGGTGGGTTCTCACCCGCCACTGCCAGGGTTCATCCACGTGTGTCAGCCCAGGATTCTCATAACGTCCCACATGACTGTGCTCAGGAGAGATCGGACCTCTCCAAACAAAGACCCTCCAGAAAAACATCATCTCTTCCTTTCTTATTTGATGGTGCAGAGACTAGAGAGAAAGAGAAAACTTTACTTACTCCCTTTAAATGAGAGGGCACACACACTCGTCCGAGAATGAAGGAGAAGCACCTGCAGTGGGCACGACCGTGCTGCAAGCCTCTTTTCCTCGTCTCCATCCCATCGGGGCCTGGGCATGCGCGTGCACACATGGACACAAACCTGGTACGGTTTTCAAGCTTCTGGGCCAGGATTCAAACCACAGTCAGACACTGGGATCCAGATCCCAATGCACAGCGCTTAGTCACTGAGCTACAGACTTGGCTCTACTCTTACATTAAAAGTACCAGTCGTTACATGCAATTTTTTTGTTTTAAGTGAGAAAGTGAGAAATCATCCCCTGCAGTGACGGCCATGTCGCAGTCCCTTCACTCTCCTCCTGGTACTCTGGGCATGCACATGCACTCAACATGATTTTCAAGGTGCTGGGTCTGGAACGCAAACTGCAGTCAACCTACCGTGTGGGAGTTCTGCACCTTAACCACCATGCCACCTGCTGGCCCCTATGCAATTTTGTTTTTTTTTTTAATCATGGGTTCCACAACTGTTCAGCTACAGATGACACTGCCTGTCCTCAAATCTTCATCTAACATATCTTATTCTTTTACACACAGCATTGTCCTCCCTCTTACAAGAAAGAATACCCTGAACAGTACCTAGGGGCAGCCAGCACTTTAAGAATGTATCTATAATTCTTTATAATTGCATTTGCAATTTAACGTTCTCAGGAAAGCTTTTTTTCTTTTTCTTTTTATTAAATATTGGTAAAATCTGGTTAAAATGAGTGGTAGAGGAACCAGCAGGTGGTGTGGAGGTTAAGGTGCTAAACTTCCACATGGCTGAGCACAGTTCAAGTCCCAGACCAAATTCCTGACCTGGTGGCTTACTTTCTCACTTTCCCTCTCTCTCTGGTGAGCATGTGTGCCCTATAACAAAGAAAAATAATAAATAAAATTAAATAAATAATTCTTTTTTAAAACAAGAAAATATGATACTGGCAAACATATACGGAAATTAACTATTTTAAAATTTTACTAATTCCTTCTAACTACTGAATTAAATCAGATGCCTGTAAATAAGAGAGAAAAAGCTTTGAGACATTTTTGTAAAATATTTTTAATATTTCCAGAAACCAAAAGTTATTACCAAAATGACCAATTAACAAATTTTTTTTAATAAATCTATAGTTTTATTAAGACAAAAACTGACAAGTGTGATATGACATTTACATTTAAACCAAGTTTTTGCAGAAACCTCACACATGCTTAAAAAGACTCAATAGTGTAGCTCAAGACACAGGAAGGGCCTATCAAGAACTGATGGATTTCATGATCCAAGACAGAGCATTCCGGGCACCAGTCAATTCTGAGGAATTTCGTTTGGTTGGTTGGTTGGTTGGTTGGTTGGTGTCTTGCCGCGAACCACTGCCCCAGTATGAAAGCTGAATCTTCTCCTGAGACCAGGGGTTCTGAAGTCATTCAACCCTTGGGTGAAATGAATGAAGTTTGTGCTGTCACTGACTGAACCCTGCCAGCAAGGTTTCAGCGTTCAAAGTTCAAAAACCAGAGGCTTCCAGGACTGCCTGCCGCGGAGCATGGCCGCTGGCTCCTACTGCCACCCGCCACATGGCCCGGCCTCCCCACCGCCCTGCCAGCGGCTGGGATGGACAAGCTGGTGGGGCTTCCTGACTGGGCTAGGAAGGGTCTGGAATTGGCACCTGAAGACAGAGTGATCTGCCCGTGTGCTCTGCAGTTCAGGCTTTCAAAACTCCGAAACAATCACAGCAGAAAGAAGACAGAAGGGAGTCAGACGAATGTAAAAGGAAGGCTGCCTGCAGTCAGAGCCGCTCTCCCAGACGGCCGTGTCGGTGAGTCCTGAACGGGCTTGGTGCTCTGTGGGGACAGCGTGCACCCCGGGCTCCAGGCTGCAGTCTCCCACAGGCCTTGGTTAGGCGCCAGGGGCATTTTTTGAAAAGGTAGACTATTACGGACATAGCCCGAATCACTAGTTGTTCTTTCACTGTGTCACTTTTCCTGCTCATGCCCCGGATTTTAACCGAAACGACCCTACTCATCTCCTGCACCCACCCCACCCCTCCCACTCCCAAATAACGAACCAGGAACAGCCAAAGCGCGCACGGCAGCCTGGCGGCAAAGGCGCACGGTGGCACCGCGGGGACGCTCTCGGCTCATGGCGGCGCCTTCTTGCCATACCACACGCAGCTCTGCACCGCTGTCCTTCATCAGAGGCCCTTCGCTCTCCTCTGCCAGTGCAGGGCGGCCGTGGGACGCGATCCCGCTCCTGGACGGGTGTAAGGACGCCGCACTCGGAAGGGCTCGAAAGCACCTGGGCGCTGCAGGCACGGGGGGACATGTGCCCAAGCCACCTCGATGGCGTCGAGACAAGCAGAAGGCCTCCCCCACTGAGAACCACAGCTGGCTGTGACAGGCTGGCGCCCAGGAGGTGAGTTCTTGCCATCCTTGTCATCATCCTCCGAGGGGTCGGGATGTCGCGTCAGCCCTTCCTCCTCAAAGTGCATGACAACCGTGGGCCCAGGCCAGCCTCATCAGGGCCATCCCATGAGGAACAGCGGCCCTGCCCTGGGGTCTGCGGCTCCACACCCGGGGCGGCCGCTCTCCTTGCTTTGCCCTCCTCTCCCTTGTCCTTAGAACCGGAATCAGCTTCGCGCTCGCCTCCCTCCGTTTAATCCGTCTCGTGTGCTGTTTCTGGCGGTGCAGAGAGTTGGCAGTGAGATCCGGGCAGCCCAGACCCTCCTCTGGCTCCCGCCTGCCCTGGGAAGCCCTGCCACTTCAGCAGAGACTCCACTCTGCCCTTTGCCACGCGACGGTGAGAGCTTTCCCACCATGTACTCCTCTTCCTCCACCTCCTCCTCCTCCACTTTCCCATTCATTGTTTCCCCCCATCATGGCCACCAGCTGTCCCGTGTAAAGGGCGACACGCTCAGAGCAGCCCCAAAGCCCGAGAAGATCAGTGCCACGCTCGTGGTGTCCGGCAGATCGTGGGAGTGGCACCTGGGAAAGCGACAGCCCGGTGGCTACAGCCAGGCCCCTCGCTGAAATGGCGTACCACAGGCCCTCCCCTCGACGGAACGAAAGGGCCTCGCACTGCGCCTGCCCACTGCCAGCATTACCAAGTTTTAAGTCAGGTGCTTCTGAATTTACGTTCATCTAGGTAGAAGGAGAACTATATAGGGTAGGCTGAGAAAGCACGATCTCAGGAGCGTGAGAGAGCTGATTCCGAGGGGAGAGCGACGACTGCGTTGTGTCTGAGCTACCCGAGAGATTCCGAAAAGGAATTTCAGATGACACAGAAAGAGTTCAAAGAATTGAGTGAGCTTTTCAAATCAAACCTCCTTTTCTATCGACATAAACAAAGTTACTTAGTACTCACAGCTATGAAAACAAAGGGAAAGAATCATTACTGAGCCCTGCCGCACTCCAGCAGTACCTGGTACCTATCTAGGTATCACGGGCTCGCTGAGAAGGAGAGGCCTGTTCATCTAAGAGATGCAGATCTGACGAAGGCTCGCTCTTTATGTGCAGTGATTATTAAAATGTGCAATATCTTGCGGTTTTAATTCATTGAGAACTCGTAAGGCTTAAAAATAATTAGAGTCTTAGGTCTCAGGAAATTTTTAATAATTCAATTAATATGTATATTGTTATGGATAAATATATTTATTAATAAAAACACAAGGGAAATTATTTTGAGAAAGAAGAAAAGAAACATATCAGGACATAAAAGGAATGATGAATTTCTAACTTTCTTTTTTTCCTCTTTAAGAGGTTTTTGCCCGAGGGTACATGTGCTGGGGGGGAGTGGGTGTTGAAGGGTGAGAGACAGAGACAGTGGACAGTGAGAGGGAAAGTGAGAAATCACCCCCGGGGGGATGGCCACGCCACAATCCCTTCTCCTCCACTCTCCTCCCGGCATCTCAGGCACGCACGCACAAGTGCCCAGCAGGACTCTGAAGCCGCCAGGCCTGGTGCTGA
>NW_006159670.1:392572-393441 GCF_000334495.1 Tupaia belangeri chinensis
CGGCCAGCCATGGGGGAGTGCAGCAGGGTAACCGCTGACCATCTGCTGGCCCTACACAGATTCTCTTGATCCTCATTACCATCCTGTGAAATTGGCGCTATTACCACCCCCTTTAAAAATGGGCAACCGAGGCACGGAGGAGTTTGGGGGACTCACCCAATGCCACAAAACTCTCCCAAGTAGTAGACTGTGGCCCCAACCCAGACGGTCTAGGCAGACCACTTACTGAGGTGCATGGTCGGAGCTTGAGCCCGAGGGTCACTACCCTGGGGATGTAATTCACATCACAGAGCACAGGGGGGTACCAGGGAGTGCGTCCAAGTCACAGTTCTCTAGGAAGTCAGAACCAACAGGACGTGCACAGGAGTGCTGATCCCTGGGACGTCAGCCATGTGATTTCGGGGGCTAAACTGCCCACCGCAGGCCGTCTGCAAACTGTGGCTCAGTGCAAGTCCGAAGGCCTCAGAGGCAGGGCAGCAGGTGACCTGACTGTCAGCGAGGCAAACACCCGAGTGGCAAGGCCAAGTCCTGGGTCCGACGCAATAAAGCCCACGGCTGCCTCTCAAGAGAGGGATCTGCCTCCTGGTCTAGTTTCCCTGGGCCCCCCTTTCGTGAACTATGTCCACACCGTGTGGAGCTTCCCCACGAGTTTACACAGATGGACGTGTTCCTCCCCTCTGGAAACAGCTCTAAAAACATTCCCAGCACGAAGCTCCTAGGTAAAACTGACCACCGCAGAGGGCAGCCCACCTTCATCGGCAGGAAGGTAAGAGCGTCAGGCTCAGGCCTCTGAAGCTGCGTCCAGCATCCTTTTCCAGGCTCCAGCTTTTTTTTTTTTTTTTTAAGTTTTTGCTTTGAGGCACCTGCCC
>NW_006159670.1:394003-396398 GCF_000334495.1 Tupaia belangeri chinensis
TCGGAAGCCGCCAGGCCTGGTGCTGACCCGCGGCCAGCCATGGGGGAGTGCAGCAGGGTAACCGCTGACCATCTGCTGGCCCTACACAGATTCTCTTGATCCTCATTACCATCCTGTGAAATTGGCGCTATTACCACCCCCTTTAAAAATGGGCAACCGAGGCACGGAGGAGTTTGGGGGACTCACCCAATGCCACAAAACTCTCCCAAGTAGTAGACTGTGGCCCCAACCCAGACGGTCTAGGCAGACCACTTACTGAGGTGCATGGTCGGAGCTTGAGCCCGAGGGTCACTACCCTGGGGATGTAATTCACATCACAGAGCACAGGGGGGTACCAGGGAGTGCGTCCAAGTCACAGTTCTCTAGGAAGTCAGAACCAACAGGACGTGCACAGGAGTGCTGATCCCTGGGACGTCAGCCATGTGATTTCGGGGGCTAAACTGCCCACCGCAGGCCGTCTGCAAACTGTGGCTCAGTGCAAGTCCGAAGGACTCAGAGGCAGGGCAGCAGGTGACCTGACTGTCAGCGAGGCAAACACCCGAGTGGCAAGGCCAAGTCCTGGGTCCGACGCAATAAAGCCCACGGCTGCCTCTCAAGAGAGGGATCTGCCTCCTGGTCTAGTTTCCCTGGGCCCCCCTTTCGTGAACTATGTCCACACCGTGTGGAGCTTCCCCACGAGTTTACACAGATGGACGTGTTCCTCCCCTCTGGAAACAGCTCTAAAAACATTCCCAGCACGAAGGCACATGCACTTGCTGGGGAGAGGGGCACTGCCCACCCTGCAATCCCCTCTCTCAGGGTTTTAGCTACATACACATACACCCAATGTGTTTTTCAAGTTGCTGGGTCCAGGGCTCGAACCACAGTTGGCCATGTAGGATCCCATAGCCTCAACCTCCACACCACTTGCTGGTCCCATCTGGGACTCCTGAACAGTTACTGCCCGGTGTTTCCCAGGGCTCCTCCAGGGCCCTGCCGGCGGAGGTGGTAGCTCTCCCAAGCCCATTGTTGGACACCTCTTCACAAAGGCGAAGGACTCCAAGACACCTTTCTTCAGCTCTGTCCCTGCACCAGGTGCCTGAAGATGCCTCAGAGGGTCAAAGTTTGCCTTTCTAATAATCCAGGGGTATCTTCTTCCCTCTCTTGGCATCAGGACTCACACCCTCACTGGCCACTCTGAGTGTTGGCCAAACCACAGCATCACGGAGAACAAGAGCTCACACAGGCTGCAGAACAGTGTCACCGTGCAACCGAGGACCTGTACGCATGGCGGAGCAGAGAGGAGCTTGCCGCCAGTGCTCGTGGGTGAGGGGCCTGTCGGCGACACTCAGCATGCAGGACAGCGCAGAGAACGCACAGGTTCATGAGGCAAGGCGACGAGTCCAGGGACAAATGCGACCTGAAGAGGCAGGATGCGTGAACCTGTACAGAGCTAGAGCCTAAGAAAAAGAAGGATACGGAGCCCAGCAGATGGCATAGCAGTCACATCGCTGGACTCCCACATGGCCGACCACAGTTCAAATCCTGGACTCAGCAGCTTGAAACTCACACTAGGCACTCGTCACATGTACCCAGAATCCAGGAGGAGAATGGAGAAGGGGCTGCGGTTGGCCATCCCCCGTGGGGGATGATTTCTTGCTCTCTGTATTTCCAGTGAGCACACACGACCTATAGCAAAAGTCTCTTACCTCCCAACCCCCCAAAAAAGAGGATTAAAAGCCCTGGCGAATAGCATCATTTCTTGGGCTGGACAGAGGAAAAGCAACCATAACTGAACAGGACTAACTGGAAGGACACTGGAAAGAGGGCACTAAGGAGAGTAGGTTACAAGGACAGACTGAGGGCCAGCAGACGGTGCAGTGGTCTCGTCACTGGACTCCCACACGGTCGACCACAGTTCAAGCCCCGGATGCAGCAGCTTGAAAATCACACCAGGTGCTTGTACATGTGTACCCCGAACCCCAGGAAAAGAAGAGAGGAGAAGGGACTGCAGCATGGCCATCCCTGCGGGGGTAATCTCTCACTTTCCCTTTCACTGTCGTTCTGGTGAACACAAGTGCCCTATGGCAAAGACCGAAAAAAAGAAGAAGAAAGAGGAAGAAGGGAGAAGGGAGGAGGAGGAAGAACAGGAGGAGGAGAAGAAGGGGAGAAAAAGAAGAAGAAGGGAAGGAGGAGGAGGAAGAGGAGGAGGAGGAGACGATGAAGATGATGAAGAAGATAAAGAAGACAACGACCGACGATGGCTAGAATGAACAGACATCCAGATGGAGGTCACTGGTGTCCACGGAAGGGAAGGAAGGCAGGCTGAGAGCGTCTCTCCAGTTTAGCAGCTGGCAACTGTAGGGCCATAGCTGACCGGTGAGCTCAGGAATGAATGAGATCTCAGAAGGAAGGC
>NW_006159670.1:396852-398320 GCF_000334495.1 Tupaia belangeri chinensis
CGTCTGCCCTCGTTTGTTCCCCCCCCGGCCGCTGCCAACGTCGCCAACTCATCGCGGAACTTTTCTTCCCTCTACCCACGGACACATGTCGAAATGCCTCGGCTGTATTTCCTCCCCTCCAGGTTCCACGGGCAGCCTGGCCCGGGCGTCATACCTGTAATCCTCAAAGCGCCTTCGCATGCTCCGATTCGGAGCTTACAACGGTCCTGAGAGCTGAGGGTGAACGTGTGTGTGTGTGTGTGTGTGTGTGTGTGTGTGTGTGTTCTTTTTTCAGTTTAGAAATGAGGGTATCAAGATTCACACAACTCGCTGGGGCAGATAGGCCTGGAAGCTGTGGGCGACCGCGAAGGCAGCAGCCCGCCACCATACCGGCTCCCACTGTAACTGCAGAAAACACGAAGTGCCCCAAGTTCCTTCCAGCCTCCAAGTCATTTCAGAGTCACCGAATTCTGCACGATGAGTGTGTCTGTGCTGCCATCTCAGCTCTCCGCTGCCCCTAACAGACCTCCTGCCCTCTCCTGTAATCAGGGCTGACTGCATCAGAGGCAGCACCCCGCAGTGCTCAGGGACCCCAGGGTGCCGGGCAGCTCCAGTCCCCGAGCCCTGGGCTTGCACAGTGAGGTCGTATGCTGTGACCCAAGGAGACCGGCAGCACTGTGGTTTTCTCCCTACTGGGAAGAACCCCAACAAGCGAGCCTCATCTTTCCACCGAGCGAGCGGGGCAACATTCCTCCCCACTATCCTGCGGGCTGGTTTCCCTTCTCTGGTGGAACAAATCACCTTAAACTTGGTGTTTAAATGACAGAAATCGCGTGGGAGGCAGTGCGGTGTAACACAGCTGGACCTGCCTGGGAGGGGTCCTGGGCTGAATCCCACGACCTCGCTGAGCATGCCAGCACGCACACGCCTGCAACCTGGACAGGTGGAGGTGGGGGTGGACCGTGGCATAGGGGTTATGTTGGGGTATCCCTGTATCTTTTCTCTCTCTCTCTCACGGAAGGCACAAACCAACTGGAAAAAAAAATCCAGGGGGCCAGCATGGAGGTTATGGTGCCGAGTCCCTCATGGCCAACTGCAGTTTGAGTCCCAGAGTAGCTTAAAAATCATGCCGGGTGCACGTGTCTGTGTACTCAAAATCCCAAGAAAAGAATGGAGGAGAACAGATTATGGCATGGCCACCCTCCCTGGAGGGTGATTTCTCACTTCCTCTCTCTGGCGACCACTCACATCTTATGGCAAAATCAAAAAGAAAAAGAAAAAACAAAACCAGAAATTAATATCTTACAGTTCTGGAGGTTAGAAGTCCAAAACAGGTCTTGCTGGGCTAAAATCCAGTGCAGGAAAGGCTGTGCTCCTCCTAGCACCCCTAGGGAAAATTCATTTCGCCTTTTCCAGCTTTGAGAATCCGCAAGCATTTCCCGGCTCCAGGCCTCCTTCCAGTAACTCGCTCTGACCCTGCCACACTGCT
>NW_006159670.1:399382-408263 GCF_000334495.1 Tupaia belangeri chinensis
CGTCATGCGCTCGGCACTAACACACGCAGCCCTCGTCACAGGCGCGTTCTGACTCCCCGAGCACGTCTTCTGAAGAGCTGTTCTGATTCCTCAGAGACTCTTTGACAGCCCCTAACTGAAAACTGAAGTCGAGAAGCCTTGGTGCGCAGAGGGCTCCAAATCAGGTCAGCTGTACTCCTTAGAGAAGCGCGCTCCGGCGAGCTCGGTCCATCTAGTATCACTCTACACGTGGGTAACACCTTAATGCACTTATCACATGAACTGGTGGATTGGTTTCATGGAATTTCATGTAATATTCCCGGCAGTAAATTCCCTTTCCCCAGGATTCCTGAGACTCTGAAAAACAGAGGAAGCTCCAGCACGTGGCCAGTGTATACGGAGGATTCATTAAACAACAACTGCTGAATGCCTGGGCCAGCAGGTGGCATAGTGGTTCAGGTGCTGGACTCCCACGCGGTCAACCACAGCTTGAGTCCTGGACTCAGCGGCCCGAAACACACTGGGTGCATGTGTGTGTGTGTGTGCCCAAAATCCTGAGAGGAACATGGAGAAGGGACTGCAGCATGGCCATCCCCCTTGAGGGGTGATTTCTCACTGTCTGTCTGTCCATCCAGTGAGCACATGTGCGCTATAGCAAAAGTCTCTCAAAAACCAACAAAAACCCCACTGAATGACCACATGCAAACACATGAAGACCCAAACAAAGCTCTCTCACCACAAAGTCAATCTGACAAGTTTACTTATTGGAAAATGCCATTTACCTTCTCTCTCAACAAATATGAAGTATATAAACTACATAGAAAGAAAGGGCTCCTTAGTACCCTAAGTCTGCAAAATCATTTCATCTTACACGCACGCAAGTCAGGACAGTACAGAGGTCGGCAGGGCACGGAGACATGCAGACTCGGGTCTGAGCTCCGGCCCCACGGCTTGCTGGTCACGTCTAAGACTTGGGAGGGGGGCGTCAGCTTCCTAGCTTGCCTTTCTTCACCTCTGCTGTAAGATAACACCCACGTCAGAGAGCTGTCCTGAGCATGTCATAGCGACACAGGCACAGTGGTTACAGTCCTTGTGCACTGGCGATGTGATGGAGGCGGTGGTGACGGCGAGTCTAGATCCAGGCTCCCCAGTTCCCCCGGGCCCCCCAAGGCAAACAAGTTCCCCAGGAGAGGCTGGCCACCCCGGAACGTCCACCAGGCAGGGCTCTCCAGCTCTCCAGGGTAGCCGTCTGATTTTCACACAGCGCACGCTGATCCTGAGGGGGCACCAACCCTCCCTGGCCCTTCTTCCCCTTCACCCACTGCCAGTCCAGCTCACGGGCTTTTACTTGCCCACTGACCACAGTCGCTGACACACACTCCTGCAGGCTCCCAGTCCATCCCCTCCCCAGTCCCAGCCAGAGGCCCAGCATGGCCCCAAGGCATGGCATGACACCTTGCTCCTGGGAAGGGAGGGGGAGCCCACAGCTTTTCCCTGCTCTGTCCTAGTCCTTCTCTTTATCTGCAGATAACTCACTTTCTGTCTGTTTTGATTTAATTATTTATTATTATTATTATTATTATTACTTTTAATTTGCCACATGACACGTGTGCTCACCAGAGAGAGAGAAAGCAAGCCGCCAGGTCTGGGACTCAAACTATGGACACCATGAGGGAGTCCAGCACCTTAACCATCATACACCCTGCAGACCTTAATTCTACGAAGCATAATCGGCACATACGCATCGCTACTAAAAATAAACTGTTGGGTTCAGAAAATGCAAAGCAACACACAAAATTCCATCTCATACACAGAAAATCAGGCAACTTAAACCATTATTTGGTTTGCTGTTGTTTTTAAGTTTGTTTATTTCTTCCATAAGCGAGAAATATCACCCTCAACAGGGCCTGACACCACGTCCACCTCTAGCCTAACCCCGGATCCCAGGCGCACACGATCCACACTCAGGGAGGGCTCCGGGTTCAAACCCAAACCCTCCCCATGGGTCGGTCTTGCAGAAAGTCAGGTTTACCACTATACCACCATCTGGGTTTTTTTGGCAAAGATTTTTTTGTCATGTCTCATGCTATTCTAACAGATGGCTATTCTGTAAAAAAAAAACACTAATAATTTTTTTTTTTTGCTATAGAGCATGTGTGCTTGCTAGAGAGACACACACAGAGAGAGAGAGAGCGCGAAAGTAAGAAAGTACCCCCAGTGGCCCAGTGGGGATGGCCACAGCCAATCCCTTCTCCTCCATTCTCCCCTTGGGATTTTTGACTGCATTCTCATAGCCTCTTACAAGGAAAGGACTCAGAGGACTCAGACGATAGATGTGAATATGCAAGACTAAGCAACGCTGACAGAGCATCTACTGTTTGTCTATTCACTAGCAGAAAACCCAAATTCAGAAGGCAAAAAATACCTATTTCATGCCATTTACACACCTGGTATTCGTGCATCAAAATAACCTGACCTCAGGGCTTTCTCCTGCTAAATCTGCACTTTAATTTTCGTAGGACCTGTATTATAAACACTATCACAAATGCCAGACTATGGGAGTAAAGGTGCAACAATAACAACAACAACAAAAAAATTTGGTCTTCATATGAACCCTACAAAACTTTCAAGAAACTACAATACTGTTAATTCATTTCTAACAATAAGAGCCATTGTCTGAAATTCTCTAGCTTTTTATGATTTTTCTTTACAAAGTCAGAGAGAGAGAGAGGTAAGTCTATGTCAAATTAGCAAGACAGCCGATGTTTCCAGGCAAGGTTCGACAGACCAGATAAGATCAGCTCTCTGTGCTAGAGGAAAAAAAAGTTACTTCAAAAATATGAATGTAATGCAAGATACGTTCTCTAGTCTTCAATGTAATCTCTCAGTGTAGATTTACGGTCCTGAATGTGGCCTCTACAGAACTCAGTGACGTTCCGAACACGCCGTTCCCTTTCCTTAGGGTATGCCTTTAGCAAGCCGTCCATTCTGGGGAAAGCGACCCCACACCGATGTTTTACTCCTCCCCGTGCAATCCTCCAGTGAAACAGAAGAGGGGCCAGCTCATGAAAACCACAAGCCCCCCCCCCACGATAGCCTTCCATCTGCCTGCCCCCCAGCCTAGGGCACTCCTGGGCCGGTCGGAGTACCCCTCGGAAGCTCCTGGGACTCGCCGAGGGCATCCCAGATGACCCAGTGGAGGCCAAGAGAAATGAGGCAGCACAGAGGAAACCCTTACCTGGGGGGCAGCGGAAGAGGTGAAAACGGACAGGCGAGGCGACCAGGCTGTTTCCAGGCTATTTCTAAGCGTGAGTTTTGGTGTAAGAGGCTGTGGCTGTCCGAGATCAGGCTCTGTCTTAGACTCGGGGCCCACTGGCCCTCGTCGGCAGCACAGGCTGTGTGGGGCTGACTCAGGTGGGGAGGTTCTGGGTGGGTATCTGGAGGCCTCCTGACAGCATGGCTCTCTCGCCCCAATCTGTGCTGCCCGAGGTCGAGGTGACAGCGCAGGGGCCCTGTGGAGGGTGCCTGTGTGTGCTTCTCTGGCTCTCTTGCTCATGAAAGAAGTACTTAAACTTTAAAAAGTCTTCCTTACACTAAACCAAAGTTCACATTAGTAAGTAGCCTTTCATCCTTCAAAAGCATTATCTCCGAAGTCTTTCCACTACGGTGAGTTTCTCAGTAACACGACCCCCATCAGACAGAAAGACGGAAGTCTGAGCTAACCCCGCAACAAACGGCAGCAGGGCTGAGAGTCGGCCTTTATTACCCCAGCCCCTCAGGCTCGTGAATGAGAAGCCCTGCTTTAATCTTCTAACAGCTCTTCCCACTTTCAAAACATAGGCCTTTTTTTAATACTATGTTAAAGGACTTCAAAAGGTTCATGGGGGGCGGGAGTGTAAATTTATTTTGGTGCAAGAAGGAACTTGAAATCCACGCACAGGTTTCCATCGCGCATTTCCCGCGAGCGCTCTGCAGACCCGCATACGTATTTCTTCTCCTCATTTCCTTAACAGGCGAGAGGCTACCTGCTTTCCTCCACGTGCTAAACGATCAGCCAAAGGGAAAAGCATTCACTAGCATATTAAACGCTCAGCCAAAGGGAAAAGCATTCACTAGCATATGACTGCAAAAAGTGGAAACCATGGGACCAGCAGCTGGCGTAATGGCTATGTCGCCGGATTCCTGCATAGCTGACAGCGGTTCGAGTCCCGGACCCCGTGGCTTAAACTCATCCCGGGTGTGTGCATGCGTGCCCAAGATCCCGAGAGGAGAATGGAGGAGAAGGGATTGCGGTGTGGCCATCCCCCTGGGGGGTGATTTCTTGCTTTCTGTCTCTCTGTCTCTCTCTGTCTTTCTGGCGAGTGCACATGCCCTATAGGGGGAAAAAAAGTGGAAACCTCACATGCCATCTCCGGGAGGGCTGCACCCGGAAGCTGAATTCAGCAACTCACATCTTTCGGCAGAGGAAGGAGAAAACGTGAAGGGAGTCATCAGGAGAAACCTTGTCGGGTGTTTTCAAAGTCGTCTTGTGACAAGAACTTAACCACCGAAAACCGCGTCAGGACAGTCCAGAGATAAAGCGAGATTTATAAGCAGGAAAATGTGATACGAAGTCACCGTACTCACCGTCTGATGGCTTCTGTCGCAGTAACGCAGCCCAAAGTAATCTATCTCCGCAAGGTTTACGTGCCGGAACACGTGGCCGAGGACGACAGAACCTTTGGTCGACTTCTGCAAAAGGAATTCACAGTGCTTTGGTTTGTGGGTGTCTCATCCTAGCGGGCCGCGTCCCGGTCTCCCCGGCCAGCGGTGCTCACAGCAAGGGCAGCACCACCGGCCGCACCGGCTTCTCCACGCGCTGCCTCAGCCACGGGGGAACCGTGGTCTACAGCCCAGCGTGTGAAAGAACTGCCTTGGAAAATAAAGTTTCAATTGTATGGAGTTTTAAATTAATATACACTTCTTCTCTTATGGGATTACAAACTAGCTTCGGGGCAACATTTTTCTTTTAATAAAGATACATTTTTATATAAAGAGCATCTAATAAATTCATAAAAAAAACTGGTTCGCAATCCCACATTTTTTTCATTTTCATTTCAAAAGCAGTTTTCACCTACAGTATTACTCTCACAACTGATACAGGAATGCGTAACATTAAAACAGCAATAGCCGAAGCTTGTGTTTTCAATCCTCAAATAATAAGCCCATAGAGTAGAGCGCAAGTTAATGCTCTGCAAAGCCTGTGCGGATCCCCTCCTCTGGTTCACCTAAGCACACACAGAAGGAAACCTTTGTCCCGGTGCCTTTCCAACGCTGACACCGGAATGCAACCCAATCTCTCTCCCCGCCACAGGCACACAAGGTCCTGTCACCCGGCGCACTAAACGTGGAGTACCCACACATGTTAGAAACTTCACCGACAAGCCCTACTCCGCAGGCCACGGGGGCCTTTTTCTGGGGGTGGGGGAGGGTATGTGCACTCTCAGGAGAGAGAGGGCAGTGAGGGAAGTGAGAAATCACCCCCAGGGGCTGGCCACGCAGCAGTCCCTCTGCATCTCCTCTCGGGATTTTAGGCACGCACGCTCACGCTCCAGGGTGGTTTTCAAGCTGCTTGGTCTGGGGCCTGAACCCTCACACCATCTGCTGATAACGTATTTGACAGCACGTGTACAGGCGCGAAGCGTCTCTTTCTTTCGCTCCTTCATCAGCAGTGAAAGAATCCCGCAGAGCAATAAGGCACCACTGTGTGTCTGACCTACGTAGGGGCTCCAGGCCTTACCAGAGACCTCTCTGCTGCCCACGGCCAGAGAACGGCTCTGACCAGGGGTGGACTGCAGCATCAAGACACTATTAGGGGGACCAGCAGTTAGCATAATGGCTATGTCACTGGACTCCCACGTAGTCGACCACGGTTCGAGTCCCGGACCTGGTGGCTTAAACTCACGCCGGGCGCATGTGCGTGCATGCCCAAGATCCTGAGAGGAGAATGGAGGAGAAGGGATTGCGGTGTGGCCATCCCCCCTGGGGGGTGATTTCTCACTTTCTATCTCTCTGTCTCTCTCTGTCTGTCTGGCGAGCGCACGCGCCCTATAGCGAAAACCTCTCAAAAAAAAAAAAAGACACTATTAGGGGTGCTGTCCTGAAAGAAAGGAAGAAGAGAAAGAGAGAGAGAGAGACGGGGGGGGAAGGGAAGGGAAAAAGAAGAAAAGAAAAGAAAAGAAAAGAAAAGAAAAGAAAAGAAAAGAAAAGAAAAGAAAAGAAAAGAAAAGAAAAGAAAAGAAAAGAAAAGAAAAGAAAAGAAAAGAAAAGAAAAGAAAAGAAAAGAAAAGAAAAGAAAAGAAAAGAAGAAAAGAAAAGAAAAGAAAAGAAAAGAAGAAAAGAAAAGAAAAGAAAAGAAAAAAGAGAAAATGTTAAATACCCCATAAGCCAGCCAGTGGCATGGTGGTTAAGACGCTCCGGCTCACAAGGCCAACTCAGTTTGAGCCCTGGACCCAGTGGTTTGGAAAACACGCCAGGTATGTGCATGTATATGCCCCAAATTCCGAGACAGGAGGAGAGACTGCAGCATGACCAGAGGGCCGCGCCTTCTCACTCTCCCTGCCCCTCTTTCCAGTGACCATTTGCTCCCTATAGCAAACCCCCCAAAACGACAGGTCACAGGCTGCACTGATGAAGCAGGGCGTTTCCAGATCACTCTGTGCTTACCCAGCCACGGCGAGCACCGCTTTTACAAGGGACGGGAACTGATGAAGAGCGGAGAACTCTGATTAACGGGTTAGACGAACTACGGCCTGAGGTGGCAGAAGGTCACGCAGGGCGGAGGCAGTTCTCATCCATCCCACGGGTCTCACGCTTCCCTCTGAACCGCCTGGGTGACGTGGGACCACCTTCGCAGACCCACTTCCTGATGGATTCATTTACAGGCAGACGCCCCGCGCCCCCAATCTTCAGGCTCACAGTGCCCCATCCCCGCTCGTGGGCCTGGAGCTCGCTGGGGAAGACAAGGAGGGGTCCCTCGTCTGAGGGACACAGCGAGCCGGCCCTGCCCACAACGACAGGGAGGGGAGAGGAAGGAGTGGCTTCGCTTGGTCCCCCTCCCGGCCCTGCTGGCCTCTGCGTTTCCCGTCGTCCGGGGTGGGCGTTTTCCTAAAGTACTCCCGATACGGGTTGTCGGGAAAGCCATGACGCATCTTTGAATAGAAAAACACAGAAAAACACAGCATGACTTTCCCCGACGACCTACACCTGCAGTTAGATTTAGCACATCCGGCTGTGCATTCCATCTGGGAATTGTTTCTGTGCTTGGGACAAGCACCCAACTTCGTCCCCAAATGGACAGGCAACAGCACCACTGGCTGAACATGGCCGCCACCTCCCCTGGGATGTGAGAGGACTCTCCTTCGCAGAGGCCCCATTCCCCCAGGACTACAACAGGGCCGGCACCCCGGGGCTTCATGAATTATTTAACACAATTTGTCTGAGGTCTTTCTTGTTCAGAACTGTCTCTGGCGAGTTTTAGACATCTCTCTTCAGAAGGAAATTTTAGAACCAGTTTGCCAATTTAATAAACAATTTTGTTGAGAACATAACTGGAATTAAATTGAATCAACAGGACGCGACATTTAGAGAATGAAACCTATACAGTTTTCCTGTATATATGTCAAGAAACGATACACCTTTTTTGTGGGTCCTGGAAAATTTCCCAAAGGCTCTCCCCGATAGGCAGAATTCACAAAATCGCCCCCCAAAGATGTCCTGCCTGGATCTCCAAAAGCCATGAGTCCAATGAGCACCCCTGTGACATGTTGCTACACCTTTAACACAGTGAGACAGGGCTGGACGGTGACACGCCGATAAAGCATGATGCTCTGCAAGGCTAGCTGAAGTAAGAAGGTTCCAGGTTCAAGCCCAGCGACCTCCCTGAATATCCAGGTATACGTGTGCCCGTGATCCAGGGCTGGCCCCAGAGCTCAGTGGTTAAGGGGGCCAGATCCCACGTGGCACAGTTCGAGTCTCGGCATCCTGGTCCCAACAGCTTGAAAAACATGCCAGGTGTGTGTGTGTGTGTGTGTGGGGCCAAAACCCTGCTGGGATGCACAATGGGGAGAAAGAACTGTGTGTGGCAGGACCACACACTACTTGGGGTGCCTTCTCTCACTCTCCGTCTGCAGGACCACACTCTACTTGGGGTGCCTTCTCTCACTCTCCGTCTGGTGAGAATGTGTGACCTCTGGCTATTGCAAAAAAAAAACAAAGAAAAAGAAAGTCCTGTTGAGGACGCTAACTCTCTCCCTTTGTCTCTCTTACTCATGGAAGGAAGAGAACTTCAAAAACAAAGAGAGAAAGACTGGGGCCAGCAGGTAGCTGGCTGTGTCTCTGGACACTGGACTCCCACGTAGCCGACCGCAGGTTGAGTCCTGGACCCGGTGGCTGCAAACTCACACTGGGTACCTGTGCCTATGTGCCAAACTTCCAGGAGAAGAAGGTATTGCGGCGTGGCCATCCCCCAAGGGCTGATTTCTCGCTTTCTGTTTCTCTGCCTCCCTCTGTCTCTCTGGCAAGCACACGTACACTGTGGCAAAAATCTCTCTTAAAAATAAGAGAGAGACAGACAGACAGAGATAGAGACTGGGGCTGGTAGGTGACATTGTGGTTAAGGTACTGGACTCCCACGTGGCCAACCACAGTTCAAATACCAGACCCGGTGGCTTGAAAATCACACCTGGCACATGTGTGTGGGTGTATATGTGTACCCCAAAACCCGAGAGGACAATGGAGGAAAAAGGACTGTGGCATGGCCATCCTCCCTGGGGGATGATTTCTCTCTTCCCTCTCTCTGTCTCTCTCTGGTGACGACATGCGCCCTATGGCAAAAAAACATTAAAAATATATTTTAGGATAA
>NW_006159670.1:408554-417806 GCF_000334495.1 Tupaia belangeri chinensis
CCCCTCCCTGCCCTGCAGGACAGCGAGGAGACGAGGAGACGGAGGGCGCTGTGCGGGTGCCACTGCCCTGCAGCTGGGCTGCAGCCAGGGACGCGCACACGGCTCTGCCTGGGGCTTTCAGTCTCCGTTAAACTTCTGACTGGCTGCCCCTGCTGTGCTGGAAAGCGACTAATTTTTCCAAGTCAGCCTTATTCCAAGCTATCTTGCCAAACTCTGATAAGTTAAAATGGCTTAAAATATTAGTTTGTCCTAGTCTTTTCGATCAGATTTTCTACCAACTACAAACCTAAATTTGGGGCTCAAATGACAGAGTTGGCCACATGGATGCAGACACCGCAGCTGGCCAGACTTCTGTCCTGAGTGGGACCGCGATAAAGCGGTGACAGGTCACTATAAACACACAGGGTGTC
This sequence comes from Tupaia belangeri chinensis, assembly GCF_000334495.1. Taxonomy (NCBI): domain Eukaryota; kingdom Metazoa; phylum Chordata; class Mammalia; order Scandentia; family Tupaiidae; genus Tupaia; species Tupaia belangeri. The sequence continues at coordinate 408,965 of NW_006159670.1, forward strand.
GCCTTCCTCCTGGGCTTAGGGGACTGCTCCCTATGATTTCAGCACTAGCCACAAGGCTGCTGTGTGGCCCTGACCGCCTTTATAAAATGGGAGACTGCTTCTAGTCCGCACTTTCGGCCTCTTCCTCTGCTTTATTGTTATGCTCTTAATTGAAAATGGGTGATGATTGTACCGACTTCTTGGGGATCCGGAGGTAATCACCTAATTCTGTCCTTCCGTCCCTGCGTTACAGATGAGCTTCTGTGTCACACAGCCTCAGCAGAGGGCTCACTGCTGCCTGGATGAGGGCATGGAGCCCCATGCCTCACTCTGTGGGGACCCCCCCCTGCGGCAGGATCCTGGTAGACACAGCACACGGCCTGGTCTCGGCCCAGAGCTCGGCTCCCCTGCGAGTGACGCACAGGTGAGGGGGGGCTCGGAATTCCTTCCAGGCGGTGGCTCCCACAGGCAGGGTGGCCCGACAGCAGGGGCACAGAGACAGCATCGGCTGGCAGGTGACCGATTCCTGAGCCTGGCCTTCCAGCTTTCTGAGCACTTGCCAGAGCCCCCAGGAGAGCCGCCTCCTCCCGTCCCTCGCCTTACAGAGCAATGAACATGGACGTCGGACCCAGCATCTGGGAACCTCACCAGCTCTGTGGGCTGGACACCCGACCCCGCCTCGGTCCCAGTATGTCCACAGCCAGGAGCCTGGACCTTCCGCAGTCCTCTCGCCCACGTTCCAGGCTGTGATTTTCACCTTCGCTATTTCCTGTTTGCCTCTCAGGAATTTTTCTTACAAGTTCTGGCCCACGGAGATACATTTTTCTTATTTCCCAGTTTGCATCTCTCCTGTCGCTTCCAAACATCTCTGGAATGTGGGCAGTCAAGGCCGGCCCTCTCCATGTCTGACCTCTGCCCAGGCACAGGCAGGAGCTTGGGATACCAGGCGAGGGAGAGCCAGGCCGCTCCACCTGCTCCTGCTGTTCCTGCAGGCGACGGAGGGGCGAGGACCGGGGCTGGGGCACAGTGACATGCCTGGACCCACGTGGAGAGAGCCGGGTTCCTGTCCAGAGGATGCCCTGAGCACACGGGGTGCACGTGTGTGCCTGTGACCCAGACCGACCGCGACAGGTGGGTTGTGGTGCAGGGCCCTGGGGTGCTTGTCTGACTGTGTGTTGTCTCCCCACCCCAGAATAAATGAAGAAAGAAACTTAAAAATAAAAGAAGGGGCCAGCGGATGGCGTAGTGGTTAGGGTGCTGGACTCCCACATGGTCAACCACCGTTTGAGTCCCAGACTCGGTTCTTGAAACTCACACCAGGTACATGTGCGTGCATGCCCCAAATCCTGAGAACGGAGGAGAGATTGCAGGTGGCCATCTCCCCGCCGCCAGCGGGTGATTTCTCACTCCTCTCACTGTCTGTCCCTCTCTCTCTCTCTCTCTCCAATGAGCATATGTACCCTAAGGCAAAAACCTTTTTTTTTTTTTTTTTAAGATATCTTTGCCCATTCTTTTTTTTTTAATACCTTTTTTTCTTTATTTACATTCATTCACTGTACATCATTATAGCATACAAAATGAGATTTTTCCATTGAGAATACACTGTATATTGGCTCAATCAAGCACATCAACATATGTGTTATTGTCAACAAATCATTTTCCATTTCTTGTTTTCTGTATATTTTGCCTTTTTTCCCATCCTTGATTCCCTATCTCACCCTCTGCCATTTCCCACCCTCCTCCCACAAATGAACATACTGTAAAGTAGCACCTAACTAGGGCTATATAGCTTAACTGCAGTCATCAAATAGGTATTTCTAATGCCTTTTTTTTTCTTCTGAAATTTTTTTTTATTAATTTACATTCATTCCCTGAGCATCATCCCAACATTCTAAATGTGGTTTCCCATCTAGAATATACTGCATAGTGGCTTAATAATGCATGTTATCATCCATAATATTCCATTTCTACTTTCATATATATGTTTTTTACCCCATGTCTAGCCCTCTGCCCTATTCCACTCTCTTATTACACTATCTCTGCTGTCTACAGTTGTCTTCAATCCCTTTTCCCCCAACATTTCGTTGGTCACACAATATCATAAGTAATCTAACTACTTTCAATAGCAAGATCAGCCGATGGTTTCAAGAAAAGCAGTTTTGAACTGGTAAGGATATTTCTTTGAAACTTAAAGCCTAGAAACAGGTTAGTATTCTGTTCAAATAGTCGGAACATGAATCTATTGATAGCTGAAGACAGGACAAAAGTCCTTAAAACCAGACAACAAAGCTTAGAAGAAAAGCAGCAATATTTTAGTCAAGTCGTAGAATACTGTTTCATCAGTTCAGTCTCATGTACTTAATCTTTCTTCTGTATCTGTTGAGGTTCGATGTTCCAGATTGAAATCTGGGATGTAATACTCAACTCCAGCTTTTGGCCCTACAATTAAGTTGCCCATTTTCTTAGTTCCTGAACTCTTATTTCTGTGTGTCTGCATTTAATTTTACTGACATAGCACTCCCTTAAGAACTTCTTGGAGATCCGGTCTGGTGCTGGTAAATTCTTTCAGGTTTTGTTTATCTGGGAAAGTTCGTGTCTTTTCTTCCCAAATGAACGATAACCTTGCTGGGTACAGAATTTTCGGTTGAAAACCTCTTAAAAAAAAAAAAGGAATTATGCCTTATGCCTGAAATTATGGCAACGAAAAGGCACGTTTGTTTTACTATGCGAATCAAGGCTGGCTTTATGTAAGCTATGTTTACGCCTCTGTGTCCACTGGAAATGTTAGGGGTTTTATCTCCTACAAAGAATCTATTCAGGTAACACAGAAACGACCTAATGCTCTGCTCATGAAGGACGCCACAAAAGCAAAGCAAAGAGGATCAGTTCCTCCACTTGAAAAGCACGTGGGACCACAGAGACTGTCACGCAGAGGAGAAACGCACCGCGCTCCAAAACCGTCATTCCAAAAATGCCCGGACAGAGTGACCCAGTCCCCTGTGACCACTGTGCACTGTAGAACCTGGCTCTGGAAAACCCTTGCAAACACTGTCCTTCGGTGCATTTTGTTACCCTGTACGGAGAAAGCCCAGGAAAGCCCCTGTGTGACGCGAGCCCAGGGCGGCCCTGAGAAAAGCGTGTCTCCTGATCCCCTCCTCGGCTTCCGAGCAGCGCGGGATGTCTGCACACGCCTGGAGCAGAGCCGGCCCGCTCAGGAACGCTGCGTTCTCTCACGGCAAGCAAACGCGCACGTGAAACCCTCACTTCTCACCTGCCAGGCCGTAACAGGGCAGGACGAAGCGCATGGGTGCCGGCACCGAACTGCACGGCCCAGCACACAGCTGCCCGTCTGCCCTCACGGACCTCTCCCCATAACCCTCCTCCCGTCTGCATGCCCGGCCGGCCCCTGCTCCTGCACGTGCTAAGTTTCATTCTTCGTGAGGGCGCCTCACAGAGACTGCCGGGGGTCGGTATTCTGCAGTTCAGGCTTAAGGTCTTGAGGCTCCTAAGAAACCTAGCTGGAGAGGCCGGAGGTGGCGTACCGGTCACGTCACTGGACTCCAGTCACCAGCCGCGGCTTCAGTCTCAAGCCGGCACCTTGAAGATCATGCAGGTAAACGTGTGAGTGAGCCCAAGATCCCAGGCAGAGAGTGAAGGAGGACTGCAGTGGGGCCATCCCCCTGGGGGGTGATTTCTCTCTCTCTCTGTCTCTCTCTCTGTCTCTCTCTCTCTCTGGCGAGCACATGTGCCCTATGGCAAAAACCGCTATTGAAAGAAAGAAAAGAAAAACACAGAAGGAGAGTAAATAAATCATCTCAAATACGGAAATTAAGAGCTAATAGAGAGCATGAGGGCCAGAGCAGGAACTACAGCCTACTGGGGACAGGGGGCAATTCTGAGATGAGTGACTAGAACACTGACGAGAAAGTACCACCGAGGACATTACGGAAGAAACGTGACTCCATTCATTCCAGGGTTTACCACGTGGCTATTATGTGCCTGCAGATCATTTCTCTCTAGAAGGCAGAGAAGGTGCATTAGTGCATGCCGGGGAGAGGAGATGCAGAATGCAACAGGAACAGCGGTGAGGACCAGCTCGCGAGACCCCAGAACCTGAGGCTGCAGAGGGACTAAGGGACTCCCAGCAGGTGGCCTCTGGGAAGTGAGAAAGGAGACCTGGTTTCCACCAGAACCTCTTAGGTGCATCTGCCTATACACATTTCCTGTATAAAAATGTTTTCAAGGGAACCAGCAGTTAGCGTAATGGCTATGTCGCTGGACTCCCACGTAGTTGACGTGGTTCGTGCCCCGGACCCGGTGGCTTAAAACTCACGCCGGGCACGTGTGTGTGCGTGCCCAAGATCCGGAGAGGAGAATGGAGGAGAAGGGATTGCGGCGTGACCATCCCCCCTGGGGGGTGATTTCTCGCTTTCTGTCTCCATGTCTCTGTCTGGTGAGCGCACGCGCCCTATAGTGAAAACCTCTCCAAAAAAAAAAAAAGTTTTTAAAAAGAAAAAGCATTCCAGGGCTGGCAGGTGGCCCACGTGGTAGTTAAGAGTGCCAGATTCCCACACGGCTGACCATGGTTTGAGTCCCAGACCCGGCAGCTTGCTTTCTCACTTTCCCTCTCTTTCTCTCTCTTTCTTGCTCTGTCCTTCTCTGGCCAAATTTAAATAAACGAATAAATACATAAAGTTAAAGAAAAAGAAAGAACATTCCAGATAGAAATTACTTGTCACCTTCACTTTCTGCTCAGGGAGGTGGCTGTTTGGTGGCTGGTTCATGCGCAGAGCTGCTGAGTACAGAAATGCACAGAGACAAGATGGGTTATGGCAGAAAGCTGATGATTTCTTGACCACGTTTACGCAAAACCAGTTCCTACTCTCCATCCTTCCCAAGAAATTTCCTTCGGGACTCTTCCATCTGAATTCTTCCGAGACCCCTGAGCAGGCAGAACCTAACTACCCACCAGCACTCACATGCCAGCCTGGGGAGTACGGGGAGCCCAGCCCCTGAGCAGGCTGAGGAGAGGGCTTCCTTGCTAAGTCTGACGGTTTTCCTGGGAATTTGTTTTGTATTCTTTGAGAGATTTCTGCTATAGGGCATGTGCACTCACCAGAGACAGAGAGAGACAGAAAGTGAGAAATCGCCCCGGGGAATGGCCACACCGCGATTCTTTCTCCCACATTCTCCTCTCAGGATTCTGGGTGTGCACGCACACGTGCCCAGCATGAATTTCAAGCCGCCGGGTCTGGGCCTCAAATTGCAGTCAGCCATGTGGGAGTCCAGTGCCTTAACCACTACGCCACCTGCTGGCCCTCGTTTTGGTAGAAATTTAAGGAAAGCTTCAGTGACCTGACTTCTTTCAGTGGTTGGCAAAGGGAAGATGTGAATGTGATTGTATTTCACACTATTCCAATTTTCTCTGGCCATTTCCAAAAGAAATCAGTCAAACTGCGGAATTCATCCAGACGCCACAAAATAAGATATAACTATGCCGCTGGGCAGCGTGCCTCAGGATTTCTAAAGGAGGTGGGTAAACATCCATGTTGTCCCAGCTAATGAGACTTGAGAAAACGAGTTAGTGACAACACGAGGAGAAAGGAGGCCCGCTCCTGGAGGGGCGCCGAGGCACTGCTCCGGAGAAGGCGAGTCCCACATGGTGACAGCAGCTCCAGTCTGCACACCGGCCGGCCTGGAACGCGCCAGGCAGAAACGGAGTGCCCAGGATGCGACAGGCCGGAGGAGGACCGTCGTGACCAGACCCTGGCGTGTGTCCACCTCTCTTTCACTATCCGTGCCTGCCACACTCTACCATGAGCAAAGAAGAAAGTTTTAAATAAAAAGAAAGACAACTGTCAGGAAAGGTGTCCTGCCCATTTCCTGTGTCAGGAAGTCTCCCTGCTCTCTCACCTGGAATATCGTTCCTACTCGCCATTGTGGTCAAACCCACTTATGCCCTCCAAGAAGCGGTCCGAAAGCCACCTTCTCTGCAAGCCGTGTCTTTCCTCCCGACCTCACGAAGGCCTCTCCCGCCATCAGAACCGCCCGGGACTCACGCTCGGTCCCTTCGCTACCGCTGCGTGTCACCTCCTCTGTAAGTGTCTAGCTGCTCCGAAAGCAGGTGAAGAACACTTGTTCTCTATGCCGTCCAATAACTTACGCCCAACGCCAACTCCCCTACGATCCACTAGACTCATGCCAGGGACCAACGGGGGAGACGCAACACTGAACACGCAGTGCCCTACACGCTAACCTCACAGCGGCCGCCTGTGAAGATGCCCGTCTTTCCCAGCCAGTTAGAAGTCGGAAAGCAACGAGAAAGGTGAACAGACTCGCGCATCTTGCTCTATCACCTGATTCAAAGCTATTTCACTTAGTTTTAGTTTAAAGATGTACAGCTGCTGGCCCAGCTCAGTGACATGGCGGTAGGTGCCTCTGTGCAACGGCTGGGGCTGTGGAAAGCCCGGGTTCAGGTCCAGAACCAACAGGCTGGACGGAGGGCACGGCAAGGTAAGACCCTGTCAAGGTCCTCTCTCTCTCTCTCTCTCCTGCTCTCTCTCTCTCTCCTGCTCTCTCTCTCTCTCACACACACACACACACACACGTATATATATATGTATGTGTGTGTATATGTATATATATACACACACATACATATATATATACACACACACACACAACTTTTTTTTTTTTGAGAGGTTTTTACTATGGGACGCATGCGCTCGCCAGACAGACAGAGAGAGACAGAGAGACAGAAAGCAAGAAATCACCCTCTGAGGGGACGGCCACGCCACAATCCTTTCTCCTCCATTCACCTCTTGGGATCTTGGGCACGCATGCACACACACCTGGCGTGAGTTTAAGCACCGGGTCCGGGACTCGAACTGTGGTCGACTACATGGAGTTCAGCGACACAGCCATTACGCTCACTGCTGGTCCCCACACATACCTTTTCAAAGTACACATTTGCCAGGAACTTTTTGAAGACCTCCCCCATACATTTGTTTCAGTGATACATAACTCGAACAGACTCAATATATTCTAAATATATTCTAAAGGTAATAGATTTAGATTTTTAGATTTATAAGAATAAATACCTTATATTTTAGGTTTACAAGATACCAAGAAATTAAAGGGCCTGGTATAAATTTTTATATTTAAAACTTATGGAGAAAGGTACACTTTTATTTATGAGATAAAATAAATGACAGGAATTTGATTCCATCAACAGGAAAACAAAAACAACTAGATATGAACCAGTTAAGAAGAAAATAAATATATAAAACCAAATAAAGGAAGCATATAAAGCTCACTGGAGAAAGAGACAGAGAGAGAAAAAGTGACAAGCGTCCAGATGGGGAACGGTCACACTGCAATCTCTTCTTCATTCTCCCCTTGGGGTTCTGGGCACATGAATGAGCACATGCGTCTGCATGTTTCTCGAGCCACCCAGGTCCAGAACCAGGTCTCGAACCCTACCATAGGCTGCGAGAGATCCAGACACCTTAACCACCACACCACCAGCTGATTCCTCACTCGGAAAGACTACACTGCAATGTTACCATGCACGGGGCCAGACAGTGGTGTGGCGGTAAAACAGGACGCTCTGTAACGCTGACCTGCACAGTAGGGGGCGTTCCAGGTTTGTTTCTGGAGAATTCCCCGAGCATGCTGGCCACACACGTGTCTGTAATCAGGACTGGCTGAGGCTGGACCATGGTGCTGAGACCCTTCCGTGGGTGCTCTCTGTCTCTCTCACTGCTAGAATAAACTTTATAAATATTACCATGTATATTCATCTACTTTATACATGAGCGTAAACAAACGGCTGTACCATACTTCTGGACTGAGAATTAGATGCCACTTCACTCTCACCAGACAGAGAGATTATCTTCAGGACTGACGTAGCAGCCACATTCTGGGAAGCACAGAGCCATGAGCGGCCTGTGGTCTTGGAGAAAGACTCCCAAGTAGGACACGTTTATATGAAAATGCCATCGGGGAGCTTCCGACCAGACCAAAGAATACTTCAAGTGAGTAACAGCACCTCTGCGGATGAACACGACTCATGAACCAGAAAGGCCGGGTTTTGCCAGCTGCTTGGAACGGTGACTACGACACTGAGACGGACAGTTCCTGTAATGTTATGCCTTTAAAAATGCACCCCCTCACTACTTAGTATTTTGAACGTACTAGATTCTAAGCTCTAGGGAAACATAAATCACATTTTTTTATGCTTCGGTCCATTAGGATAAGGTAAAGTAGGAACATGGAGAAATACTCCTCGTGCACCAGTCACAACTCTTCCTCAGGGCAAGCTCTGTTACCACCATTTGATGGTTTTTGACTAAGAATTACCCTCGCTCTCCAGCTGAGGAATTTTTTTTAAAAATCCCTTAAGTAGTCATAGACAAATGAGTAAAATGTGTTTTCAAAGCACTATCAGCATTTTTCACACATAAAAATTGGTTTACACTGGGGAGCTTGACTCAGACTTGAATGTTGCAGCTATCTACAGCCGTGTAACAAACAGAACCTCAAATTTTAGTGGCTCAAAGCAAGAAGAATTTGCTCATGATTCTAAATTTTGGGCAGGGTTCAAAAAGGGACAGCTATTATCTGTTCCACCTGGTGTCAGCTGTAGAGCTTCATCTGGGCTTGGGAACCCAGATGCACCCCTCACACAGGGACACCTGGCCACTATGACTGGGATGGCTGCAGACTCGGAGGGCTGCTCTCCTTCCCTGGACAGCCTCTCATGGCCTAGCCTCTCTCTGCAGCAAGGCGGCCTGACTTCATGACTGCAGGCTCCAAAGAGGAAGAGTGGAAGCCGCGCGTCCTCCTTGTCTGCGAAGTTGTT
>NW_006159670.1:418536-419858 GCF_000334495.1 Tupaia belangeri chinensis
GAAGCTGCGTGTCTCTCTAGACTGGGGTGTGGCGCACTATCACTCCTCCACCCTCTAGTGGTCACCGTAAGTCGCGGGGTCAGCCTAGATGGAGAGGAGGGGAAACAACTCCACCTTTTGAGAGGAGGAAGGATGTGGATTGCAGGTGGCCATTTCTGCAGACAACTGACCCACCTCTTGCCCTTTTCTCTCTGTCTTAACCTGTTACCTTCTTTATGATGTTTGATCCACTCACTCATCTTCTCTGCAATATTTCACATTACAGAAAAAGAAACTATGCTAAATGTTTTCACAGGCTTTCATTAGTCTCCACAACAGTTACACAAACGTGAAAGTTTTTATTCCTGTTTTATAAATAAGGTCACAGAGGTTGAGAAATAATCAGCAGTCTGGCTACAGTAGCACAGAAAGAGGGAAAGACAGGATCCCAATCCTGAGGAACATGGCTCAAAAACCCAAATTCTGCCAGTGACTCTCAAAACATGGGATCTAGAAGCCCTTCAGTGACTCGTGAAGTCAGGATTATATTACTAATTTGTTACTTGTCATTTTGCGCTCCTCTTACAAGTACAGTCTTTAGAGGTCACAGCAGACAATGGAGGAACAGCTCGCTGAATCTAGCCATCTTCTGGTAAGCCAGATATTTCAAAGATTTGCCAAGTCTTTAATGGTGCAGAAACAATGTCACCCTTTTCACAAGATTTGTTTTGTTTGGGAATACACAGCTATTTTTTTCAATATAAAATAATTGGGGGCAGATAGTGGAGCAGCAGTAAAATATGAGCCCTGTGAGGCTGACACACACGGAGAGGTTCCAGATTCAGGTCCTGAGGCCTCCCTGAGTGTGCTGGGACGTGTGATTGAAGATGGCTGACGTTGGCGGTGCGTGGCGGCATTAAGGACCCACAGCGGTGCTGTCTCGCTCTGTATCTCTGTGTCTCTTGCTCTGAGAAAAAGTAAACTTTAAAAAAAAATTGGGGGCAAGCAGGTGGCATGGAGGTTAAGGTACTGGATCCTACAGGATTGACTCTGATTTGAGTCCCGGACTCAGCAGTTTGAAAACCACACGAGGCACGTGTGTGTGTCCAAAATCCTAAGTGGGAGCTGGAGGAGAGCGGGCTGCGGCATGGCTACCCTCCCTGGGGGGTGAGTTCTCACTTTTACTCTCTGTTTCTGTCTCTCTCTGACGAGTTCATGCATTCTATAGCAAACATTTTATATATATATAAAATATTCATATATATCAAATAAATTTATTATATATACTAATATATATATTATATTATATTTTAGCATATATAATACATTAATATATAATGTAA
>NW_006159670.1:420118-431163 GCF_000334495.1 Tupaia belangeri chinensis
AATAAATATACTATATAAAATATAATAAATTTGTTTATATATGTAACATCTTATAATAGCCTTTCTAATGAATTAATTTTTAATTCCCAGTTTTAATTTACAACAATGGTAAATATACATTGAGATAACCCACCTAAACAACAGTTCCTTCAGGTCCTCAATAATTTTACAGAGTGTAAGGGGGTGCTGAGACCACAAAGCTAGAGGATCACTCTGCTATGCTAAAGACAAGAAATGCTCTTAGGACACACATCGCAAAACACGCTGTCTTTGAGTCTCGTAGACCCCAGAGCGTTAGGGTCTTGTAGACCCCAGAGCCTTAGGAGCCAGGCCTCCCTCATTTTCTAGATAAAGAAGCTGGGACCCATGAGACGAACCCCGTGCCCACAGGTCACAGGACTGGCGAGCGGAAGGCCTGGAGACAGAATCAATGCTGAACAACTGCCATTAGCTGAGACTTCGCCTCCCCCAGTTTCTCACAAGCTCGTTAGAACAAAAATTCACGAAAAATTCACGAAATGCCATCAATAATGACATTAAACCAGAAGGATAAAGCCAGCAATGTGTGACGAAGCTCAGACATGACAGCAGAAATCAGAATTCCGGAGAGGGAAGCTATGTTCAAGACTAATTTAAAGCATACTCTCTGGTTTCATCAAGTTTGCATTAAAAAATTAAATCTCACTACGCAAATGCCTGAAATAAGTCAAATTCTCATCTCTAATGCCTTAGACATCCTTGAAATGTTTTAAATTCATGAATGTTATTAACTTCAGAAATTAATCTCTGTCAGTGCATTGTGGTATCCTGGATTGGATTTCAGAATGAAAAAAGATAATAGCGGAAAAACTGTTGAAAGTCAAAAATAATCCATAGTTTAGTGACCAGCACTGAATGCATGTTAATTTCCCGGTGTTAACAAACAAGGCTAATAAGCCGGGAGAAGCTGAATGAAGGGATTCAGGGATGCGATCTCTGCAACTCTGTAAATCTGGTTTTATTGTATTGCAAATTTAAAAGGTATTAGAAGTTAAACTTTCAGCTAAAAAAGGTAATAAGGTCTGGGGGACCAGCAGTTAGCGTAATGGCTATGTCGCTGGACTCCCACGTAGTCGACCACGGTTCACATCCCGGATCCGGTGGCTTAAAACTCATGCCAGGCACGTGTGCATGCGTGCCCAAGATCCCGAGAGGAGAATGGAGGAGAAGGGATTGCGGCATGGCCATCCCCCCTGGGGGGTGATTTCTCGCTTCCTGTCTCTCTGTCTCTCTCTGTCTGGCGAGCGCACGTGCCCTGTAGCAAAGACCTCTCCAAAAAAAAAAAAAAAAAAAGGTAGTAAGGTCAAAGGCACAGGAAGAGGGAGATCGTGTCTGTTCTGCTCTTCACAGGCCAGAGGAGAACCCGCGCTGACATACGGGCAGTAAAAGACATTTCCACAGTGCGGCCTTTTATTTTCTAAGGAAACAAAATGAGTTACACATTCTTGAGATAAAATATCTGATAACAACCTGGCTTTGTTCGGGACATGCAGATAATTATTCATCGAAGCTCCTAAGCCTTACAGAGCAGGAGACCACGTGGTAAGCCAAGATGTGTGTTTTATAAACACATTTCCGCACGGAGACACAGTCTTTTGAACTCTAATTTGAATGAAGAGACCGTATTCATAATCTTTAAATGTATTATGCTTAATATGAACAATAAATTCATACGAAAAACATTTTTTATGTAGAATACTGAAGGAAAGGTTTTAAAACTTCATTCACCTTCTACTCATAATTATTTTCTTTTTCTGAGAGATTTTTCTTTTTTATTTATTTATTTATTTATTTATTTATTTTGCTATAGGGCGCATGTGCCCACCAGAGAGAGAGAGAGACAGAAAGTGAGAAATCACACACACACACACCAGGGGGGATGGCCACGCCGCAATCCCTTCTCCTCTCGGGAGCTTGGCCACACACGCATACACACCAGCATGAGTTTAAGCTACCGGGTCCAGGGCTTGAACTGCGGTCAGCTACATGGGAGTCCAGCGACATAGCCATTACGCCAACTGCTGGTCTCTACTCATAATTTTTTCAAGGTAAATAAAGACTGCTGCAAGTTTCCTGACTTCTCCTCAGTAGGTGGTTCTAGCCCCTCCTGGACCCCGATCTAGCCCACGACTACCCTCATCCACACAGCCTTGAAAGGGTGACGCGGAGTCAGGAAGGGCCCAGATTGTATGCCACCAGCTGCGTCTGCGTTGTCTCGGAGCCCTGAGCCACGGTGGAAGGCGTCGAACCAGGAGGTACGTGAGGAGACCTTGAGAACGTGGAAGGGCTCGATGGAGCGCCAGGCATGAAGGGAGGCACGTGAGGCCCATCGTGCCCGGCAGCCTGGTCAGTACGGCAGGTGCTCCCAGTCAGCGCCCCTGGAGCGAATCTGCCCGGCCAAGCCCTGCCCAGTGTCCTGACCTACGAATCGTGAGATGATGAAATGGCTTGTTTCCAGCCAGATGCCAGGTGCTGCGTTACGCAACTGGACAAGCAGAAACGGTGAAGCCCAAACATCCCAAGCCTGGAAACAGCTGCCCCGCAGAGATAAAGCCAAACACGAGCTTTCCTCCTCCGACAAGGTGAACGGGTCAAACACACGTTAGATAACGCCTCAAAAACGACCAGTGATAAGCTTTTTCACACCCGTCTTCAGGCTCCTGCATCGCAGCCCTTCCTTGGACGCTTTTTCCTGGGCTACCGCAGAGCCTGTCTCTGGGTATCACCGCACGGGCTCGGTACGGCAAGTTCTCGGGCTCCGTTGCTGGGGCCAGCAGGTGGTGTGGTGGTTAAGGCGCTGAACTCCCACATGGACAAACTGGTGTTTGAGTCCTAGACCTGGTGCTTGAAAGTCACACTGGACACGTGAGTGTGCATGTCTAAGACCCCGAGAGAAGGATGGAGGAACAGGGATTATAGTAGACCCACCCCTCGGAAGGTGATCTCTCACCTCCCCTCGCTCTGCCTCTCCATTGTTGACGTGATAAATATTTGGTCTCACTAACTGGAAAGTCCCCCTTTGTACAAACTGTTTTCCTGAGTGGTGCTTCTGTTGGAGAAGATACGACACACATGCCCCGACGCCTGGGCTGTCTCAACAGAACATGATCAAGCCCTTATTTCGCAAGAATTCTTTCCAGGGTTTTGAAGAGGAGTTTGCTTTTCTATTGTATACGACATCCACCTATCTGATACAAAACTGCACATTTAAGAATAGAAATATTAAAAAATGAATAAAATCTAGGAAAGTATTAGCTCCTTCACCCAAAACACAGTAAGTGCTCAGATAAAGTAAGGAGCTTCTTCCAGCCGAAACAATTCCACCAAAACCGACAGCCACGGAGCGGTGCCAGATAAGTCCTGGGGTCACGGCCGGCCCGGAGCACAGCAAGTCAGCCCTGCGCTTGGGGAGCGGGATCCCACATGACCAACCGCACCTCAAATTCCAGCCCCAGGGCTTGAACAACATGCCAGGCACATGTGCATGCTTGCCCAGGACCCTCACGGGGGAGGACATGGAAAAAAAGGGTTGAGGCAAGACAAGGCTCCCCTGGGGATATATTCATTCTCTCTTTCTCTCTCCCCCCCCTTCTCCCTTTCTCTCTGTGGAAAGTTCATGAGCCTTGCGGGAAAAATCATTTTAATGTGCTACAAGGCACTCACAGAGCTGTGAGGTGCCCACCGGAGACTATGGGGGAGGAGAGGAGTCAGAAGTTACCCCCCAGGTGGTTGTCCAGGCCACAGTCCCTTCTCCTCCAGTGTCGAGACTTGGGGCACACTGTCACAAAGTGCTTTGTTACCGTGTGACACCAAATGTTCAGGAACAGCAGAATTAGAAAACCACCAGCACAGCACTGGCTTAGTCCAGAACCTCAGTGGGGCTAAAATGGATGGGGACAGACAGGGAGAAAAAAGATTAATTTACAAAGTTTCAAAATATCTCCCCACAGAACACTTAATGCCATGGAGAAGCCTGGCAGGTGGTTTTTGTTTTTTTTTGTTTTTTTGTTTTTTTTTTGGTGCCAGAGAAGACAAGTGCTCACTCCAGGGGCTGGGGCGGTAGGTGTGAGTGGAGGGCGAGCAAGAGATGGACAGGGAGGGAGGGAGAGAGGGAGGGCAGAGGGGGCCCGTGGGCGGGTCACACTTTCTCCCACACTTGGGGATCCGGGCTCTCACACACAGCCAGCTCAAACCACGTGGCCAGCCATAGGGTCCCAGCCTCCGTAACCACCCCAGGCTGGCCGAGACCCAGCGGTCCCCCTACCCAACCCCGTTCTCAAAGTGGATTCCACCACGAGGGAGCTTAACTGGCATCGACGCTTCAAAGAATGCAACAGGAAAACAGCAGATTCACCTCTAAGTTCTTCCCACCCAAAACGGCAGATGCACGTCCACGTTCTTCCCACCCAAAATAAGCAACCCGAGTTTGTATTATATGACGTCAGAGGGTATGTGCGCTTCACTGAAAGCATCCCCCCCACGCCCGGGCGCGCCACGCCCTTCCTCCTCCGTGCTCCATCCTGTCATGACAGCACACACACACTCAGCGTGAGCCAGCAGGCCAGGACTCGAACCCTGGACACCCACGTGGGATCCAGCTCCTCTGCACAGCGCTTAGCCACAGTACCATGGGGCCGGCCCTATAGGCTGATTTCAGTAATGAGGACACATCACAGAAGCCCAAACTGAGGGCTATTTCACAAGGTACCTGGCCCAGTTGCTTCGAAGACAGTAAGATCATGACAGCACCAAGTAATGGTTCCAGACTGAGAGCAATTTCCAAAGCCTAAGAAAATGCCTTGAGTACCCTTGGAGTAGGAGGCCCAGCAATGGCGCGGGTAACAGGGCTCCGCAAGGCTGCCCACTGGGGAGGACCCACGTTCGCATCCGGAGACCTCCCTAAACACACCAGGCGTGACGTGCCCCTCACCGGGGCTGGCTAAGGCTGGGGTGGACCGTGGCATGGGCACGCGGCTGGGAATACCTGTCTCTCTGTCACCCTCTCTCTGTCTCACGCATGGAAGACAGACAGAAATGAAAAAAGCCTGAATTGGACTATTTTGTTCTAAAGAAAAGTGTTGAGACAGCTGACAAAGTCGCCAAGGATTCCGTGGATCAGGAAGGTGGCAGTGGCGTCGTGACTGTGTAGCAGAGGGTAGTGATTTGGGGGTACTACTTGGGGCGCCAGGCATTCAGGGATAACGAGTCTTACGTGTTCGATTTTCCTGCCAATAGTTGAGTAAAACGGAAGAAGTAACAGCAAGGCCAGCGTTAGCAACCGCACCCCTGAGGGGAAAGCTGTGTGGGAAAAGGAGGTCGCGAACCCCCACCAATGAGGGGCCTCGGACAGCTGATTAAACGTCTCTCATGAGAAAGCTCTGCAGAGATTGCAACAGGGCTTTTTGCTGCAAAATAAACTCATACTAATTGGTTATAACATGTCTGGACAGGATCTGGTCTGAGGCACCAAGGAGAAGACACCCGTTTGAAAAGAGCTCCCGTGCAACAAGAATTCTGCTGGAAGTGAGGCGGGCACTGACAGGAGGGGAAGCTGGGAGGCGGGGGTGAAAGCACTGGCGGTTTGGGAAAAGTCGACGGCCGACGCCCCAGAGGACGGGCGTTTTCAACCGGATCATCTGTTGTAAGGAGGGACCGGACGAAGCTGAATGAACACCAGGGTAGCAGCCCATCAGGTCAGCGAGGAGAAAACTGAATGTCACCGCTCCCTAACGGACGAGGAAGGACAGGCCACGGAAGCAGCCCCCTCGACGGTGCTGCTCTCGCGCAGCCCCCAGGCTCTGACTGAGGCGAGGCCAGCTCTCTCCTGCACGGGCGCCAACGCGGCTGCAGTAAGATGGGCCGCAGACCAGGGCAGAGCTTTCCATGGAGATCGGGAACACGCAGGACCCTGAGCCATTCTGGTGCAGCCCT
Source organism: Tupaia belangeri chinensis (assembly GCF_000334495.1). NCBI lineage: Eukaryota > Metazoa > Chordata > Mammalia > Scandentia > Tupaiidae > Tupaia > Tupaia belangeri. Next base: position 426,089 of record NW_006159670.1, read on the forward strand.
GAAGACAGGCGCCTTCAGAGCAATGGCTAGGAGAGGCTGGAAGCGCCCAGCCAAGCAAAAGTGGAGCAGGGGACAGCAAAGGTCACGCGGCCATCTGAAGGGCGCTCAAGGCATTTCGTCGGCTTTCTGGAAGGCCAATGGATAATACCGGCTTCTTACGAGAGGGCTCTGAGAAAGCGGGCTGATGTTTCTGCAGGAAAATGCCCAGGAACACTGCCCTGGCATCCCCCTCCACCCCCTCCACCTCACCATGCACCTGCTGGCCCTTCTCACCCCTCAGGGCCACTGTGCAAGCATTTTGCTAGGAAGTCCTTGGGGATTCACTCAGGTCCTCACTGGGCTCCTTCTCACTTCCTTTTCCTAATCTTAGAAAAAATCTTTAGGTACGCACTTTTCTTCCAGTAATAATCTAAAGCGAATTGCGCTGGCAGGCAGAATTCCCAGACGCCGGTTCTCCAGGGATGGACTAAGATGGCACGGTGAGCGAGTGTCTCTAAAATAATGGAGATTACGTTGGCATGTACAGCTTGTATGTTTTATTATTTTCTTTTAATTTAATTTTTCGTGAGTTTTTGAAGTCCCCTCTTTCCAGTCACCTGTACCATCATACAACATAACACAGAGTCTCCACTGAAAGTACGGATCTTACGACCTACTACAACTTCTCTCCTTCACACAAAGCCCCTCGAAGAAGCCCACGCAACATCTCGCTCAAGTCATTTCAGTACTGATGCCTGAAATATACTTTCTTAGGTGCGAATACTAGTAAAAAGTACACCTTTGCTGTTAGGACATTCTTGTCCCACAAAGGGATAAGTCCTTGGAGTGCAGTTGGAGTGGGGCCTGGCTCGGCCTCCTGCCACGGGTCTGAGTCCGTTCCTCCTGAGCAGGCCTCTGTGGACAGCTGGGGTGGGCCTTCCCACTGCGAGGGGAGCACCCCGAGGTGGAGGCTGAAGGGACAGTGGAGCCCGTGTTGCCTACCCAGCATGGACAAAACAAGCCAATTCTCAACCTTCATTCCTAGCCATGCCAGGGTGTGAGGACACATGCCAGTGTGTGACTGCTTGGACAGTGAGCGTCTGGGCTTTGCAGTTGACCTTGAAAAGCAGAGGCACGCACCCATGCCCCATCCCCGTTACCCCTCCGTCTCACTTAGGCTCAAAGCAAGGACACCAGCCCTATCTGCCAGGTCCACTCAGCAAAGACTGTCAGGGAACCCAAACCCACAGCCGCCTGCACAGCCAACAGGAAGACAACTCTTCCGCTGTTGCAAAGACGAGCTCCCCGCTGCGTTCTCTCCATCTCCCAGTAGAGGCTGTGGGTTCCGTTTCCTTCTCAACCTTCCATGGGGCCTCGTGTGCACCTGCATCCTTGGTCGCAAAGCAGGAGATGGCACAACCTTTCTCTCCCTGCTGACCTATTTAAGGCAGAGGTCACAACTGGAAGGCTTTGCTTCATTCAGTGGGTGACACAGTGATGAGACGACTAGGAAATATCACCTTCTGCCACCTCCAGCAACCTGAAGCACACGGCGAACATTGGCTGGTGCTGGCCCAGCTATGGCGGCACAGGCAGGAGGAGGCCACCGGGCATGGCATACAGCACGGGAGGCCCAGGTTCAGTTCCCGCTATGCCTAAAACAGGCCAGATGCCAGTGGCACACTGTGGTCCAGCTGAAGGGGGGGCTGGCACAGGAGGATCATGAAAACAGTCAACCGGACAGCCACGCAGCTACCTGTGAAGTGGGAGCGTGCTCTTCGAGTTCCTAAGTCCCTCCACGTCCTGGGGGCTTAGACCCTGCTCTTCAGTCACTCACACAAGGAACCTGCCAGGCCATGCGGGTATCTGAGTTCGTGCCCCCCCTTTCAATGGTGACTGAAGAACTAAAGGTAAGTCACCTCACCTCTGACAGGCTAGAGGGAAAGGACCAGGGGGTTCCAGGCCACAGAGACTTCGGGGTGCACACAGCCCGGCAGCAAGAGAAACATATGTTCAGCTCCTCATTATGAGCTAGGTTACGTCAGGGTGCTAGATGGAGAAAGTTCAAAGATCTTGGGATCAGAGAAAAGATAACTGTAAGAGGAACTGGAAAACCAGGAGGAGATGCTCCCAGATCCAGGCCAGAAGGACGAACGTCAGGCAGTTAAGGGGGGAGGGGTGAGAGTGGGAGTGGAAAGCCACAAGATAACGCCCACAAGATACACCCCTGGCCTGCCTTTCCTCACCCTCCTCTGCAGCAATGCAGAAACCAAAGTAGGGAGGCCAACTACTGGGGTGGTAGCTGGGGTGGCTGGGTTCCACGTGGCCAACGGCGGGTTTCAAGTCCTGAACCTGGTGGTGTGAAAAGCACTTCAGGCACATGCATGAGCATGCTCAAAACCCTGAGAAGAGAATGGAGGAAAAGGGATTGTGGCATGGCCACTCCCCCTGGGTGGGTAGGGGGATTTCTCTCTCTCTCTCTCTCTCTCTCTCTCTCTCTCTCTCTCTGTCTCTGTCTCTCTCTAGCAAGCACACACGCCCCATAGCAAATTTAAAAAACAAAACAAAAAACCAAGGTAAGCATTTTGTGCAAAAAATGCATCCTTAAGGCATCTCATAATCCGAAACTTCATTTTCCCCAAAGGAATAACAGACACCAGGGGGATGTTAGGGCACGTAAATCCACGACTGCCTTAACACCGCTTTGTTCTAGAAACGAAACTGCATCATTATCTGTACTCTTGGGGAATTCTCTCTGCTAAGTTAGAGTCCAGCTTACCATGATGGGGACGCTGTTTAGCATCCATCACATCTAACTTCTGCCGCCACTTACTGACCTGGGGCAACGTTTCTGCCCTGCCCCTAAGACACCACAACCAAAGCAATAATTGGGATCTCCCGAATAAAAATGAAGGCTTTCAAAATACAATAAGAAATGTTAAGATAATAGCACGGTATTGCTAAACTTTGCTGCAGAAGTTCCAGGAAATGCTTAAATATAAGATCTGAAACTATGCGAGTATTAGAAGAAAACATGGGGGAACACTTCTGGACATAAGTGTAGGCAAACACTGTATGAATTAGGCCTCAAAAGCACAGACAACAAGAACGAAACTGGATTTATTAAAAACCTTCTGTGCAACCAAAGAGACAATCAAGAGAATGATACAACCAACAGAATGGGAACTTTCCCTCCTGGAAGAAATACACTTTAAAACATGGGACCAGCAGATGGTGTAACGGTTACATTGCTAGACTCCCACGTAGTCAACTACGGTTTGAGTCTCAGACCCAGGAGCTTAAAACTCATGCTGGGCGCATCAGCGTGCGTGCCCCAGATCCTGTAAGGAGACTGGAAGAGACGGGATTGCGGCGTGGCCATCGCTCCTGAAGAGTGCTTTCTCGCTTTCTGTCTCTCGGTCTCTCTGGCAAGTGCATGCACCTTACGATCTCTCTAAATAAAAGAAGAAAAAATAAATAAAGGGAAAGGGGAAACAGTAACAGGAGCTTTCAAAAATATAATTACAACACAAAAGCCTTTCTATTAATCAAACTAAATAATATAATTTCTGAAATCAAAATTTCAATAAGCCAGGAACAGTAGCATGTGCCTATAACCCCAGCTACACGGGAGGCTAAGGCAAGAGGATTGTGAGTCCAAGGTCAGCCTGGGCAACCCAGCAAGAACCTCTCTTTAAAAATAAGTAAATAAATAAAACTGAATAGACAAAATGAAAAGGAGGTCACCACTAAGAAGCATCCAGAGTTCTGGAAGACCAGACAGACATCACAGGTGAGAAATACCAGGGGGTTCAGACGTACAGGACACAGGGCACCACGTGACCGGGTTTCCTGAACAGAGAACACTGTCATGACCTTCCTACTTCAGGGATGTCTCCCACAGGAAAATAAAGTTACACATAACTTTACTGATTGTTCTAAAACTTTCCAAAAACCCCTTATCTGATCAGACAGTTCAAGTGCACCACAGTAATATATACTCCCTACTCTATTCCACAGGTCGTAAATGATCTTAGCACAAACTTCCTGATTCCATATCTCAGCACTGAGCAACCTCTTTAACCAGACCCTGCACCACCTCGTGAGTCTCCCTGTCCTCTCTCCTCCCGAAGGCTCGATGCCAGTCTCCCTGACCGCAGGAAGCATGAGCTGGCTTTGCTTTAGCTGTAGGTTATTATGCGTGTTTGGGAAGTCAGCAGTCAGAGGCTCTAAAGATGAAGAGGAAATCATAGAGTCGGGACAGACAGGTGAACAGAGGCTTTGTAGGAAAGCAGATCAGACCGGCGTCCGATTTCCCGACCGCAGCACCGGGAACCAGAGCACAGGGAAGTAGCGGCGTCTGGGAGCAAACCCGGCCGGAGCGAGGCACCTGCCCGGGCGAACAAAAGCCCCTTTTTGAACCTCCAAGAGCTACGAAGCCATCTAACCAGAGAATTCAGTCTCAGGAACTCTGTGAGGATTTAACTAGACAGAGATCTCAAGATATGCAAGACAAAAAAAGAGAGGAAAAAGAGACACGATGTAACCGAGTGAAATTATAACTTATAATTTGTAATTCAACAATTTTTTCAAATAATTCTTTTATTTAACTTTGTTTATTTGACCAGAGAGGGACAGAGCGAGACAGACGAAAAGTGAGAAAGCAAACTGCCAGGTCCGGGACTCGAACTGAAGTCAGCCATGTGGGAATTCAGGGTCTTAACCACCACACCACCTGCCAGCCCCTATAATTCAACCATTTATGAGGAGAAATACAGTAAGAAGAACTGAATCGATGAGAACAAAAAAATAAAATTCAGAACTGTCTTGGTAAAATCCAGAGAGGGGAATTTTTAATACGTTTTTTAAGAATTAATATAGAATTTTTCATTATAGCTGTAGTGAAAGTATCTAGTGGGAGAATCATGATAGGATAGAAAAGGAAAGAAACTCCATGTTTCTGTGAGGAGGATACAGAACTGAAGAGATACTGGACCATGAAGCAAAAGAAAGGGGGAAAATGAGTACAACGAAGTGTAAGAAGCAGAAGGTACGAAGTCGGAGACCGAGAACAGACACGCACTAGTGATGACTAG
>NW_006159670.1:433090-439886 GCF_000334495.1 Tupaia belangeri chinensis
TCTCTCTCTCTGTCTCTGTCTCTCTCTAGCAAGCACACACGCCCCATAGCAAATTTAAAAAACAAAACAAAAAACCAAGGTAAGCATTTTGTGCAAAAAATGCATCCTTAAGGCATCTCATAATCCGAAACTTCATTTTCCCCAAAGGAATAACAGACACCAGGGGGATGTTAGGGCACGTAAATCCACGACTGCCTTAACACCGCTTTGTTCTAGAAACGAAACTGCATCATTATCTGTACTCTTGGGGAATTCTCTCTGCTAAGTTAGAGTCCAGCTTACCATGATGGGGACGCTGTTTAGCATCCATCACATCTAACTTCTGCCGCCACTTACTGACCTGGGGCAACGTTTCTGCCCTGCCCCTAAGACACCACAACCAAAGCAATAATTGGGATCTCCCGAATAAAAATGAAGGCTTTCAAAATACAATAAGAAATGTTAAGATAATAGCACGGTATTGCTAAACTTTGCTGCAGAAGTTCCAGGAAATGCTTAAATATAAGATCTGAAACTATGCGAGTATTAGAAGAAAACATGGGGGAACACTTCTGGACATAAGTGTAGGCAAACACTGTATGAATTAGGCCTCAAAAGCACAGACAACAAGAACGAAACTGGATTTATTAAAAACCTTCTGTGCAACCAAAGAGACAATCAAGAGAATGATACAACCAACAGAATGGGAACTTTCCCTCCTGGAAGAAATACACTTTAAAACATGGGACCAGCAGATGGTGTAACGGTTACATTGCTAGACTCCCACGTAGTCAACTACGGTTTGAGTCTCAGACCCAGGAGCTTAAAACTCATGCTGGGCGCATCAGCGTGCGTGCCCCAGATCCTGTAAGGAGACTGGAAGAGACGGGATTGCGGCGTGGCCATCGCTCCTGAAGAGTGCTTTCTCGCTTTCTGTCTCTCGGTCTCTCTGGCAAGTGCATGCACCTTACGATCTCTCTAAATAAAAGAAGAAAAAATAAATAAAGGGAAAGGGGAAACAGTAACAGGAGCTTTCAAAAATATAATTACAACACAAAAGCCTTTCTATTAATCAAACTAAATAATATAATTTCTGAAATCAAAATTTCAATAAGCCAGGAACAGTAGCATGTGCCTATAACCCCAGCTACACGGGAGGCTAAGGCAAGAGGATTGTGAGTCCAAGGTCAGCCTGGGCAACCCAGCAAGAACCTCTCTTTAAAAATAAGTAAATAAATAAAACTGAATAGACAAAATGAAAAGGAGGTCACCACTAAGAAGCATCCAGAGTTCTGGAAGACCAGACAGACATCACAGGTGAGAAATACCAGGGGGTTCAGACGTACAGGACACAGGGCACCACGTGACCGGGTTTCCTGAACAGAGAACACTGTCATGACCTTCCTACTTCAGGGATGTCTCCCACAGGAAAATAAAGTTACACATAACTTTACTGATTGTTCTAAAACTTTCCAAAAACCCCTTATCTGATCAGACAGTTCAAGTGCACCACAGTAATATATACTCCCTACTCTATTCCACAGGTCGTAAATGATCTTAGCACAAACTTCCTGATTCCATATCTCAGCACTGAGCAACCTCTTTAACCAGACCCTGCACCACCTCGTGAGTCTCCCTGTCCTCTCTCCTCCCGAAGGCTCGATGCCAGTCTCCCTGACCGCAGGAAGCATGAGCTGGCTTTGCTTTAGCTGTAGGTTATTATGCGTGTTTGGGAAGTCAGCAGTCAGAGGCTCTAAAGATGAAGAGGAAATCATAGAGTCGGGACAGACAGGTGAACAGAGGCTTTGTAGGAAAGCAGATCAGACCGGCGTCCGATTTCCCGACCGCAGCACCGGGAACCAGAGCACAGGGAAGTAGCGGCGTCTGGGAGCAAACCCGGCCGGAGCGAGGCACCTGCCCGGGCGAACAAAAGCCCCTTTTTGAACCTCCAAGAGCTACGAAGCCATCTAACCAGAGAATTCAGTCTCAGGAACTCTGTGAGGATTTAACTAGACAGAGATCTCAAGATATGCAAGACAAAAAAAGAGAGGAAAAAGAGACACGATGTAACCGAGTGAAATTATAACTTATAATTTGTAATTCAACAATTTTTTCAAATAATTCTTTTATTTAACTTTGTTTATTTGACCAGAGAGGGACAGAGCGAGACAGACGAAAAGTGAGAAAGCAAACTGCCAGGTCCGGGACTCGAACTGAAGTCAGCCATGTGGGAATTCAGGGTCTTAACCACCACACCACCTGCCAGCCCCTATAATTCAACCATTTATGAGGAGAAATACAGTAAGAAGAACTGAATCGATGAGAACAAAAAAATAAAATTCAGAACTGTCTTGGTAAAATCCAGAGAGGGGAATTTTTAATACGTTTTTTAAGAATTAATATAGAATTTTTCATTATAGCTGTAGTGAAAGTATCTAGTGGGAGAATCATGATAGGATAGAAAAGGAAAGAAACTCCATGTTTCTGTGAGGAGGATACAGAACTGAAGAGATACTGGACCATGAAGCAAAAGAAAGGGGGAAAATGAGTACAACGAAGTGTAAGAAGCAGAAGGTACGAAGTCGGAGACCGAGAACAGACACGCACTAGTGATGACTAGTGGGGGGAGAAGCTACGACTTCCTGAAATGTACTCAGCGGCTACCACACCTACCCTGGAGACCAGCTGCCATGGGCCAGCTCCATGGCACAGCAGTGAGGCACTGTGCAGGAGAAGCCAGTGCCAGGGTGACTGCGGTTCAAAGCCCCAGCCCGGCCCTGAAACGCACTGTGCCCACACATGAGTGCCCCAAATCCAATGGGCTGGAGGACCAGACAAAGGGGATGCAGCCAGACGAGACCCGCGGAGGGCATTCACCTTAGTCTTTCTCACTTTGGAAAATCTCTTCTACAGAACTAAAAGCACCAGATATACACACAAGGATGTTTCTTGCACCATTACTTATTAGTGGCAAAAAAATAAAAATCCCCCACCATGGGTGGTTCCGGATGAACTCCTGAATAAGCTACAGTCATCCAACGATGAGAAAGCATGTAACGATTAGAAAGAGCGTGGACAGTATGTGTGAGCACACCAGAGGCACACGCGTGTTGCAGGTCCAAATGCAGGGGGGCGTTCTAGCGGGTAGTGTTAGCTTTTTCTTATGCTCACCTGCATTTCCAATTTATTACAAGAGCATGTCCTGCTTTGGGAATCTCAAAAACATCTGAATGAGGAAAAGGCGGAAGGGGGTTATTTTGAAGCAAAAGACTAGCACAGACCACGCTGGGAGGCACCTGAAGGTGAGTGGGCACCTGGGTCTCTCCAGCCCTGCTCCTGACTCCCAGGGTGGCTGCAGGTGGTTGGGCAACCGCGGGGAGGCTGTTTCTTCAGGAGTGCAATGGCACCTGAGCTGAACAGAGGTCCTCTCCGGCTCTGGCACTCTAGGAATATGCAAGAAAACGAGATGGGGCCATTTGCAAACCTCCACTGACAACCTCTGCGGTCACGAACTTGGCCAGGAGTTGGCCCACGGTGAGCGTGCCCGTCTACCTCAAAAGCATGTCCAAGCCTGCACCCAGAGGGCGTTCCTCCACAGGGTCAGCGAGGGGACGCTGACTCAACAGCCACAGCACACGGTCGGGGCACTGGAGCCCTTCAGTGCACAGGGCCCTCCCCGTCTCACCACCACCCCAGGTATTATGCACTTGGCAATAATTCGCAATAACTTTAAGTAAAAAATGCATCTTTTCATCCTGAATTTCTAAAAAGATCTAAAAAAGAAAGATCGACAGACCAAAAGTTTCACAAACAGACTTTTGTCTTTGCAAGCTCTATCCACGGGGACCTGACGCCAGCCTGTCCGAGTACCCGCTACGGCATTTACTGCTCCTCACTCCAGCACAGCTGAGGACGTGCGAGGCTGGCCCTCGCCTGTGTTTCCATGCCTCCCTCCTCTATTCCTGTCCCTGCTCTTTACTTGCCCCGGCACATGCTGGGTGCTCTGCGTAGTCACCTGGGGCCACCCGGGACTACCTGGGACACGCGCTCGATTCTTAGCCCACCCTACAAGCCAGGCGTGGTGGGTTGCACATGCACTCCCAGCTGGGGGGAGGCTGAGGCAGCAGGACCACAACACGGCAGACCCGGTCTGAGGAAAAGAAAAAGGACAAGTCACAAACTGCGAACTTCGGCGATGAGTGAAACCAGCCCGCATCTAGTAAACACTCAGCAAAGAGCCTGAGTAGTACTCGGGGAGGGAAGCGGGCAGGATTAGCAGTAGGGCTGGCTGTCCTGCACCACTCCTCACGTCCACTCAGCTCTACAGATGTTCGCTGGCGTGGGCCCCATTGTGAGCTCGCTTTGTTTCTGGCTCGCCCAGTTCCATTTTCTCTCTAATACTTAGGCAAGTATAATCCCTGAAAAAAAATGTAAAATACTGGGGAGAGGCCCACCAGGCGGCACTGTGGTTAAGGTGGCTGGATCTTACATGGCCCACTGCTCGGACTGAGTCACAAATCTGGAGACTTGAAAACCATGTTGTGTGTGTGTGTGTGTGTGCACGCTTAAAAATCCTGAGAGAAGAATGGAGAAGGGGCTGCAGTGTGGTCATCCTCCTTGGGACAGAGGGGAAGCGATTTCTCATTTTTTCCCTCTCTAGCAAATACATGTACTTTCTAGCAAAACTTCAAAACATTTTTTTAAATTTAAAAAAAAAAACTGCAAAGAAATACGTTACAAGTTAAAACAATCTGGGGACCAGCAGTTGGTGTAATGGCTATGTCGCTGGACTCCCACGTAGTCGACCGTGGTTCCCGCCCTGGACCTGGTGGCTTAAACTCATGCCGGGCATGTGTGCATGCGTGCCCAAGATCCCGAGAGGAGAATGGAGGAGAAGGGATTGCAGCATGGCCATCCCCCCGGGGGGTGATTTCTCACTCACTGTCTGTCTCTTTCTGCGAGTGCACGCGCCCTATAGCAGAAAACCTCTCCTCTCCCCCCCAAAAATCTTACTCGACTCTAATCCTACACGTACACACGAAATAATGTTATAAAGAAAGAACTGTGGGGTCCTGCAGGTAGAGTGTTGGTTAAGGAGCTGGATTCCCACATGGCTGACCACAGTTCGAGTCTCAGACTTGGTGACTTGAAAATCACAATAAATAAGCAGGTAAGTTGGCTGACTAAGTTCAAGTCCCTGACCTAGTGGCTTCGCAATCATGCCAGTGTGCGTACATGCTCAAGATCCTGAGAGGAGAATGGAGGAGCAGGGATTGTGGCGTGGTCGTCCCTCCTGGAGGGTGCCGTCTCACTTTCCCTCTCACTGTGTCTGTCGGTCTGTCTCTGGTGAGCGCATGCTCTCTAAGGCAAAAATAAGTAAATGTAAAAATAAACAGTTGTACTCCTGAGCAGGCGATGCTATGTCTGATAACCATTTTCAATGATTATATCTAAACTCATTTTTAACAAATGAAGTCATTTTTACATTTTTTTTTTGAGAGATTTTCACTGTAGGGCACGTGTGCTCGCCAAACAGACAGAGAGAGACATAGAGACAGAAAGCGAGAAATCACCCCCCAGGGGGGATGGTCACGCCGCAATCCCTTCTCCTCCATTCTCCTCTCGGGATCTTGGGCACGCACGCACACGCGTCCGGCGTGAGTTTTAAGCCACCGAGTCCGGGACACGAACCACGGTCAACTACATGGGAGTCCAGCGACATAGCCATTACGCTAACTGCTGGTTCCCAACAAATGAAGTCATTTTTCATTTTGAACACTGACATACAAAAATCAAATAGACCTAAGAAGCTGGCTGCAGAGCTGAGCGGTGACCAGAGCGGGGACGAGCAGACATTTCTGCTGCTGCTCCCGCTTCTCAGGCTCATCCAGGGGAAGCTGCTGTGGTGACCTGTATTCCCCGCCAAAGGGTGGGAAAATCAAGTTTCCATCATTCGATCACACGCTGTCCCCGGCTTCTCTAGTTCTAAAGCTTTGTTTCTTTAAGAGGTATTTTCGCTAGAAGGCGAAATCCCCCAGGGGGAATGGCCACGCCACAACCTTCTCCTCTTCTCCTCCCAGGATTCCAGGATTTTGGGCACACGCGCACACGCACATGCACCCCGTGTGAGTTTTAAGCCTCCGGGTCCGGGACTCGACTACATGGGAGTCCAGTGACATCTGCTGGTCCCAGTTCTGAAACTGTAACTTACTAACCCTCCAACAGCGAAGCACCCCGTAGAAGGTAGAAGGGCTGGGTTCCCTGGGAAACCGGGGCTGCAGAAGGAAGCCCGCGGGCCCAGAGCACTCACTGCAGCGCCCTCCAGCGCGGCCCCCTGGCCCGGAGTCTCCATCGCAGACTGGATCCTCCCTGCTTCCTTGCTGTCTGGAAGCAGTCACAGTCTCCCTGTCGCACGGGAGGACGGGAGGACACAGGCAGTGTCGGCAGGGGCGCGCCTCACCTCCGGGGCAGGCCTTTCACTGCCTGCCGGCGAGGGCTCAAGGGCTCGGGGCTCCACAGCCCTGGCCACGTGGGCCACCGAACGGGCTGGTGGGGCTGAGCTGGGCCTAAGGATGAAGTCCACGTGGAAGGCACTGTAAAAACAGAATGTCATCTCATCCTGCCTACACACAGAAATACGTAGATCCAGAGAGAGGAAATTTAGATACATTGGATCCAATTAAATATGTTATTAAAACTAACTTCTCGCCTTTCCTAACTTTGTAAGCGTGACTGCCTGGAGGTTGTGAAGACGACGTGGTCGGCAGGGTGCTCTCCCTGGACGGCGGCAACGAAAGGGGAAGCATGAGTCACCCTT
>NW_006159670.1:439917-447909 GCF_000334495.1 Tupaia belangeri chinensis
AGCGAGGACGCTGCCGGCCCTGGCCGGGCTGTGACCGAGGGACCTAGAACTGCCACTTCACCGCTGTGGCCCTAAGTCCTCCCCGCAATCCAGAGCGCGGAGTAGCAATGAAGGCTGACAGGCCGCGCCCACACTGCCGGCACTCTGCTCCCTGCTGTCTCACCACAGTCACCCCCTCCTGGTCTCAGCTGCTCGGTGGGACCACACAGCCCTGGTCTCTGCGACTGCCCTCCAGTGAGATCTGTGTCCCTCCGCACAGGAGGAGAGGGGCATGGACTCAGCATACCCATCCCACAGAGGGGAATGTCCTGTGCACTCCTGGCCCAACCCGGGCTACAGGGGACAGGACCTTCCCACCGCAGGAGGCCCAGGGCCACCAGGCCACTTCACAGCTCCGGTCAAGGCCGCAGGTCTGCTGACTCACCTGCAAAACCAGCTAGTAATTCCGCCCAGCCCACGTCACAGGCTGGCAGGAACATCAAACACCACACACCTGGAAGTCGGCAAAGCCTAACACCGCATGGCCAGGTCCAGAGCACCCATCGTGGCCCGGTTAGTTCTGTGCCTGCTGAAGGATGTCCATAGGACACATCTGAATAATTTGCTAAGTTTATTCTTTTTTAAATGGTCTTTGTCATAGGGCACATGGTCTCACAAGAAAGAGAGAGAGAGAGAGACAGCGAAAGAGAAGGTGAGAAAGGACCCCCACCCAGTACAGGGGGGATGGCCACACCGCAATCCCTTCTCCTCCATTCTCTTCCTAGGATTTTGGGCACGCACGCACATGTACCCAGCATAATTTTGAAGCCACCAGGTCTGGGACTCGAACTGTGGTCAGCCGTGTGGAAGCCCAGCACTGTAAACACTACACCACCTGCTGGCCCCAAATTTATTCATTTTTCAGGGAGAAAAATAAAGGTCAGTGTAGTTCTCACATTTAATGCAATTATTTTTTAAAAACTCAAAATGAAGTCTATTTACGTTCACACCACGTTTTAGGCATTGCTCAAGAACCTCCGCACTGCTCTAAGTTCTTCACATTTGATGAGGACGGCCATGTCCCAGAAGACGGAGGCACAAAGGGTGGCTCGCGTCACTCTGTAACAGGACAAGGGGAGGTAAGCTCTGAGGCCGGGCGCCAGTACTGTGCGCCGCCTCCCGTGTGCCCTCTCCCTGTGGGACAAGTATCCGTGATGTCCACACACACGTTTTAGACAGCTAGAAGGAATTATCAACAAAGTATCTTTAGAGATGCCACGGCAGGGCCTGCATTCTTTACACCTTGTACGTTGTCTTCATGTCAATTGGCCTTTTGTTTTTTAAGAAAGATTTCTGCTGTAGGGCATGTTTGCTTGCCAGAAAGACAGAGAGAGAGAGACAGAGAGTGAGAAATGCCGCCCGTGGGGGATGGCCACGCTGCAATCCCTTCTCCTCAACTCTCCTCTCAGGATTCTGGGCACACATTCATATACGCCCGGCATGAATTTTAAGTCACTGGATCCGGGACTCGAACCACGGTCAACTATGTGGGAGTCCAGCGATGTGACCATTATGCCATCTGCTGGTCCCTCAACTGGCCAGGAGAAGTCATCCTTTCAACTTGCTAAGGAGTACCTTTCTTCTTTCGTTCTTTTTATTTTATTATGTTTTTGCTAAAGGGCACGTATGCTCAACGGAGAGAGAGAGAGAAATGAGAAATCATCCCTGAGGGGAATGGTCACGCCACCATCTCCTCTCCTTCATTCTCCTCTCAGGATTTGGGATACACACACACGCACACGCACACACGCACACACACACACACCAGCATGTGTTTCAGGCCAGCGGGTCTGGGACACCAAACCACTCAGTCGGCCATGTAGGATCCAGCCACCTTAACTACTGTACCACCTAGCTGCCTCTTTGGTTTGGTTTTGTTTTTACAGAGAGAAATTTTTGCTCGAGGGCACGTGCACTCACTGTAGAGACAGAGAGAGATACATAGAGAGAAAGCAAGAAATCATCCCCCGGGAGGGCTGGCCCCCTGCAGTACCTTCTCCACTCTCCTCCTGAGACTTAGGGTATGCACGCACACCCAGTGTAAGTTTCAAGATGTCAGGTGTGGGACTCAAACCAGGGTCAGCAATATGGGAGTCCAGCACCTTAACTACTATGCCACTTGTTGGTCCCTGTTTTGTTTTTTTAATTAATAGAGGGTACATGCACTTAACAGAAAATAAATAAATAAAATTTAAAAATAAAACATAAAGACGGGGCGGGAGGGTGCACCTCCGACGGGGCGTGGTCACACTGCGATCCTTTCTCCTCCATTTCTCCGTCCTGCTGGGATTTGGGTGCACATATCCAAGCACTGAGAGTATTTCTCAAGTCACCAGGGCCAGGACTGGCTGAAGCTGGCCATGTAGGATCTGCCTCCCTTAGCCTCTGGGCCACAGGGCCAGCCAGGGAGCTACCTCTCTAGGCTTACAAACCCTGCTAGAAAGGCCACAGATGCTCGTTTTGTGCAAAACAGAGTTCAAACTCCAGTTCCCGCCACTGACAACTCACTGCTTAACACTCTGGGTCCAGCGTCCACTTCTAAAAGAAAACATCCCCACCCTCTGCGCTGGGTCCTGGTGAAGATCGAAGCACACAAAGAGCCTAGTCCTGAATGCTGCCTTCCTGCTCCAAAGCAGTACTTCCCCGCCGCCCCGCCGCCCCGTCGCCCCTCACACCTGCAGGGCCCCGGACAAAGAGGTCAAGAAGCACTGACCCTGCCCCCAGATAAAGCCCCAGCGCAGCTCACGCGCTACTCCCTGTGTCCTGTCTTCAGGACCGTGGGACACACCCTCAGGACCCACAGGCACGGAAGTGAGGGTCACTGGGGTTTCAGAGGGCTGGATTCCCTCTCCAGAGACCTAGGCCTGTGTTCGGTGTTCCCACCTCCTGGCCCACAGAAATGCAAGGGTCCAAAGTCCGAGCAGCAGGGCATGCCAGCCAGCTGCCCTGATGGGACCCTCCTGTCCTGCTGCTGCACCCCGACGCGTGGCAGGGCTCCCACCTGGGCCCTGTGTCAGGGGGATGCCAGATCCTCAGGGCACAACTGATGGAGCAGGAGGGCACAGGGTCTCAGTGGGGAGCAAAAGCCACCAGCCAAGATCCATGCAGGCAGTGGTGGAGAGGGGGGCGGGAGAGCTGCCGACTTGCCCAGGACATGCGACCCAGCCCCAGAGCCTGCTTCTAGGTGCGAGGGGAGCCCCTCGGTATTTCTGCAAAATGCCAACCCTTTACCCACCCCCTGCTGTCCAGGTGACTGTCCAGGGCAGCCAGAGATTAGAACCACAAGAAGGATTTCTTACAAGAAACAGGACTGCTTCCAAGCAGCTCCCCTCAAACCGGATGAGCCATGGACAGACTGAAGGAGCCTATGGGGCCCGCGTGTGGGACTATGAAGGAGCCCAAAGGGTGTGCACAAGCTCCGTGTCCAGCCTCAGGGGGCAGGGCCAAGCTACTGCAAGGTCCTGGCCCGAATCCTAAGGGTTATGAGAAGAGCTCCAAAGCCTTTTTAGTTCTCTAACACAAACTATCTCCATTTTCAAGCTTATGTTGTAGGGTATGTTTGCACGTGAGAGAAAGACAGACAGACAGACAGAGAGAGAGAGCAGAAAAGTGATAAAACACTCCCCAGGGGGTACAATCCCTTCTCCTCTTGCGATTTTGGGCATGCGTGCACACATGTCTAGTTTTAAGCTACCAGGTCTGGGACTCAAACCATGGTCAGTCCACTGCTTTAACCATGCCACCTGCTGGTCCCCTCTCTCTCTCCTTTGTTGACTATTCTTGTTCAAACGCAGCCTCGGGGACAGTATGACTTCCATTATTTAAAGTAATTACCTGGCTGGGGTCACCAGGGCCCTGGACTCCTCTTTGTCTTTGTCATAGCCCATGTCACGGCTGATGGTATTTCAGACTGCAAAAGGTCTGCTATGAGATAAACCTGCATGCTGATTTTCCTTTTTAAAAGACATAATAAACAGCATGAGCCCCAGCTTCCTAAAACTCTGCCCTGCTTTCCAAAAAGCACGTGAAAGCCGTCTGTGTTGTGTTTCTTCGCACTCTGGCGATCTGTAAGTGGTGAGGCTTTCGTTCTTGCTGTCTTGAAGGCAGCGCTCGGCAGTGAGAGAGGGGTGCCCCAGGTTTGGAGAGATGTTCGGAGACTCCGGTCACACTCAGCACGTGGGCAGGGAGAACAGAGAAGTGGAGAGGCTGGTTTTTAAGCAGAACTCGTGTTTTTTAAGCTCCTAGAGAGTCTCCACACCTGCAAGTGGGCGGAACACTGGAACCATCAGTCGCCACTCTGCCAGCCAACCGCGTCCTCACTGCAGGACAGGATTTTCTCCCGCCGTTTAAGAGGGAGGCGCCCCTCAAAGGGCTTAGCGCGTCGCAGAGTGGGACGAGGCTGCCCCCCCGCATGGTCTGCCTCTCAGGAAGGACTCCTAACCCCTCCTGTTTCTGCGGACCCTTCCCTCAAGGAAATAGGCCCAGGGAGGAGACGTTAAGAAGTGGAGAAGGGAGGGATCAGCAGTTAGCGTAATGGCTCTGTCGCTGGACTCCCATGTAGTCAACCATGGTTCAAGTCCCAGACCCGGTGGCTTAAACTCACACCAGGCGCGTGTGCGTGCGTGCCCAAGATCCCGAGAGGAGAATGGAGGAGAAGGGATTGCAGCGTGGCCATCCCCCCTGGGGGGTGATTTCTCTTTTTCTATCTCTCTGTCTCTCTCTGTCTGTCTGGCGAGTGCTCGCGCCCTATAGCAAAAACCTCTTCAAAAAAAAAAAATTAAAAAAAAAAAAGAAGTGGAGAAGGGAACACGAGATGGACGACAGCGGCCTGCCTGTGGAGGCGAGCTGACCCCGTGGCTAACTACGGAGACGTTCTGCCCACCGCAGAGACAGTGGTTGTGACACTGAGCCCCCAGAGACAGGCTGTGGGCGAATATTCAACACACACACACTGACGGACAAAGCAGCCCCAGGATGCTGTGTCTGCGTCCCTGTTCTCAGAAATGCACGCCTTGCACGGTGGGGGCCGTCCCCCAGGAGCGCCGTTCTCTGGCCCGCTGCCCTCTCCCAGCCTCTCCTCCGCTTCCGCACTGCTGGTCTGGCCCTCGCTCCTCGGGCTGCCGCACACCGACGGCAGGCCTGATGCCGCTTTGCCAAGACACACGTCACCTGCTCTTTTTGCACAACTGCCTTTCTGGCAGCCCAGCTGTTGGCCGGGCCTCGGATCAGCCAGGAGGGACATCATGAATTAGCCTATGTCCGCACGCCGCGCTGTCACAGGGGCCTCCGGGCAGACGTGCAGAGACAGCTCACTGTGCCACTGGCTATGCCACCGAGCCCCCAGAGACAGGTCACCGAGGCTGCCATACGCCATCGGCCGGGTGTAAGAAAAGACATTTAAAGACAAGGGGTCTGCATGTTTCTCGTCCTCCTGGGCAAGGCCGAATACTAAACCTGGCAGAGAAAACCGTTTTAGGAAACATTTCACCTCACGGTGGCCTGGGCCAGGGTCATAGTTTGCCCTCAGAATCATTTTCACTGTCACGAAGTCGGTGTCCCCAAGGGAAGAAAGAAGCCAGGAGGCTGTGCCGTGACCAGGCACAAAGGGAGCCGGACACGGGATGCCTGGCAAAGCTTGGCATGAGGGCAGGGCGGGGCAGACGCCATCACAGCGGCACCTCCACGGGCGCCTGCCCACGCCTCAGCCCGGCCAGGCGAACCAACCTGCTGAGCTAACAGGAACGCAAACCCGATCCGGAGGGTCTACAGGGACGGCACGGCACAGACAAGGACGTGAGGCCGGGAGGGAAGCTCTCCAGGAGGCGCCAGGACGTGGGGACACAGCTCCTTACCCAGCCGCACCTGGCACTTCCAGGTGCTCATCTGCCCCAGCCAACGTTTCATTCCGCCCGGCCGGACACGGGGATGACTGGACGAGCTCTGGCCACGAGCCTGTTCGTGGCTCTTCCCCTCCGGGGCCAGGGCCGGGTCTCAGCCACCCACCCACCACAGCCAGAGTGAGGACGGTAGGGTGCAAACTCGCCTGGACTTCACCTCCTGTTAGACGCTGTCCACAGAGTCCTGATCAAACCTGTCAGCCGCCCTGCCACCGAGTCCTGACAGCTGGCGTCCCCGCACCCATGCTCCGAGGTGCAGCCCGGCACCTGCGACCTCCCTAGTCGGGAAGCAGCCCTCCCCTTCCGCAATCCCCCTTCGCGGCGCAGGTGCCGCGCCTCACCTGCTGGGGGACACACGTTCACACGTTCACACGTTCCGGGGAGAACACTCTTCCTACGCAGCAAGCGTGTGCACGGAGGCCTTCCAGGGAGGCAGCGAGCCCGGTGGGGACGGCCGCACAGGCAGACAGGCCCTGGAGCTCCCAGCTCTGGGCACACCTGGAGACGAGCCCTGGTCTTACTGCCCACGGGCGCGTGCAGAGAGAGCACCGAGTGGGAGCGGTCACACCGCACTCCCTTTTCCTCCGTTTCCCCATCCCGCGGAATTTGGGGGCTGGTGTGCACACGGCCCGGTCTGCGTTCCAGCCTGCGGGAGTAAACTGAAGGATTCAAGCCACAGTTGACATCGGGATCCAGCACTCCACTGCACCATGGGGCCCGCCTCACACGTTTTTCTTTTTGTAAAAAAATGTTCTAGAGGGTGTATGTGCATGCCAGAGAGAGAGAGAAGGAAAGTGAGAAGGCACCCCTGGGGAGCGGTCACATCACGAGCCCTCTCCTCCACCTCCCCTCCCCTCAGGACTGGGGCACACCTGCGCACACATCCAGTGTCTCTCTCACGCTGTGTGGTCCAAGACTCAAACCGCACAGTCGGCCACGTGGGACCCAGCCACCCTAACCGCCACATGACGGGCTGAGAGGGAAGCAGCCTGGATGCTGTGGCTTGACTGGCACAAAGGAGAGGTCTGACCAAGGTCTCCCTGCTGCTCCCCGAATAACCCAGCACGTGGCCTGGACAGGGCCACTGCGTTGTGCTCCCTCACGTAAGGGCTCTCCCCAGGGTCCCGGGTTCGACTCCCCACTCAGACCAGGGAGGCCTCCTCCACCAGCCCACGCAGCACACCGCCTTCCCCGCTCCCTTCCTGCTGCGTAGGTCTCTTTGTGACATTTCCACACCGTGACAGGCACACACGCATGCACATTTGCACTCTGTGTGTTTACAGCCTGCGTCACCCTCCTGCACGGGCTGGGAACTACATACAGGGTGTGAGTCCACCTGGCCGTCACCCACACTCCCGCTGAACACTGGCCTGCCACCATTCCACGTCCCACCCGTGATCCCAGCCTGTCACCGTTCCACGTCCCGCCCACGACACCAGCCCACCACCATTCCACATCCCACTCATGACGTCGGCCTGCCACTGTTCCACGTCCCGCCACTGTTCCACATCCCACATGTGGCAAAGCCAAACAGCAGCATAGACCACGCAGCTCCCCAAGCTGAAAACCCAGACTGCCCAGTGCTTTAGAGAGTAGGCCTGCCCCTCCAGAGTGCCCACCCCTGTAACTGTCCTCTCGTGCCACCACCAGCCCACGTCAGCAACATCTACCACACAGGAGGCTCTCCAAAAGCACGAGGCGAATAGAAAGTGTGGGGCCAGCAGGTGGTGTAGTGGTTAAGGTGCTGGATTCCAACATGGCCGACCGCGGTTCGAGTCCCGGACGCAGCAGCTTGAAACTCACACCGGCCACGTGTCTGTGCGTGCCCAAGACCCTGGGAGGAGACAGGAGAGGGGACTGCGACATGAACGTCCTGGAAGTCACCGCTGTGTGCTTAACTATGACGACTCCTCTGGCTCTCAGGACACTCCCTCACCTGGCTGTCCACCGTCCTTCCTGGCCACCAGTTTGGGAAGGGCGGGAAATCCTCCTCAGATCACCTCCTTCAGTAAGAAGGACCTAGTTCTCATATAAAGACTGAACACCAGTCAGCAGG
>NW_006159670.1:447940-482609 GCF_000334495.1 Tupaia belangeri chinensis
AAAGCAGTCACAGCAGTACCCCGGCCCTAGGCCGGCTGTAACAGCAGGTTTTAAACTGAAGTTACCACAGCGTTAGGTGATTTCTTCCCTTCATCTTCAGTGGTGCTGAAGTACCTACACATGAGCTTCTGCCAGTCTGAATTAGTGATGGATTCTGCTTACCAGTAATTTACGCCTGGGCCCGGAACATGGCAAGGAGGTCAAGGAGCTGGACCCACATGGCCAGCTGCCAGTTCAAGTCCAGACTTGAAAAACACGCCAGGCGCGTGTGCATGCATGCCCCAAATCCCAAGAGGAGAATGGAGGGGAAGGGACTGTGGCATGGCCATCCCCCTGGGGAGTGACTTCTCTCTCTCCCACTCTTTCTCTGTCTCTCTCCCTCCCTCCCTCCATCTTTCTTTGGCAAGCACGCATGCCTAGTAGCAAAAAACAAAGATGCATGCTTACTTCAGTATCTACTCCCCAAAGACTGAGTCTAGATAGCCTGAACAAAACATCCCTCATCTCTAGCATGACCTTAAATATGCTCAAACGTAAGTACAGGTTATCTCTTATCTGGGATGTTGGGGTCAGAAGTGTTCATAGTTCCTATCTTTTCAAATTTTTAGTATTTGCACATACATGACAAGGTATCTTGGGGCTGGGACCAAAGTCTAAACATGAAGGTCACTTACGACTCACATACAGCACCTGCACGTACCCTGAGGGTGGCGAAGGCGGTGTTTCCTACTGCAGGGTCCTGTGCTGGCCGCGGCCTGCCAGTGAGTCCGGTGTGCAGGTGTGTGTGTTTACAGCCTGCATCACCCTCCTGCACGGGCTGGGAACTACATACAGGGTGTGAGCCCACCTGGCCGTCACGAGCGGCATGATGTTGGCACTCACAGCTGTGGACTTCGGAACATTTGGGACGTCGGATTTGGGGACAGGGATGTGGCCTGCATCTCTGCACGGGCTGCAGGGCCTCTGCACTCACGGTACGTGTGGACAAGCCGGGACTCACAGGCAGGAGTGTCTCCCCCACGTATCACGTGGCTTTCCCTGTAACTTCACTCGTCTCTGCTCCAATACTCCCTGTGGGGAAGGCCTTGCCCAGCCACCGCTCTAACAGGACAGGCCTCCGCACACCGCATCACCTGGCCCCTTCCCTCGACTTCACTTGTCTTGGCGTTCACTGTGTACTGTTATTTTGCCTGTTTAACCGGCCTCTTCCCACAAGAATGCACTCCCTGAGAACGGGACTGTGTTCTCGCTCACAGCTCTGTCTCCTGTCCGTACGAAAGGCGCTCGATACATTTTCATTCAATTTGTTCAATCAGTCCTTACTAAGTTCCTAAAATCCCACACACAACTCACTGCGTTCATTATTATGCATTAACTGACCTGAAACTGATACAAAAGCTGTGTGCTCCCCTTACAACCAATCCTTCAATAAGTAAGATTCCAGAAACACGTGTGTGTGTGACTGTGTGTACACGTGTGCCCCCACACACCCCTGGTAGTACTGGTCAAAGAAGCATTTTAAGAGCAGAGGTCATCCGATGTGGCTGGGCAGCGTCTGACACCTTACCTGTCACCTGACAAATAATCAAGGGGGGAAGCCGGAGGACGCCCTCGGTGGCTGGCCTCACACAGCCCGGGCGGAAGTACGTTTTACACGGTAAGAGCTACGCAGCTCACCCTTAACTACGAGCCTTGG
This sequence comes from Tupaia belangeri chinensis, assembly GCF_000334495.1. Taxonomy (NCBI): domain Eukaryota; kingdom Metazoa; phylum Chordata; class Mammalia; order Scandentia; family Tupaiidae; genus Tupaia; species Tupaia belangeri. Next base: position 449,637 of record NW_006159670.1, read on the forward strand.
AACACTGACACCCCAAAGACCCACACAGTGGGACAGCATCGCACAGACGGACTCACACGGGAAAGGTCCTGCGCTCGCGTCCTGGGACCTCCCCACCCTGAGGAGCTCATGCATGTGGCCGTGGTCCGACCGGCTGAGGCCAGGGTGGTTCACAGTGTGAGGAAGCTATGGGCGTACTGGTCCCTCCCAACACACCTCCTCTGTGTGTGTGTGTGTGTGTGTGTGTGTGTGTGTGTGCATGTGTGTGTGTGTCTCACTGAAGAAATACATGAATAATCAACAAATCTCTTTAAAACCTTGTTTCTTGGTTAAAGATAGAGCCCTGGGTCACCCCATAGCCCAGTAGTTAAGGGAAGTCCGGTCCCACGAAATCCCGAGGGGGTGGAGAACCAGCGGGGGCTACAGCATGGCCACGCCCCCTCTCCCTCTCCCTCTCCCTCTCCCTCTCCGCCTCTCTCTGGTGGGTGACGCGCCTTCTGGTCACCCATTTTTAAAAGCCCTGTATTGAAAATTACTTGCACAGTAATTCTAAACTCTTCACATAATCTTACTTTATGTGAAGACAGTATAACAATCTTAAGGGTGCAAAATAAAATGAGGAAATTCCTTTGACTATTTATATTTAAGCTAAATAAAACGACTGGGTCACCAGAAAGTCATGACGCATTTTTGCACAGAAAAATGCGTCATGACTTTTCCGGTGACCTGGTATTTTGGATTAGAATGGATCAAGACAGTTCATGAAACACTGCAATTGAAAACTGAAAACTGGGGCTGCGCGGTGGTTAGGGCGCTAGACTCTCACATGGTCATCCGTGGTTTGATTCCCGGACCTGATGACTTCAAAATCGCACCAGGCTCATGTGCCTCTGTGCCCAAACTCCCAAGAGGAGAATGGAGAAGGGACTGCAGCACATCCCCCCAGGGGTGCTTTCTCACTTTCCCTCTGTCTTTCTCTCCAGTGAGCCCACATACCCTATGACAAAAGTCTTAAAAAATAAAAATAAATTTTAAAAAAGTACATTTTTTGGAGAGGTTTTTGCTATAGGGTGCATGCACTCGCCAGAGACAGAGAGAGACAGAAAGTGAGAAATCACCCCCCCCCCCACCGGGCGGACGGCCACACCGCAATCCCTTCTCCTCCATTCTCCTCTCGGGATCTTGGGCACGCACACACACCTGGTGTGAGTTTAAGCCACCAGGTCATGGACTCGAACTGCGGTCGACTACGTGGGAGTCCAGCGACACAGCCATTACATTAACTGCTGGTCAGAAAAAAAAGTACATTTTTGGGACACACTTAACCTAAAAGGTATCATGAATGTCACTTTTTAAAGAGAAGTTGTAGAGACAACTGTCGTGACTGAGCAGACCCCGGGCAGAGAGCCCGACTCCGCGTGGCATGTGCTAAGACGAGTGTGGTCGCTGACACGTGTCCTGGTGGCTTGCTGACCTCCTTTCCTTTCCTCCCCTCCTCGTTCCCTTTCCCTGTTCTCTCTCCCCCTCCCCGAATCGTAGAACTGTGGGATGCACCTCACCGCCGGTTTTTCCTGGTACAAGTTCGGAAACATTACTGCCATGTTCTCACAAGAACTGTGCGGCACCATCGGCTGGCAGGGCTGAGATGACAGGCGGCCCTGACAGGTGGCAGTGCCGGCGGTGGACTGTACGGAGTAGTGACACCACCAGGTACATTCCCCAAGCCTGTTTCTCAGCCCGGCCAATTTCCCCATGGACTGGAGCTGGAGACACCTACGCTTCTTTGACGTGGTGGGCTGAAGCCACAGCCGGCGGCAGGGGCCCCCTGGCCGCCCGAGTTGAGCCAGGAAGGTCAGATCCCAGCGGTGGACAGAGGAAGGGCGGCCGCTGGGACTCCCTCGCGGCAGTGGGTCGCATACAGGTGGGAAACCCGTGGGCACCCACCCTCGGGTTTGCAGCTGCTCCCCAACTGAGGCTCTGGCTCCCACGGCACGTGCCAGCGTCACTCTCACCAGCCCAGCAGCTCTCTCCTAACCCGGAGGGAAAATGACCTAGAAGCCACACTTAAGGGCCGAGCACAGGTCATTTCTAAGATCCCTTAGATTTCTATGCTGCACGAGATGCCACATGCAGAGTGTGGCCTGCAGGGACAGACTCCATTTGAAGGCAGCTGACACACAAAGCACGAGTGAGAACCTGGGAACAGGCAGCTGACTTCACACAGGTAAACACTCCAGAAGTCGTCTACACCCAGGGCTCCCAGGGCTCTGCAGCATTGGTCCCATCCTCCCAGCCTGGTTCGAAACACTTGGTGAAACTTAGCATCTTCATTGGAAACACGCCCAGCTCCCTATGAGGCAGTCGAAAATGTATCTCTTCCCTTGTGTTTAAGAGGAAATGGAACATAGAGACCGTGTAGCAAAGTGGTTAAAAACTCAGACTCTACGGCCAGCAGGTGGTGTGAAGATTAAGGTAGCTGGATCCCACTGGCTAAGTGTGCGGTTCAAGTCCTAGACCCGGCAGCTTGAAAACAATGCTCAGGGCACACATGTGTGCCTGAAATCCTGAGGGGAGACTGGAGAAGGGATTACAGGGTGGCTATCTCCCGAGTGGTGCTGCCCCTCTCTCTCTCTCTCTCTCTTTCTCTTTCTCTGTCTCTTGCCTGCAAGCGCACACACCCTATAGCGAAAACTAAAGAAAGGAAGAAAGAATTCAGATAGTAGGTTAAAAAATCTAGGTTTGCATCTTCATTCTGGCACTTACTAGCTGTGTGGCATTAGGGAACCTGACCAATCCAAAAGACAGGAGTAACAGCAAATCTGCAGCATGTGCTGCACGTTAGGAAGAAATGAGTTAATGCACGTAAAGTACGTAGTGCCTGGCACACAGCAAGTGCTCGCGTTTAGCTGTCTTGCTACTATCATTACCACCTTCACCGCCACGCCATCTTCACCACCACATCACTGCCTTCACCACACCACCTTCCCCACCACCACATCATCTTCACCACCACACACACCATCATCTTCACCACCACCACCACCTTCACCACCACACTGTCATCCTCATCACCACCACCACCCTCACCTTCCCCACCACCCTCACCACCACCACTACCTTCACAACTACCACCGTCTTCTTCACCACCGTCTTCAACACCACCACCGTCTTCACCACCGTCTACTTCAACACTATCTTCTTCAACACCACCGCCATCTTCTCCACTACCACCACCACCACTAATGATGGTGACACCATTATCCAGGAAAGACTAAGAGTTCAGGTTCTGGAGTCAGACCTACCACTTACCAAACTGAATCTTTACCAAATCACCCATAAAATCAGTAGGACATAGTTCCTAACACAGAAGAATAATCCTTTTTTTTTTTTTTAATAAACAGCAAAACAGAGAAAGAAAGAACCTATTGGTTCTTTTGTTTTATTCATTCAACAAAAGAAGCAAGAGCGAGAGAGAGAGAAGCACCTTCCACGGGGCTGAGTCATACCACGGTTCCCTTCCCCCAGTCCTCCTGCCCACTGGATTCTGAGCTCATGCACACACACAGTATTTTTAGGACACCCAGGCCAGACTCGAACTATCAGCACGTGGCTTTCTGCTCCACAGCTCAGCATGCTCCCAGCTGTGCCAGAGAGGATGGGTCATGAACCTATTTCTGCAGACAATTGAATGAATAGCTCTTATTTATATTCTAACTATTAAAAAGTACACAGCATGGCCAGTAGGTTGGCACAGAGGTTAAGGAGCTGAACTCCCACATGGTCAACTCTGGTTCTAGTCCCAGAGCTGGCAGCTTCAAAATCATGCCAAGCTCGTTTGCCTGCATGTCCAAAATCCCAAGAGGAGAAGGAGGAGAAGGGACTGTGGTGTGGCCATCCCCCCGGGGGGTGATTCCTCACTTTCCCTCTCAGTGTCTCTCTCTCTCCGGTGAATGCAAACACCCTATGGCAAAAACCTAAATAATTCATTAAGAAAAATACACAGCAATTTTTCACACTTACTAAGTAATGTGAAATGTTAAAATTACATGGATATTTGACAATATTAAGAAATTACTGGGGGCACCAGCAGTTAGCATAATGGCTATGTAAATGGACTCTCATGTAGTCAACCATGGTTCAAGTCCCGAACCCAGTGGCTTAAACTCACTCCGAGCGCATGTACGTGCGTGCCCAAGATCCCGAGAGGAAAATAGAGGAGAAGGGATTGTGGTGTGGCCATCCCCCGGGGGTTAATTTCTCACTTTCTCTCCCTTTGTCTCTCTCTGTCTTTCTGGTGAGTGCATGAGCTCTATAGCAAAAATAAAATAAAATAAAATAAAATAAAACATAAAAAAAAAAGAAAGAAAGGAATAAAGAAGGAAATTACTGGGCCAGCAGATTGCATAATGGTTAAGGCAGGACTCCCACATGGTTGACCACAGATCAATTCCCAAACCTGGCAACTTGAAGCTTACGCTGGGCGCATGTGCATGCATGCCCAAAATCTTAAGGGAATCTTAAGGAGAATGGAGAAGGGATTGTGGCATGTCATCTTCCCTGGGGAGGAGGGTTGAGTTCTCACTTTCCCTCTCTGTGTTCCTCTCTCTGGCAAGCACACATGCCCTAGGTAAAGAGAGAAAAAAAAACAAACCAAAAATAAAGGGGGGGAGGGGGCAAAAAACCTAAATTACTATTAAACTTTTGGCTACATAATAGGGTTATGGTGCGTTTTTGGTTTTATTTTTTATTTAGTCTGGAAGTCACATTCTTCGATACCACAGACACTAACAAAATGTGGCTATTTAACTCTAGTTAAAGACTTTAGATCCTCAGCTCCACAAGTCATTCTCCGTGTTCAACAGCCACACGAGCTAGTGATTACAAACACAGGCTGTCCTGACACCGCGGAACGTCCCGACAGCCTGGAACAGTCTCACTGAAACACTCACCGAAATGGGACCATCTAGGGTTCCCTTCAGAGGAAACCAGGAGGGGGGCACAGACGGAGCTGTGACGAGGCTGAGACCGGTTATGGCCTTCCATGGGGGTCCATCAAACTCTCTGACAGTCAGTTTTGGGTGAACCTGGCCCAGTTCCTCAGTCAAACGCTAGCAAGGTATTTCTGTAAAGACACTTTACAGGTGTGACCACCCTCGATAAGCGTCAGGGAGGCGAGATCACCCTGGATTGTCTGGGTAGGCCCGACCCAGTTGTTGGCACAGCCTGGAGAGCAGGACACACGGTCCTGCTGGGGAGAAACCTGCCTGGGGCCCGCAGCCCAGCTCCTGCCCCAGAGCCCAGCTCGCCCTCACCAGGTGTCCCCGGGGGACTTCAGACCTGCCCAGCCAGCACCCACTCACCTGGGCCACACCCCGCGTGGAGCTTTAATGCATACCTCCCGCCCCGCCTGCGCCCTGTGGAACCCCGCCAGCCGAGGATGGGTCATGAACCTATTTCTGCAGACAATTGAATGAATAGCTCTTATTTATATTCTAACTATTAAAAAGTACACAGCATGGCCAGTAGGTTGGCACAGAGGTTAAGGAGCTGAACTCCCACATGGTCAACTCTGGTTCTAGTCCCAGAGCTGGCAGCTTCAAAATCATGCCAAGCTCGTTTGCCTGCATGTCCAAAATCCCAAGAGGAGAAGGAGGAGAAGGTACTGTGGTGTGGCCATCCCCCCGGGGGGTGATTCCTCACTTTCCCTCTCAGTGTCTCTCTCTCTCCGGTGAATGCAAACACCCTATGGCAAAAACCTAAATAATTCATTAAGAAAAATACACAGCAATTTTTCACACTTACTAAGTAATGTGAAATGTTAAAATTACATGGATATTTGACAATATTAAGAAATTACTGGGGGCACCAGCAGTTAGCATAATGGCTATGTAAATGGACTCTCATGTAGTCAACCATGGTTCAAGGCCCGAACCCAGTGGCTTAAACTCACTCCGAGCGCATGTACGTGCGTGCCCAAGATCCTGAGAGGAGAATGGAGGAGAAGGAATTGTAGCTTATCCAACACCCCTGGGGGCTGATTTCTTCTCCCTTTGTCTCTCTCTGTCTTTCTGGTGAGTGCATGAGCTCTATAGCAAAAATAAAATAAAATAAAATAAAATAAAACATAAAAAAAAAAGAAAGAAAGGAATAAAGAAGGAAATTACTGGGCCAGCAGATTGCATAATGGTTAAGGCAGGACTCCCACATGGTTGACCACAGATCAATTCCCAAACCTGGCAACTTGAAGCTTACGCTGGGCGCATGTGCATGCATGCCCAAAATCTTAAGGGAATCTTAAGGAGAATGGAGAAGGGATTGTGGCATGTCATCTTCCCTGGGGAGGAGGGTTGAGTTCTCACTTTCCCTCTCTGTGTTCCTCTCTCTGGCAAGCACACATGCCCTAGGTAAAGAGAGAAAAAAAAACAAACCAAAAATAAAGGGGGGGAGGGGGCAAAAAACCTAAATTACTATTAAACTTTTGGCTACATAATAGGGTTATGGTGCGTTTTTGGTTTTATTTTTTATTTAGTCTGGAAGTCACATTCTTCGATACCACAGACACTAACAAAATGTGGCTATTTAACTCTAGTTAAAGACTTTAGATCCTCAGCTCCACAAGTCATTCTCCGTGTTCAACAGCCACACGAGCTAGTGATTACAAACACAGGCTGTCCTGACACCGCGGAACGTCCCGACAGCCTGGAACAGTCTCACTGAAACACTCACCGAAATGGGACCATCTAGGGTTCCCTTCAGAGGAAACCAGGAGGGGGGCACAGACGGAGCTGTGACGAGGCTGAGACCGGTTATGGCCTTCCATGGGGGTCCATCAAACTCTCTGACAGTCAGTTTTGGGTGAACCTGGCCCAGTTCCTCAGTCAAACGCTAGCAAGGTATTTCTGTAAAGACACTTTACAGGTGTGACCACCCTCGATAAGCGTCAGGGAGGCGAGATCACCCTGGATTGTCTGGGTAGGCCCGACCCAGTTGTTGGCACAGCCTGGAGAGCAGGACACACGGTCCTGCTGGGGAGAAACCTGCCTGGGGCCCGCAGCCCAGCTCCTGCCCCAGAGCCCAGCTCGCCCTCACCAGGTGTCCCCGGGGGACTTCAGACCTGCCCAGCCAGCACCCACTCACCTGGGCCACACCCCGCGTGGAGCTTTAATGCATACCTCCCGCCCCGCCTGCGCCCTGTGGAACCCCGACAGACACCCCCACTCCCGTGTGTCGGCCTTTCCTTCTGAAGCATCGACTTCAGAGTCACTGAGAAACAGACCCAAATATCGGCCCACGGTGCCTGCCACATACCAAGTCTACGAGAACGGTAACTATGATATTTTTCCTCGTGAACACCAGGAAGGTTTTATTTTGCCACACATACACCTCCTGGGACACGAAGTGACCCGTGCCATGACGACGGTCGTTCTGGGGCACTTCGGTCCCCACATCTGGCCCCGACCACTGACTCTTGTAGGGCCCGGTAGACAACTCCCCGAATGTGCAGAGCAGCCTCCAGCACAGGCTCTGAGCTGACCGCACCGAGCCAGAGAGGACGCAGCGGGACACGGAAACCCCAGGCCGGCCAGGTGAGCTGACCACACCGAGCCAGACAGGGCCCAGTGGCACACAGAAACCTCAGGGTGGCCAGTTGAGCTGAATGCACCAAGCCAGACGGCGCAGCGGCACACGGAAACCCCGGGTCAGCCAGCTGAGCTGACCGCACCAAGCCAGACAGGGCGCAGCAGCACACGGAAACCTCAGGGTGGCTAGCTGAGCTGACCACACCGAGCCAGACAGGGTGCAGCGGCACACGGAAACCCCGGGCCGGCCAGCTGAGCTGACCGCACCAAGCCAGACAGGGCGCAGCAGCACACAGAACCCCCAGGGTGGCTAGCTGAGCTGCCCCCACCGAGCCAGACAGGGTGCAGCAGCACAGGGAAACCCCGGGCCGGCCAGCTGAGCTGACCACACCGAGCCAGACAGGGCGCAGCGGCACACGGAAACCCCAGGCCGGCCAGCTGCTGGATCCCACACGGCCGACTGCATGATTCCAGTGCTGGACGCAGCGGCTTAAAAAACATGCCAGGTGCATGTGCCTACACGCCCCAAATCCTGAATGAAGAAGAAGGGGCTGTGGCATGGCCATGTCCCGGGGGATGGGGGTGGGGAGGGGGGTGATTTCTCTCTTTCCTTCTCTGACTCCTCTGCCCCCGCCCAGTGAGTATACACATCCTACCAGAAAAAAAAAAAATCCAGAACTGAGGAAAACACTTAGTGCAACTTAAGTTCATAAGTCTTATTTACAAAACTAAAGAATTTAAAAACTCTGAATATCTGATCGTCAGAAAGTGACCATATAAAATGGTGGTACATGCAAATGATGGTACACAGTGCTCTTAGTCCTATGTTTTAAGGCACATACATGACATTCGGAAGCGCTCAGATGTGACCATTTCCAAAAGCAGGCTGCAGTTCTCTACATGCAGTAAGGGCTCAACGTAAGGAAAACGCGACGAGGAGTGCACCCGTGCCGACTGCGCCGTCCCTGAGGTACAGCGTAGGGTTTCCCTATTGTCCTCGAACTGCGATAGACCTTCTCCACCGCGGAATGCCCAGGTCTTAAGAACACAGTTGGTGAGTCTGGGCCAGGGTACGTGTGTAATCCACAGCGCAGTGAGAAACGGGACGCCTTTCTCACACAAGACCATTACTAGCGCCCTTTCACACTAAATACAGTTGGGAAATAAACCCTGCCTACACACCAAACCAGGGTGACTTTTATGTTGTTACACCCTCCTGCATTTTCCAAGTTTTCTGGTACACATACATATTTTACAACTTAAGCAGATTTTTTTTTAAACTTTTAAGCAATGAGTTGGACTGCCATATAGTTCATTGATAAGGACGGAGCAGATCAATACATTAGTGAGCCATCTCTGGTTACTATGACAGAAACACTAGGGACAGGCCTTAGCCACACACGCCACACACTCGCTCTGAGGCCCCGTTTCACGTCCACGTCATCTGTTCACACAGACACAGCCGAGGCCGTCTTCTCACTGAACGCATCAGGTAGAGAAGACCCTTCGCCACCAGGTAAATTATATACTCTCAACCAACGAAAGGAAGCAAAAGAATTAGAGTTTATACAATGCCTGGAGGTTAATAAACAGAAACTGAACGCAGACTGTGACAACAGATCACGCCTTCCGCTTCTCAGAACAATGCTCACCCAGGAGTTCAAGCACATGCCGCAGGTGCACTACAGAGAGCTAAGACTTGCAACACCTCAGGAGGTTAAGAGATTTTACAGCAGAACCTAAAACCACCAAACTCAACCTCACCAAAACGCCTGTAAGTCACCTCTCTGTCTCTGCTCAGTCAGCAGAGGTGTCAGTCACAGAAAGCCCTTCCGAGATGTCTCAGGCCCTGACTCTAGAAGGACAGGAATATTTACGTGATGCTTCAACTCCCCGTGGTTACAGATTTTTTTTATGGTTTTGGGGTTTTTTTTTTTTTTACAGATTTTGCCAAGAGACATGTGTACTCACCAGAGAGAGACAGTGAGAGGGAGATCTCCTCCTGGGATTGTGGGTACACACGGACACATGTCTGACCTGATTTTCAAGCCACCATGTCCAGGACTCAAACCGGCGTCGGCCATATGGGAGTCCAGTACCATAACCACTAGCCACCTGCTTGCCCTGTGGTTTACGTCTTTAAGTTTACATATATATTTCTTCCATAAGAGAGAAATAGAGCAAGAGTCGGAGAAACGGACGTCTCCAGCAGGGCCCTCACACCCCGAGCCACCCCGTCTCTGCCTGCAGCTGGGTGCTCAGAGGGGCCGTGGGACAAGAACCCGGGACCTTTCCGCCACCTGCCCCACGCTCATTATAGCTTTCTGAACTTCAAAGAGGAGGGTGGGGGCGCCTGCTCTCTGGCGTGCTGACAGTTACAGTCCAAACAGCCAACTATACGGGGGCCTTGGAAGAGTTCATGGTTGTAGGTTATGAAAAAGGCATAGATTAAAAAAAAAAAAAGCGCCAAAATAAACTCATACTTTAATTCCATTCTTTTTAGTTTTTAATGTTTTGCGGTCCCCTTGTGTATCTGACCATAACCCCAAACCAAAGCTGGACACCCACCCAGGAAAACACGTGTCCTGAGCCACGACACGGCTGGAACTGCCAGCGCTCAGACAGTTCCGTGAGGACACACTCCCCAAACCACCGCCCCGCCACGGGGCTCCGGCCCCCTGACACGAGCTTGCTGAAGACCCTTGTGTGTAGAGGGCCTTCCTAGCCACTCGGACTCTGAGCCGTGGCGTCTGTACTCGTCTTTCTGTGTCTTCAGTAGCAGGCAGTCCTCATATATACCACGGGCTAGTGACTTTCAGATGCGGTAAACAACAGCATGGCCGACACCGACCTCACGAGGCGTTCTGCTCGACAGTGACTTAAAGCCCGGTGACTCTGAACGCTTCTCAGCTGCGGGCAAGACCCAGCCCTCCGGGAAGCCCCTCCGCCACTCTGCGGGGAGGAGGCCGGTGTCAGCTGGACGCGCGGGCGAGTTCTAGACCCGCACAGTGAGACACTGCGACAGAGCGCGACAGAGCACGTGACAGTGACGCTGACAAAGCCCGCAGTGCTGCTCCGGGGAGACAGAAAACGGAGCCGACGGTGACCTCCCGAACTTATTACAGAGCCGTCTGTCCACGCAGAGCCACGTCCGAGCAGAGCACAGATGTGTGCGGGCCAGCTCCGGGTGGGGTCGAGGCAGCGAGGTCCCACAGGGCAGACTCCAGCTCTGGACCTGGCGTCTTCAAAAGCACTCCAGGCTGGAGCCAGCAGGTGACATGGCGTTTAAGGGACTAGATCCCACCTCCACCTGGCTGACCACACGGTTCAAGTCCTGGACCCGGCAGCTTGAAAATCATGCCCAAGATCCCAAGGTGGGAATGGAGAAGGGACTGTGGTGCCATCCCCCGGGTGGGCTCTCACCTCCCCTCCGTCTCTGTCCAGCACGTGCTCGCACCCTCTAGTAACTGCCCAGCGTGTTTCATGCATGCCCAGACGAGCTGCAAACTCCTGCGCAGGCTCCCCAGGGCCTCGTGCCCGCAACATCCCTCGGCACAGCACACACACCAGGCCCTGGCTCGATGCTGAGGGCTCCAAGTGACGGCCACGTAACGTCCACAGGGTAACAGGAGCCACAGAGAGGCAGAGGGCTGAGAATCCCTGCAGAGCCCAGAGCCCACGTGACACGGTGGGTGTGGCAGCATGGCAGCAGAGGCGGCTCAGGAGGGGAGTGGCACCAACTCCCAGTGGCCCTGCAGGGCACAGCATGGCATCTGGTCGGTGATGACACAGGGGGCTGTGCCAGTGGCTGGCAGGGGTGGGGGGTCAGGAAAAGAGGAGGACGGGGACCTCATTCTAGGAGAGGTCATCTGACGCTCACTCCTCAGGTGAGGAGACCGAGCTAAGCGTGGGTAAGAGGCCAGGCGCAGCACCAAAGGAGAGTGGCCCTCAGCAAGGGGCGAGGCCTCTCCCCCGAGACTCTGGAAGGACGAGCTGGTAGCACCGCCTCCAGGTCACCAGCTGAGGCTGGGCAGGAGTGGGCCCAGGAGCCCAGGGCCTGCCCAGCTGCAGTGGGAACAGGGAACGGGTGAGGGTGAGCAGGGGGACACCATGAGGACGCGAACTCCCAAAAGAGAGGGCCAGGTCTGCGGGCACCTGCTGGGAGCCAGGCGCTTGCCCAGCGGCCGTGGACAGAGCAGCAGAGGGCACGTGGCCTCGAACGCAGCATGAGAGCTGCCCCTTGCGGGCACACCAGGGAGGGTCCCAGAACAGCACCCGTCCAACATGGAGCGGGAAAGGAAGGAAGCCCAGAGGGCTGCCAGTGGAGGAGGCAGGCGAGGCAGCGGACCACAGAGACAAGCTGGAGAGGACAGGACAGTGGGCTGGGGCTGGGGGCTGCCAGTGGAGGGGGCAGGCGAGGGGCGGACCACAGGGACGAGCTGGAGAGGACAGGACAGCGGGCTCGGGCTGGGGGCTGCCAGTCCAGACTGCGGCGTGGACAAGTCCCGGCGATGACGGCCAGGGTTCAGGCGTGGCAGTGGGCCATGACTCTGCCATGCCAGCAAACTGGTTTCATTTGAACTACATCTTTTGTAAGTCTCAGAGAACAGTAATGCCAATTAATAACAATATAGCAGCTTCGGGAACCAGCAGTTAGCGTAATGGCTATGTCTCTGGACTCCCATGTAGTCGACCGCGGTTCGCATCCTTGACCCGGTGGCTTAGAACTCACGCCGGGCGCATGTGCGTGCGTGCCCAAGATCCCGAGAGGAGAATGGAGGAGAAGGGATTGCGGCGTGACCATCCGTCCTTGGGGGTGATTTCTCGCTTTCTGTCTCTGTCTGTCTGGCGAGCGCATGCGCCCTATAACAATATAGCAGCTTCAAATACGAAAAATTATTCTTGTGTGTGCCTTTGGAAAGAAGGACTTTTAAAATTTGGATTTAAGAACAGATATCAAAAGAGAGAAAAAAACAAAATAAAACAAAAAAAGGTGACAACAAGGGAAACCTGTCTACCAATAAATGCCTGAGGTTGCAGTTTTCCCGCCTTCTCCAGAATGTCAAGTGGAGACACGAACACTGGCCTGTATTCAAATTTCACTTGTCACTGGGCCAGGCAATGGTATAGCAGTAAGGAGCTGGGCCCACGTGGGAAGGATCCCAGGTTCACATCCTGGCCTGGGACTCTTTTGATAAGCTAAGCCATCAGAGTAAATAAACTACTTTAAATTCTGGGGTTTGGGGCCACAGATGGTGTAATGGTTACGCCGCTGGCTGTGGTTCAAGTCCCGGACCTGGTAGCTTGAACCACCCCCCCCAGGCGCGTGTACACGCATGTCCAAGATCCGGGGAGGAGAATGGAGAAGGGCTGCAATTTGGCCCTCCCCCCCAGGGTGTAATTTCTCACTCTCCGTCTCTCTGTCTGTCTCTCCAGCGACGCTCGTTTCCCACGGCAAAAAAAACTCTATTAATTAATTAATTCTTGGGCTTATTGGCAATATCAACCAAATGGGCTAACCTACCATCCCAGACTAAGGACCCTGTTTACAGGTGACAAAACACAGAGCCCTGGGCCAGCAGGTGGCATGGTGGTTAAGGCGCTGGGCTCTCACAAGGCCAAGCACAGTCTGAACCCCAGACCCAGAAGCCTGAGACTCACACTGGGTGTGTGTGTGTGTGTGTGTGTGTGTGTGCGCCCAAATCCTGAGAGAAGAGAGCGGAAGGGATTGTGGTGTGGCCACGCCACCTGCGGAGGGTGGGGTTCTTGCTCTCACGCTCTCTCTCTCTCTCTCTCTCTCTGTCTCTGTCTCTCCCACCAGCACAAACCCTATTACAAAACTCTGAACACAAACAGGGCAGTAAGTTTAAGCCAGCCTGCTCCCCACCACAGTCCATTCCATGAAAGGGTTGCTGGCGCAGAGCACAAACACGTAGCCTCGGGAACAGCGGGCAAGTCTCCAGCCCGCGACAGGGCTCCCTGAGGTACCACTAGCAGCGGCCTCTATCCCGCCATTAAACCCTGGGCGTCGGAAAAGTCGTGACGCATTTTTGCATAGAAAACAAAATTGCGGCATTTTTCCAACAACCCCATACATCACCATTCTTAGAAGAAAGTCGCCATTTTTGAAACCACAGAGTAAGTACAGCATGAGTGACATCGAGTCCAAGGGCCCATCCCAAACCTGATCCGATGGTTTCTGGTATTTTCTAAAAAATAAGAAACGGTTTTACGTGCATCTTTATTTCACTGTCTTATAACTTAACATCGTAAATACTGGTTACAGTCTGGGGCTGTTCGCGTATTCCCGTTCCTGGTTAACCGACGTTAGCACTCCCCCTGCTGCGGACACTTAACACTGAACTCTTAGGCCACATTTTCACATATGTTTTTACAGAGGAACTTTCAAGAGATATTCAATAATGAAGTGGACCTTTCCAAAAAGCTAGTTCAGCATGAATTCCAGGGAAGCGTATAAAAACCAGTGCTGAAGTCTTCACACATATATCCCACGGAAAACTCGCGTCAGGGTTCACACTGCGGCTACAATGTCTGGGTTTGTGTTTTACTGCTTTTATCTGCTAAGACGATTTAATTTCTCACTCACGTTCTGAGACACCACAAGCACCTTCTCGTCAACAGCAAAACACACTCGGTGCGAAGCTCAGAGGCGGGGAGACATCGGACCGTGCCCACACGGCTTTGTCCTCCCCTAGCAAATCAGCGTGTCTGACAAAATCTAATTTCTTTTTTTTTTTTTTTTTTTTGGAGAGGTTTTTGCCATAGGGCGCGTGCGCTCACCAGAGAGAGACAGAGAGACAGAAAGCGAGAAATCACCCCCTGGGGAGATGGTCACGCCGCAATCCCCTCTCCTCCATTCTCCTCTAGGGATCTTGGGCACGCGCGCACACGCGCCCGGTGTGAGTTTAAGCCACCAGGTCCGGGATGCGAACCGCAGTCGACTACATGGGAGTCCAGCGACATAGCCATTAGGCTAACTGCTGGTCCCCCAGAAAATCTAATTTCTTAAAAAGCCTTTCCCTCTGAATCCGGACTCCCAGAACTCTAAAAATGCTTCCATCAGACTGCAGAGCACTCTTGTTCTAATTACTACCCTAAATAAACGTGTAGCAGAAATGTTCCCCGATCCAGGCCTCGCCAGCCATGGCGCTGCAGGGGAAGGGCATCGCTGCTCAGGCTGGAGCAAGGGGAGGCTGGGGTGGGACCTGAGGTCAACCTGGACCCCGGGGCACGCCCATGTGACCCTGGCCGGAGGGAGGATCCCAGAATGGCAACACACTGCTGGGGGTGCCTGTCTCCCTCCCTCTCCCTCTCCCTCCCTCTCCCTCTCTCAAGAATTAAACTTTTTAAAAAAATTTTCCAACAGATGGCATGGTGGCTAAAGTGCTAGATCCCACATGGCCAAATATGTGGTTCAAGTCCCAGGCCCGGCAGCCTGAAAATCACACTGAGAGGAGAACGGAGGGAAAGGGATTGTGGTGTGGCCATCTCCCTGGAGGGTGAGTTCTCCTCCTCCCTCTCTCTGTCTCTCCTTGGCAAGCGCATACACCTTATGGTAAAATCTAAAAAATAAAAGAATCAAGTTTCCCAATTCATAATTTCAATCTCTAACATTTATTACGTATATTCTTACATTCATGGAACTTCTAGGACTAATGTGAGTATAGAGTATCATGTACCCAAAAAAATAAGTCTAGAAAAAAATAAAGACGAATTTTCCAGAAAAATAAAAGATACTTCTCGATTATAAAGAACCTTGTCTCTCTTGTTTATTGCTACAGTTTCAAAGCCTGGTTCGGTTCCGACAAAAACCAGGTAGTAAGTAAATACTGGTGAAATTAAGAATGATTATTCCAGACAAAATTGGGTTAAGGCTGAATTATGCAAAAGAGATGGTGAATTTTATACTTCATTTTGGATTCAACTATTATCTTCAAGCTTGGGGCACAGAAAATTCTTACATACTGGTCTGAATAAAGGATTTCTGATTTAATACCAACTCACCTAGACATTAAAGGCTAATTTTTTTAAATATGCTTTTTTATTTAGAAGAGTTTTCGATTTACAGAGAGTTGCAAGGGAAACACGGTTTCCTCACTCCTGGGGCCCAGCCCCACCGTGTGGGCACCATGGTCCTCTGTCACCTGTAAGGCCAGCGTTGGCTCGTCAGAACTTCCAGCCCCACGTCTGAGCTCCTGTCTCAGACGCCACGGCACCACGCTCGGGCCACGGCGCTCCCTCACCTCCTCCGGTCTGGCCACTGCTCAGGCTTCACGGTTCGGAGGAAGGCGCGAGGGGATGTCCACCCGTCTGTCCACCCGTCTGTCCACCCGTCTGTCCACCCGTCTGAGCTGGCCTCACGTCTCCGAGTCACAGCCTGCTTTTCGGGAACATCGTACTTCAGGGCGTTCAGCTCGAGGCTCTCTGCATCTCCCCGTGTGTTCCACAAAAACTGCACGATGCCCAGGACGGGACGCACCAGGGACGTCCACGCGGCCAGCAGGGAGCCTGCACAGCGAGAAGCCGAGGGAGAACTTCGCGGCCATCAGACAGGGCGAGTGAGGGACCCCGGGGAAAGGGAGCCTGGACAGGCCGGCTGAGGGGCCAGGGATGCCCGGGGCGGGCTGGAGGGGACCTGGGCCCCGACGTCCGGGCCTCACCCCACTGTCAGAGGCCAACACGGAAGCCGCTGGCCATGGCCCACTCTCCTCTCTAACTCCCGTTTCATTTATCAGAGTACACGGGAGGTTTCAAGAAGTTCATGGAAAATGAAATTAAATGCATGTTGGTGCAAAAAAGTTGGAAACCCATGCACAGTTCTGTGATAATACACAACTTCCACGAACTCTTCAAAGTCCTCATGTATTTGGCCGTTTTTATGAACAGTCTCTAATCTTTTTTTTTTCTTAATTTTTGCTATAGGGCACATATGGTAGTGGGGGGGGGTGAGAAATCACCCCCAGGAAGGGTGACCATGCCACAGTCCCTTCTCCTCCACTCTCCAGGATTTGGGGCATGCACGCACATGTGCCCAGTGTGATCTTCAAGCCACAGGGTCTGGAACTCGAACCAGGTGACTGGCCATGTAGAATACAGCCACCTTAACCTCCATGCCACCTGCTGGCCCCTCTAACCACTTCTTTAAAATGAAAATGAAGTGTCAGCCAGGTCCCAGCAATGGGGACAGTGTAGTCAGGGAGATCTCTGCACAGGTGCCCACAGGGAACCCAGGAAGGAGTGGCACCATGCCTGGGACTGGCGTGTACGGGGAGCTGTCCCCGATGCCAGGCGTGGAGGAGCAGGGACTGGAAAGTTCTGCCAGACCCAGAGAGAACAGCAGTCAGGGAATGGCCACCCAACGGGGGTCATGGCCCTCTCTCTGCAGGGAAGAAGGCAGGTGAACACATGCCTTGACCCCACTCTGACCCTGCCCTTCTACCCTGTTAGCACTGCACACTGTCGGGAACCAGAGAGGCCAGAAGGCAGAGGGCTTAATGTTGTCCACGTGCATGGGTGTCCCAGGGCAGGGGGGAGCGTGGACGCAGCTCTCGAAGGAGGGTGAGCTGAGCTTCACCTTGATTCCCGTCCCCAGGTCTTCCTCGGCTGCCCTGCGCACTCCCCCGACAGACCGAAGCCCGGGTCCCACACACCTCGCGGCAGGTGCTCCAGGTCCCCTGCAAGGAGGGCTGGACGTGCCTGACTACCGGGACATCGCGGCGCAGGGCTGCGGCAGGAAACAGGCCCAGGGCACGCCTGCAAGCCTGGACCCTGCGGACGCGAGAGACAGCCGCTGAGGCCAGCCCTGCCCTCGTCACAGAGGGGCCGGCCGGCCCCAAACGCAGCGTAAGTGCAGGACACAGGAAGGCAGTCCCACGGCCAGCGCGGTCAGGTCCCTGTCCCCGCAGCCTGAGAAACACCCTGGGTGGGTGCTCACGTGTGCCCCACGCCCCTACAAGATGGAGAAATGGACAGGCCTTCAGTGTGGCCATGCCCCACCGGGTGCTTTCTCTGCTTCCTCTCTCTGTCTCTTTCTTGAGAGAGAGAGAGAGAGAGAACACACCTCTAGTGTTAAAAAATAATAAGAAGAAAACGATGAAGAGCAGGTTGACCTGCACGTGCTCCAGAACCTGAGCGTCTCCCACAGCCAGGCTGTCGCTCAGCTCTGACACCCCCACGTCAACACAGGACAGAGCCACGTCCAAACGCGTAACACCTTAGCCTGGGGTCACCCGCGCTGCTGCTTCAGGAGCTCCGACGCGGGGCTGCTCTCCGGAGTGGGGAACACGACGACACCTTCGACACCTCACTCCCTGTCCTCAAACACCTCCCGCTCTCACTCCCGACCCGCGTCTGGCGAAGTTCCAGAGTCTTCAGCTACCGCCGTGTGTCCAGACGGCCGTTCCGTGTCCACAGCACGACGGACTCCACGCGGATGGCCACGGGTGCCCCGGCCACCATCAGTCTCCCCAGCCAGAGACTAGAGTCACCTTAAACGCTTCCTCCTCCTCATTTCCAACGCCCGGTCGCCACCAAACTGTCGATTATTACCTTCTAAATACCATTAAAGCCGATCCCTCTTTTTTTTTTTTTTTTTGAGAGGTTTTTGCTATAGGGCACGTGCGCTCGCCAGACAGACAGAGACAGAGAGAAAGTGAGAAATCACCCCCCAGGGGGATGGTCATGCCGCAATCCCTTCTCCTCCATTCTCCTCTCGGGATCTTGGGCACGCACGCACACGCGCCCGGCTTGACTTTAAGCCACCGGGTCCAGGACGCGAACCGCGGTCGACTACGTGGGAGTCCAGCAACATAGCCATTACGCTAACTGCTGGTTCCCCGATCCCTCCTTTCCATGCTGACGTCCCACTACTAGTTCAATCCCTCTCTCCTGCCCGGACCTCCGGCCTCACAGAGCAGAGCGTCCCGACGCAGCCAGCAAGACCTCCTGGAACACGCAGGCCTCATCACCACACGGCTGACACCGCCAAGTCCTGTCTGCTCCCCGGCTGGCCTTCCTGCTCCGGAAGCAGGGCGGTGGCTGCTCCTGCACGTGCCCCCCGCCCCCCGTGGGCGCCACGCCTCTCCCGTGGCACCCGCGGAGCTCTGTGTTCAGCGCAATCTACTCAGAATGCTCCCGTACCTGCCCCTCCCAGAAAAGCAACGCTCGCTCCCTGAGCCCGGGGACCCGAGGAAGCCGTCTTACACCCTGGAGCCAAGTACCCTGCCTGCTGCCTCCGCAAAGCCGTGAGCCGAGGGCCGGCCACGCTGGGCCCGGGGTCTGTCCTCAGCCTGCTGCACGGCACGTGTTAGGCCAAGTTAGCTTAATCCCCGCCACGTTAGGGAATGCTGAGCCGAGTTAGCTTAATCGCTACCCTGTTAAGTCTTCAAGGATGGAGCCTACTTTGTTAGGGCCTCAAGGACGGAAACTAGGAGTCTGGGAACTCTCAGATAGTGGAAAACCTCCGAGGCAAGGTCATCCAGACCCTTAGCTGAGAGCCCTTATCTAGACCTGAGCAGGTGGTGACAGCTGGACCCTCACTTCTCATATCCTTGATCTTAGGCTCGGGGTCCTGGTTAAGGCCCGCTGCAACGGGCAGAAACTCGGACCCCAGCTAGCTGGAAAAAGAATAAAAGCCTCTTTTGCAGTTGCGTTGTCGTTGTCCTTTCTGCGTCTCCATCAGTTACACCGATCTCTGGACCCTTACATGGAGCCAAGTACCCTGCCTGCTGCCTCCGCAAAGCCGTGAGCCGAGGGCCGGCCACGCTGGGCCCGGGGTCTGTCCTCAGCCTGCTGCACGGCACGGGGATGCAGTGTTTGCTGAGGAAGACATTTTAATGCAAGTCCTTGGACTTACTAAAGCAAAAGGGAGTAAGACTGAAATATCTGAGGGTCGGTCTGAAAATCACCCGGATGTAGATCAAGTTACTAGTAAATAAAACTCCTGATTGGGCGGACGTCCAGTCCAGCCCTGACAATGCCAGCTTCTCCTTCCTTACGACTGCACACAGCACACTGAAAATGAGCCTCGCGTACTTCAACCTCTCTGTGACAACAGATTTTCCAAGGAAGGTTACTTGTCTCGTAGATGTCTTTCTGTCCAGGAACGCGGAGGAACAGCCGCGCTGTGGAATATCCCGCGACAGCTCTTCAGTGAATAAGAAAGTGAGACTTTATTTTCAAATGCTGTTTATAGTCAATGACTTTTTATTTCCCAGAGGGCATGTGCACTCACCAGAGAGAAGCAGAGAGAGAGAAGAAAAGTGAGAAATCACCCCAAAGGGTGGCCACCTTACCATCCTTTCTCCTTTTGGGGTTTTGGACATGCACACACACACGTGGCTGCCATGTCTTTCAATCCCCTGGGTCTGAGACTCCAGCTGCGTGGCGAGCCATGCGGGATCCAGCTGCCGTAACCACCTCGCCAGAGGCTGGCTCTCGGTCGCTGATTTATGATAACCTCTCTAAGTTAGCGTTAAGAACTGAGGCTCATGCAGTGACTTCCCGAGAAGCTGACACGGTGCACACACATGCTTTGTTCTGAGAGACGGGCCCAGGTCACATCCGACTTGTGTCACCGACATGCCACTTGATACAGCACTGAAACGCTGGGATTCGATTCCCGTTCACACAGCACCCCGTGCGAGCTGGTTATTTCCAGTTACTCACTCACGCAATATTTACAAAAGTCTCTGGACAGCTGTTTCTTCCCCCCACACACTGAGAAGTGCGGACAGCCTGCCAGTCTGCCGAGGGGAAGCTGCAGGGTGCGCGGGGAGAAGGGTCCGCTCAGCACCAGAGGCCCGAGGCCTTCCCCGGCGGGTGGAACAAGAGGACGCCTGGACACCCGCCTGGGCCCCACTTCAGCCTGGACAAGAGCCACACTGCAGGAGGAAGGCTCTGCAGGCTGCAAACGCCATGCCAACCCCAACAACGCCCAAAGGGGCTGGCCTGCGAGAGTACTTCCCAGCCCTGAGCAACAGGTGCCCAGGAGGGCTTCCGCCTCCGAGCAGTCCTCCCCTCCCCACTTCTCTATTCTAAACCAGACCACCTCCGCTTTTCAGGAGCTACTCACAGTTTTAATCTGCTAATGGCATTCTATATTTTCCCTGGATTTAAAGGAAATTTTCTCTATATATTCTTCTTCTGGGCTAACCGGTGGCATGGTGGTTAAGGCAACCCGATCCCACATGGCCAAGAGGGCGGGGTGAGCCCCAGACCCACCAGCATAAAAAACATGTTGGGTGCACATGCCCCAAATCCAGAGACGAGCAGAGAAGGGACTGCGGCATGGTCATCCCCCCAGGGAGGTGCTTTCTGCCCCCCACACCCCAGCAAGCACATGTGCCCACTAGTAAATTAAAGGAAAAATGGTTTTCTGTATTTCTTTTTCCACTTATCGTAGAGCACAGGTACAAGACAGGGAGGGAGTGGAGGAGGAGGGAGAGAAGCACTCTGACCGGGTCCTGCCCTGCTGCAATCCCCGGGCGTCTAGCTCTGTCCATCTCGGGCAGATGGACACACGTGCGCTGTGTCTTCAGACTGGCCTGGCCGTCCACATGACCCCGAGCACTGCGGCTGGGCCAGAGCGGCGCCACCAGGCTGTTCTGAACCAGTCCTGCGGGGACTTGGTCCCTGCTGCGCCCGCACGCTGTGCTCTCTGACTGACAGTACTCTGAAGCAGACAAAGGCGATGACGGGCTCAGCGTCCATATTTTAAAAGGTCTTAATCAGATCAGGCGTTTTCGATGGACGGCAACCAATCCGGCCATCGACTGTCTAAGTAAAGAAAAACACGCATGGATCTTTAGAAGGCTTATTTTTAAGTCAGACCTCAACTTAAAAATGAGTGAGGCAGGACCAGCAGGTGACATGGTGGTTAAGGCTCTGGGCTCCCCACGGTCATCCCGGCTGGAGTCTTGGACTGGCTGCTGGCTTTTCCACTTCCTCCCACTCTCTCGGTCCGTCTCTGCAGAGAGCGCACGGGCCCTACGGCAAAGACTGTGTTGATTAGCACAGGGGCCGTTAGAAACCATTTCATTTCTGAAGCGAGTGGTGTGTAAGACACGTGGTTGGCACACAGGCTGCAGAGGCGCCACCAGGACATCCCCGCAATGGAGGACACGCTGACCGGGCAAGGCTGGCGTCTGACGCGCACGGCCCTCGCTGTCCAAGTCCCCCACTCTTCACTCCCCTGGAGGACGCAGCCTCCCCGGGCCCTCAGAGCATCGGAGCATCGTCCTTGCACCTGGGTCTTCGCACCTGCACGGGAAGGGCCCACTTACCCAGGTGCCAGGGGAGCCAGGACAGATTTCAGGCCAGCCAGAGCGGCAAGGCCGTGGGTCCTTGCGGCGCCTCCTGGCCAACAGCGGAAGAGCCCAGCAGGATTAAGGCCAGAAACTGCTTTCCTGTACCTCACCCGCTGGGAGCAAGAGCCTGGAGGCAGGGACGGCGAGACCCATCTCTTCCTACGGATAGATCCCGGACAGCGAGCCGCACAGCCCACGCTGAGCACGGCCGACTGGGCCCTGGGAGGTCACCTGGTAGGAGAGAGGGACCAGAGACAAGGGAAGGGGCCATCAGCCGCCATGGCTCCTGGGGAGGGAGGAGGCAGATGGACAAGGAGGCCTTTCGGGAGGGATGGCTGGGCAGAGCACCCATCAGGAGAGGAGGAGGACCCGCAGGTGCAGGGAAGGAGGCGCACAGAGACCCTGAGCAGGACAGGGCAGGTGTGTGACAGGTGGCAGCTGGGCGGGTACCAAGGGGACAGGGCTCAGGCAAGAGTGGAGGCACAGAAAGGAAAGCCTCTACAGCCTTGGCAGGTCACGGTAAGGAGCTCAGGTGTTTGGCTTGGTTTGGTTTTTAGTTTTGCTATAGGGCGCATGCACTTGCCAGAGAGCGAGACAGAGCGAGGGAAGTGCGAAATCCGCCCCAGGGGTGGCCACATCACAGTCCCCTCTCCTCCACTGTCCTCTGGGATTGGGCACACGTGCTCACATGCCGTGTGATTGTCAAGCCGCTGGGCTCAGGACTCTAACTACAGAGTGATCCCGGGGGGACCCGGCGCTTATGCCAATTTCATGCCGAAGTGTGGTGGCGACCACTGCAGACAGCCGAGGGCAGCTCCGATGGTCTCTGCGCAGAATGAACTGCAGGTGGTCCCGGCAGTGGGGACAGCAGACGCGGTGACAGCAGCTCAGAGAGGTGACGGAGCGTGACCAACCCCAGTGACTTCTCGCTCTCTCTCCCTCTGCCTCTCTGTGTCTCTGGTGAGTGCACACGCCCTATAGCAAAAATCTCTCTCTAAAAAATAAAGAGCAATCACTAAAGAATTTCACAGACAAGAATAACAATGCCTAACATGAAAAATGTACTTGAGCATAAACTCGGGGCCCAGGACTAGACCCCCACACTCCTGCTCCCTCCACCTCTCACCACGGGAGCAGGGCTGGGAACGCCCCGACTGCGGTCCCCTGGCTGCGGTCCTGGGGCCTAGGCAACATCACGCGGGTCCAAGGAGAGGATGGGATGCCAGAGGAAGGAAGAGCTCGCGGGACCCGAGGGTCACCCCAGGGCACCTTGGGCCGGCCCCCTATCAAAAGAGCTCCCCTCTGCTGTCCTGAGGTCCCAAGCACACTCCCTGCTTCCGTCCTCTGCCATCAGCTGCTCTGATGTGGCTTCCCCCGGCTGCAGCCCGACCCGGGGCCCAATTCGTTTTCACATACAGTGAGTGTGCGGAAGGCAGGTGGCACCTACGCCGAGCCTCCGTGAAACGGTAAGAATGGCTGCTTCGCTCAGCGCGTACCCGTCTATGCCACGCACCACCCAGGGCTGCAGTGTGTTCGCTCACGCAGCCGCATGAAGATCCCATCCCCCTCCACAGCAGCGCAGGGCGGCCTGAGATACAAGGAGGGAAAGCAACCCGCCAGCCAGCGAGAGGCAGCCCGGGCTGTGGCGCTGTCCCCGCGCCCTGAGCACTTGAGCGGCCCTGCCACCAGGGTCTGCGCCAAAGTCGCGTTCTCCGGGAACAAAGGGAACCCTGTAGTCGCGCCCCCCAGGAAGGTCTGAGACCGGCTTTGAGGCAGCATCGCACATCCGTCCAAACGGAGGAGGCCCAGCCCACGTCTACATGGGCCCTCTAGTGCCGACAGGACACCAGTGGTTTCCAGAAAATCAGATAATTCCCGAAGAAGGAAGAGCACTCGTTTTCCCTTGTATGTGGGAAGAGGACGCAGCTCTGCACACACTAGTCAGTCCTGCAGCAGCGCAGCCCTGCAGGGAGAGCACCCACAGAGGGCATGGTTAGTGTGGAAGGGGTGCTCAGCTCGGAGACAGATGGCATTCTTCAAACGTCAGCGCCATCCCCGCAGAATGCTCCGCTCCCCAGCGAGGCCATTAAGCTGATGTTACCAACCGTAGCCACGAAGAAAGGAGTTGGTCTACGCTGACAGAGACGGAGAGGAGACAGAAAGGTCGAGATGTTCTCATTACCCAGCTGTTTCCCGGGTTAACCTTCTCAAGAAGTGTCTCCTCAGCTAGAGTCCGCCCCGGGACTGCCACCACCCAGGGCTGCACACGGCGGACAATGAGGAAAAGCAGGAACAGCGACATTCGGGGGACTGGACAGACGCGCAGTCTAGGTAAGGATGCCTGCTGCACAGCAGCGCGCTGGCCCCGTCACCTGGGGTGCAAACACCGCCCAGTGACGCGTGCCTTCCGGGCCCACGCGGTGCATCTCCAAACAGCTCCAAGTCGCCCCGCGGAGGCCCCTCTAAAGACTCACCCCTAGGGACCAGCAGTTAGCATAATGGCTATGTCGCTGGACTCCCACGTAGTCAATCGCAGTTCACGTCCCGGACCCGGTAGCTTAGAACTCACGCCGGGCGCATGTGCGTGCGTGCCCAAGATCCAGAGAGGAGAATGGAGAAGGGATTGCGGCGTGGCCATCCCCCCTGGGGGGGTGATTTCTTGCTTTCTGTCTCTCTCTGTCTGTCTGGCGAGCGCGCACGCCCTATAGAGCCCGCCACCGAGAAAGTAAAAAAAACCCAAAAAAAAAAAAAAAAAAAAAAAAAGACTCACCCCTAGAGGCAGAGCTCACCACAAACATGCAGTGTCTCAATAATCCTACTAGGCTTACTTTTTCCCTTTTAAAATGCACGCATGGCCAGCTCGGTGGCCTGGTAGTGAAGGCAGCTGGATCCCACGTGACCAGCTACACGGTTCTGGTCCCGGATCCAGAAGCTTGAGAAACATTGGGTGGGGTGTGCATGCCCCAAATCCTAACAGGACGAGATGGGAAGGACTGCAGTGTGATCAGGTCTCAGGAGGGCTGCTATCTCCTCTCTCTGTCTCTCTCTCTCTTTGGCAACAGCACAAACCTTCTAACAAAAAATAAATAAATAAATCATGCAAACTTTATGTTCGAGTCTACAAAAATCTATTCTGATTTTGCCTTTGTCGGGGGTTGGGCTAAGGTAACATAAA
Source organism: Tupaia belangeri chinensis (assembly GCF_000334495.1). Taxonomy (NCBI): domain Eukaryota; kingdom Metazoa; phylum Chordata; class Mammalia; order Scandentia; family Tupaiidae; genus Tupaia; species Tupaia belangeri. The sequence continues at coordinate 474,698 of NW_006159670.1, forward strand.
ACATTCCTTTTTACTTCCAGAAAGGACATGTACTCATCAGAGACAGAGAGACGGGTGAGGAGGAGAGACCCGGCGAGGACACGGGCATATCTGTCCCTCTCCTCCATGTCTCCCCCTGTGTGGGTTTGGGGCACGCATACACAGCCACCTGGCATTTTGGTTTTCGCCCTCTGGCTGGTCTGAGCTCACTTGGGCTGCCCGGGGGCCCTGGGCCTACAGGGAGGTGCCAGCCTCTTGGTGGAAGAGGCTTGTGCGGGCACCGCAGGACGCAGTGGGACGGCTTGACCACTGGCCACCGGCACGTGCTGGCCGCGACCTCCTCCACCTTCGTGGTCCTGCTGGAGCAGGCGCAGCGCAGGCTCCCGTGCCGCGGTAGCACTGGGTGACAGCGCCGGCCGTGGGGACGCCCGGTACTCGGGACCTGCTGTGGGGAGTCGTGGCGCGGCCAGATGCCAAGTTCCTCACCTGCAGCGGGGACTGCTCCAACACCTGCCCACAGCGGACCATCTCCCCGGAGGACGTCTGCACCTTCTTCAGCTGAGACCGAAGTACCAGAAGCGGGACTTGGCGACCACGTGGGTGGGGTGAAGATGTGCATGGGGTAGAGGGGCGGCTGCTGCACCTGGGGGGACAGGCAGGGCCCCACCACCCTGTATGCTCCAACGTGCCCGAGGCCTTCATGGCGCTCCGTGCTCCCTGCATTTTTTTAAGAGAAATTTGTGCTATAGGGCACATGCGCTCACCAGAGACAGGGAGACATCATGGCAGGTGCGGGGGTGGAGGGGGTGGCCACGCCGCAATCCCTTCTCCTCCATTCTCCTCTCAGGATTTCGGGCAGGCACGCACACCGCCCAGCATGAGTTTTAAGCCACCAGGTCTGGGACTCAAGACACGGTCGACCGCGTGAGAGTCCAGCGACTTAGCCATTACGCCACCTGCCGCCCCCAGCGTGTTTTTCGAGATTCCACAGCCAAGACTCGATCACAGCTGGCCACGTGGCGTTCAGCTCCCCTAACCACGAGGCTCCGGGATTGGCCTTAAAACGTCACTGCTCTTTTGGGCCCACACTGCCAACCCAGGGAGGTGGGCCGAGTTCACCCCGGGACGTTCCACACCTCCCACCACCAGGAGTGGGTACAGACAGCCGACACTGAGGGGCCAGCAGGCAGGTGGTGGGGAAGGCACTGGACTGACACAGCCAACTGCAGTTTGGGTCCCAGACCCAACAACTCGAAAATCACACCAGGAGTGTGTGCGTGCATGCCTAAAATCCCAAGAGGAGAATGGAGGAGAAGGGACTGTGGTGTGGCCATCCCCCCGGGGTGATTTCTCACTCTCCCTGTCTCTATCTCTGTCTCTTGTCTCTTTGGCAAGCACACGTGCCCTATAGCTAAAAAAAAGTCTCAAAACCAAAATTGAGATTGAGACTAAGGCTTTTTTAAAATGTAGGAGCCCAGGACCAGTAGATGGCACAGTACTTACATTGTTGGACTCCATGTGGTGGACCACAGTTCGAGTCCTGGACCGGGCAGCTTAAACCTCTCCTGGGCGTATGTATGTGCGTGCCCAAGATCCCAAGAGGAGAATGGAGGAGAAGGGATTGCAGTGTGGCCATCCCCCTGGGAGGTGATTTCTCACTTTCCGTCTCTCTGTCTCTCTGTCTCTCTATGTCTGTCTGGCAAGTGCATGTGCCTTATAGCAAAAACCTCTCTCTCAAAAAAAGTTAACGGTATCCACAAACCGGTATTTAACACTCAGGTTCGGTGCTGTTCCCACCTCTCCTCGCACACTGCAACCACCTGGACAGCACCAGTGCCCGACCCCCGGCCACCCAGGCCATCTGGATGTCACCAGTTCCCAACCCCCGGCCACCCAGGCCACCTGGATGGCACTAGTGCCCAACCCCCACCCACCCAGGCCACTTGGATGGCACTAGTGCCCGACCCCGGCCACCCAGACCACGTGGTTGGAACTGCGGGGTAGGGGACAGGACGAGGCCGGCACTGGGTCTTGTCGCTTTCAGCTCCACTAGCTGACTTTAAAAGGGAGCGGGTTTCAAACCACCGTCTGGAGGGTTCTGAAGAAACATTAAGATCCCAGAGAGATGCAAGAACACCAAAGTCAACGCGTGGGGACAATTTCCTTGTCCCTCCTTCTAAACCCAGCCCTCCTGGAGGCACAGAGAATAATAAGGTCTCTCACTCATGCTCACACACGTACTCACACCCACGTGCACACACGTACTCACACACATGCACTCACATGCACTCACACTCACGCACACGCAACACTTCACATACACACTCACACGTACACACATGCACTCATACACTCACACTCACGCACATGCAGACACACTCACACACTCACACACACGTACACACATGCACTCACACTCACACACAGTCACACTCCCTCACACACACATGCACACACACTCACACTCACACAATGCAGTCACACTCACACACGTACACATGCACTCACACTCACACACATGCACATGCGGTCACACTCACACACACGTACACACATGCACTCACACTCACACACACAGTCACACTCACATACTTACACACACATACACACATGCACTCACACTCACGCACACGCAGTCACACTCACATACTCATACACATGCGTACACACATGCACTCACATGTACTCACACTCACGTACACATAGTCACACTCACATACTCACACATGTACACACATGCACTCACACACTCACACTCATGCACATGCAGTCACACTCACATACTCACACACGCATACACACATGCACTCACACACACACGCAGTCACACTCATACTCACACACACTCACACTCACGCACATGCACACCCTGCCCTGCTGGAGCGGAGATGAGAAGTCCAGCAAGAAGACTATCAAAAGCAGATGTGAGATCAAGGGTCTCCAACAGGACACAGAAACGTCCAGGGTTCAGTGAAAATACTCATTATACCAAGAACCAAGAGTCCAAACTTAATTTAAAAAAATACAATCAACAAATTCTAGCACCAAGACAGCAGAAATGTTAGAATTCTGACAAAGATTTTAATGCTGTGATAAAAATCAATGAAACTAAAAGTTTTCAAGGAGCAGGTATGAACATGGTAGGTAAAATGGGAGCACTACCCGGTGCCCTTGGGCCCTGGAAGGCGGCACTCCGCGGGCCCCGCCAGGACTGCACAGGACGAGGGGCGTGGGGGCTGGGGATGCCATGGGCCCCGAATTCAGCTGCACCTCAGCCTACGGGTTCCCGGTCCTCGTTCACGGCAACTCCGCTGGTGTGATGATCTAAGCTGACTTTATAAAGGAGACCACCGAACGCGTCAAAGACCTGCCCACGAGGACAGCGAAATCCCTGTGGGATGAATGTGTGTCCAAGGGGCTGGGTTAGATAAGAGCGCGGGGCAACTGTCCCCTGAGGTTGGCTTTGACCTGACACTGAAAGCCTGAATCATCAAAGTAAAAATGATAAATCTGGGAACCAGCAGCTAGCGTAATGGCTATGTCGCTGGACTTCCACGTAGTCGACCGCGGTTCGCATCCTGGACCCGGTGGCTTAAAACTCATGCCGGGCGCTAGTGCGTGCCCAAGATCCCAAGAGGAGAATGGAGGAGAAGGGATTGCGGTGTGGCCATCCCCCCTGAGGGGTGATTTCTCGCTTTCTGTGTCTCTCCTTGTCTGTCTGGTGAGCGCATTCGCCCTATAGTGAAAAACTTCTCCAAAAAAAAAAAAGTAAAAATGATAAATCTGATTTCTCCAAAACTTATCACGCCTGCTCTCCAAAACAACCTGGGGAGAGGAGGCAGAGACGGGCGACACCCTCACGAAGGACAGCCAAGCAGACTCCGGGAGGAGCTGCAGAGCCCGACAGCCGGGAACAAACGGCACCTCCCCAGAGGACGCGGTGGCAGGTGCGCACGTGAGAAGACAGGGCCGGTAATTAGCCATCAGGGAGACGCGAATCAGCGCCACAAGGAGGCCCCTGAGCCTAACGGGACGGCCGGGGGCAGGGGGAGCACGTTCTGGCTGGATGCAAAGACACCGGGCCACTCAACCACTGCTGGTGTGCCTGCGACGTGGCACAGACACTTGGGGAAACAGCTTGAAAAAATTAAATATGCAACTGACATGTGACCCAACAGCTGGACTCTGGCATTCATACTATTGAAATGACACCTCAGTGCTGGTTGTTTTTATTGTCAGAGGGCACGTGAGCTGTGGTGGGGGGGGCATAATCACCCCACAGTTCTTTCCCCTCCTCCTCGTCTCCACCCTGTCAGGATTTGGGGCAGGCCCCACAATTGTGCACCATGTGTCCTTCGAGCCAATGGGGCTGGGATTTGAACCATAGTCGTTTATGTAGGAACCAGCTCCCTTAAACATTAAACTGCAAGGCCAGCCTGAAATTTCATTTTAATACATAAAACCTATACATGAATGTCCATAATAGATTTATTCATAAAATCAAAAATGGTAAACAATCCAGATAGCCTTCAGCGGGTGAGTGGTCGAACACTCTGGTGCAGCAATACCACGAACGCTGGTCAGCAGTAACGGAGACTGTGGACACGTTCAGAGCCTGCACCGATCTTCAGAGAACTGTACCAAGTGGCAAAAGCAAACCCAAGACAATAAGGCAATCTCATGGGCCCGCAGGTGGTATAGTGGTTAAGGTGCTGGATTCCCACATGGTTGACCACGGTTCAAGTCCTGGGCCCTGTGTCTTGAAACACACACCAGGTACGCCAGCGTGTGTACCCAAATCCTAAGAGGAGAATGGAAGAGAAGGGATTGTGGACCATACCCCCCCGGGGTGGGGGTGGGGAGACAGAGATTTCTCACTTTTTGTCTCCCTGTCTCTGGAGAGCATATGTGTCCTACAGCAACACACTCTCAAAAGAGGAAAAAAAATAAAAGACATCCTGGAAATGATAAAACTACAGAAACACAGGACAGACAGTGGTCACAGGAATGAGGACACAGCCGAGAAGGCAGGGTGGAGGGCACAGCAGTGGGAGAGCGCTTACAACAGCTGCGTCACTGTCAGCAGCCCGGCTGTGACGCTGCCACAATTTTGGAAGACATTCCCATTGGGGGTAGCTAGCAAAGTGACACGGGGTCTTTTCTCAGGGCTTCTTAAAACTGCATGTGGGGCCAGCAGGTTGTGTGGTGGTTCGGGTGCTGGACTTCCACATAGCTGAACATGGTTCCAGTCCCAGACCCAGCGGCTTGAAAATCACACCAGGCATGCGTGCCCAAAATCACACGGGGAGAATGGAGAAGGGACTGCAGCATGGCTGTCCTCCCTGAGCGGTGACTTCTCACTTTCCCTCTCTCTCTCTCTCTCTCTCTCTCTCTCCCCGGGGGCAGGCACCCTCTGTGGATAGATGACTGATTGATTGATGGATTGATAGACAGACAGACAGACAGGTAAGAAACTGCATGTGAATGTTCTCCAATTTAGAAGTTTAATTAAAAGAAAATGAAGGTGAAGGGCCCACCACACCCTGCCTGCAACTCGTCGCAGCAGCAAGTACTTGGGAGTGATATTTCTGCTTGTTCCAGACTTTTCTTGCCTGGCCATTTTTATCCCAAGCATTTCCTCCAAGGTCAGGAGTCCCAGGGGCACGCTGTGGCCTGGCCAGGAGCAATCATTTCCTGGTGACAATGTACTCGGCGTCAGCTCACACCTACAGAGGGCGGCCAGGGTGAATGCCCTTCTGTCACCTTCTTTGTTCTCTTGCACCTCTTCAGAGAAGAATGAAGGCGGGAGGGCCCTCTGGCCAGGCCACTGCTCTCCAGAGCTGTCTGTGAGGGACCACGCCTTCCTGCACACAGGGAGGGGTCACTTCCCTAACCCCTCAGCACCACAGCCCATCCCAGGGGGGCGGGTACTACTCTGCAGTATGTTTAGGGTAAGAAGAACCCACCTGCAACTCAATCCACATCCGGAGAGTCCAAGCCCGCGTCACCAGGTGCGGTAACGAATCGCGCACCTTGCACCTCCCAGTCCTTAGAACTCCCCGGACCCAAGGACTCATGGAGCCCGTCTACACGGAGGAACTACTGAGCACAGGAAGGTGAAGTTGTACGCTGAACTGAAAGCCCAGGAAGGGAAAATCACAACCTCTCTTGATAGTCACTCTGGAGTTTCACTACGTCATCTGTCAGGCCGCGCAATCGTCTGCGTCTCCTGACTGCGGGAACCGGTCCGTGTGGTTTGCTCAGCTGAAACCACTCCCAACCATGCAGGCACCTGGGGCACCTGGGGCAGAAAGCAGGCCCTCCAGCCTGGGTCTGCGGGTGCCTCCGTGAATACTCCACGGCCTATCTCGGGAGTGCGGCTGCTCACGTGACCTCTGCAACGTGGAGGGGAGAGAGAAGCACCCGCGTCGAGGTGTCCTCATGCCACCGGCCCTCCCCCTAGGTCCCGGCGGAGATCTGACCAGCACGGCAGCCTGGGACGCACCGGCTGCACCACCCAGCCTGTGCCTGAACCGTAAATAGGAAAACGGATAGGACAGGAAACAATGGCAAATAACAAAACGGAGCTGTAAATAGGAAAAACGCCTGCACCCTCAGGGTACAAACTGCGTGGTGACAAGGCGGGTCGGCAGTGGTCACCACGCCGAGGGACTTCTGCCCTCCGGTGCTCTGGGCACGTCAGCGACATGCAGAGCGGGGGCAGCATCGCACCGGCTTTGGCTTACACACTTCAGCCTGAGTCCATGTGAGGAGGGCCTGCGGGGCGGCGGGAGGAGAGGCCGTGCCGCTCCCCGGGCCCAGTCCCTGGATGCCTCTCCCGTGCGCTTCACAACGCTGAGCCTGCCCCGAGGTCCGTGGAGCGCGTGTCCTGTAAACAAGCCTCCGCCTTCGTCCACGCGCAGCTGAACACAGGGTGGCGGGGGCTGCTCCGACGACGTGCCGCTGTGAGAATGGAGGGCGGCCTCCGTGGCAGCCTGCTAAAGGCTTTGCTCTGTGAGTTACGCAGCGTGCTGGCATCGGGGCTGAGGCTGGAAGTCACCCCGCTATGACGCGCTCTCCGAAGTCCGTCCCTGCTCCTGCAGACGAGTGCTGCAGGAGCCTGCAGGTGTGCTCGGGCGTGCACACGCATGACGCCTCTGCCAAGCTGGCAGGGCTGTCGGGGCGCGCCCAGGCCTGTGCGCCCTCCTCCTCTCCAGTCCTGCTCTGAGGGGCAAGTGCACTGGCAAGGCCAGGCCACCCGCGTTCCGTGGGCATCGACGGAGGAAAGGCATGCACGTCTCCCGGCATGACAATTCTGTTTAGGGATTATTTAACTTTATTTATTTTATTTGTTTTAATTGGACCAGAGAGGGGCAGAGAGAGATAGAAAGTGAGAAAGCAAGCTGCCAAGTCGGGGATTCAAACCATGGTCAGCCATGTGGGGGTCCAGCACCCTTAACCACCATGCCACCTGCCGGCCCTCTTCATTAGAATTTTATCTAAAAATTAAAGCATAATTAGAAGTTTAGGCCCAGCATGTGGCATGGGGGTTAAGGTACTGAATTCAACATGGCCAGCTGAGCCGTTCCAGCCCCAAACCAGGTGGCTTGAAACCCGCACTGGGCACATGCGCGTGTGTGCCCCAATCCTGAGGAGAAGCGAGGAGAGGAGACTGCTGCGTGACCATGCCCCTCGGGGCCCCTTCTCATGTTCCCTCTCTCCTCGGTCTCTAAGAAGCAAAAGCAACCTATGGCAAATCAAAAAATAAAAATAAAAGCCTGTCAAGCACTTCTTTTTATGGAACACATCTATGAAGCAGATAGTAGTCCCATAAAAAATCTCCCCTCACGTGCTGAGTGTCTAAACTCTTTGTAAAATAACGCTGTGTCCCATAGGCAGAGCTAGGGCACAACAGCAGGGCACTCCCGCCACC
>NW_006159670.1:484764-510862 GCF_000334495.1 Tupaia belangeri chinensis
TCTGTGGGAATGGAGGGCGGCCTCCGTGGCAGCCTGCTAAAGGCTTTGCTCTGTGAGTTACGCAGCGTGCTGGCATCGGGGCTGAGGCTGGAAGTCACCCCGCTATGACGCGCTCTCCGAAGTCCGTCCCTGCTCCTGCAGACGAGTGCTGCAGGAGCCTGCAGGTGTGCTCGGGCGTGCACACGCATGACGCCTCTGCCAAGCTGGCAGGGCTGTCGGGGCGCGCCCAGGCCTGTGCGCCCTCCTCCTCTCCAGTCCTGCTCTGAGGGGCAAGTGCACTGGCAAGGCCAGGCCACCCGCGTTCCGTGGGCATCGACGGAGGAAAGGCATGCACGTCTCCCGGCATGACAATTCTGTTTAGGGATTATTTAACTTTATTTATTTTATTTGTTTTAATTGGACCAGAGAGGGGCAGAGAGAGATAGAAAGTGAGAAAGCAAGCTGCCAAGTCGGGGATTCAAACCATGGTCAGCCATGTGGGGGTCCAGCACCCTTAACCACCATGCCACCTGCCGGCCCTCTTCATTAGAATTTTATCTAAAAATTAAAGCATAATTAGAAGTTTAGGCCCAGCATGTGGCATGGGGGTTAAGGTACTGAATTCAACATGGCCAGCTGAGCCGTTCCAGCCCCAAACCAGGTGGCTTGAAACCCGCACTGGGCACATGCGCGTGTGTGCCCCAATCCTGAGGAGAAGCGAGGAGAGGAGACTGCTGCGTGACCATGCCCCTCGGGGCCCCTTCTCATGTTCCCTCTCTCCTCGGTCTCTAAGAAGCAAAAGCAACCTATGGCAAATCAAAAAATAAAAATAAAAGCCTGTCAAGCACTTCTTTTTATGGAACACATCTATGAAGCAGATAGTAGTCCCATAAAAAATCTCCCCTCACGTGCTGAGTGTCTAAACTCTTTGTAAAATAACGCTGTGTCCCATAGGCAGAGCTAGGGCACAACAGCAGGGCACTCCCGCCACAGAGAGGCCCTGCCGCAGTGGGGCACTCGGACCGCTGGCTGGAAGGCAATGGGGAACGGCGGCGGGGAGAGCCCACGGGGTACCTGCCTGGCACGCCTGTACACGCTAATAAACAAATAAAAACTTAAAAAAGAAAAAGTGGTGAAGGTCTAAATTCTTCTTCATCAGGCCCAGTTTTAATGAAACAAAAGACAAAATGTGGGACCAGTGGGTGACGTAGTGGTCGCCATGCTAAACTCCCACATGGCTGATCGTGGTTCGAGTCCCGGACTCAGCGGCTTGAAAATCAAGCCAGGTGCGCGGGGACGCATGCCCGAAATCCCAAGAGGAGAACGGAGGAGATGGAACTGCAGCGTAGCCATCCTCCCCGACAGGGGTGACTTCTCACTTTCCCTCACTGTCTCTGTCTCTCTCCGGCAAGCACACACCCTATGCAAAAACCTTAAGAAGGAAAAAAAAAGAACAGTAATAATAAGGGACACACGGGCCAGGCTAGAGATCGGCCGGGGAGAGGAAGAGAGTTCTGCGCAGGAGACAGGCCTGGGGTGACTCGGCCTCCCGCGGAGCTCGGACGTCAGCAGGAGAGCGGGAGAGCACTCGGTACTCACGCTGACCGCTCCTGCCTTCTCGCACGCGGGAGATCTCACCCTCGGAAACGCAGGCAGAGCCGCTCCGCGATCCGCTCACTCGTCCTGAGAAGGTGCGGCGGGCACTCACGGCACTCGGGAGGCTTTGATCTGGCTCCGGGGGCAAGGGGCGTCCTCCCGCGGCTCGCAGGAGAGCTGTCAGGATGACGGCTTCATGGAGCCGGTCCTAACCTGGGGTTTATCAAAACATGCCCAAATGTGCCCAGCTACCATAATTCGACTCGACAAAAGAAAGGCGTCGGATCCGCCTGCTGCTCGCAGCACAGACCCTGCCAAATTGAAGGCTGTGTGAAACCAAAAGCCATCCAATTCGTTTTATGAGCTCAGGGGGAGACTCAAACTTCAGTCCTAAAGACTGCTTCTCCCAGCAGATGGACCGCTGTTACTGAAGGGAAAGTGCTCAGCATCCATAGTGCCCCTGGAGAGCTCGGCCCTGGTCCCGGGGCCGCCTGCCGGGGTCCAGGAGCGAGGGCCCAGGAGCAGTAGGGAAGAGTCTCGCACTGAATTAGGAACATGTTCCCAAATCCTGCATAGACCAGTCGGATTCGGAGTGACCGGGCACAATAGAGATCTGCTAATAGGATCCCGGAGCCCTATGGGAAGGCCCAGGGTTCGGGCCTAAGGTCAGCCTGACGCGCACACACCACGTGACCCCAACTGGCTGGGACAACGGGGGACACAGCCCGGGAGACCATCAGGGGCTTCTCTGTCCACTGCCTCACACAGAGCGAGGTCTCCCCCTCACGTACACCCACGTCACGTCACATGTCAACTCTCTGGACCTCAGAATTCAGAACAGGGGTCGTTTGTTACAGAAGAGCCTGTGAAGGGCGAAGGTGATGCCTGGTAACTGCCTGCCGCGGGCCACGACAGGCACCGCTCGCTCCTCCTACCCTCGCACGGTGTCACCACCGAGGCTCCGGCAGTTTGGTGACTGCCCAGAGCCAGTGCACGGAGAGCACCAGGGTGTGAGCCAAGATCTGTCTGTACTCTGCCCCTCGCTGTACGGCAGGCAGGCCCCCCACTGCAGCTGTGAGAGCACAGCTCGCCAAACTAAGCAGACAAACCATTTTTTAGAAGCATACTTTTCTGGGTTGCCAGAAGACATGTGCGGAGAGATAAAGAAAGAGGAGAGAACCAGCAGTTAGCGTAATGGCTATGTCACTGGACTACCACGTAGTCGACCGGGGTTCGCATCCCAGACCCGGTGGCTTAAAACTCACGCCGGGCGCCTGTGTGCGTGCCCAAGATCCCAAGAGGAGAATGGAGGAGAAGGGATTGTGGCGTGGCCATTCCCCCAGGGGGTGATTTCTCACTTTCTGTCTGTCTTTCTCATGCACCCTATAGCAAACACATCTCGAAAGAAAAAAAAGAAAAAGAGGGGGAGAGAGAACCCCACATCAGTGTGTGGTCAGGCATGACCCCTCCTCCATTTCTGCATCCCGCCTGGACGTGGGCATGCAAGCTCTCGCAGCGCACCTGAGCGCCTTTCAAGCCTCCACAGCGAGGACGTGGACCGAGGTCAGCCGACAGGACCCTGCACGCTCGCTCGGCCACTGGGCCGCGCAGGTCCCAGGAGCGTACCAACACGGTCGTTCAGGGACACCACGCTCATCGCGAGCACGAACTCCAAGGAGGGCAGAACCGCGGGAGCGACGTCGAAGGTCAGGGAAGTCGGGCTGCTGTGACGCTGCGGTGGCAGGACACGTCCAGCTCACAGGACGCCTTCTGAGCACCGAGGGCAGGATTCAGTCCCGTTCCAGTGAAGCCCGGTCACACGCCCCTGGGCTCCCACGACACAACAAAGGCAGCGCACACGCCCGGTCCACACTGCGGGAGGCCTGCCAGGAACCCGGCCACCCACCTACCTGGTGCTAGCGTCCACCACAGCCAAATCCGCAAACCAGACTCGACAGCATCCAGTAAAGTAGGGCTTCTTCCAGGAGTGGGAGTATTTTTTAATTTTAAGAAATGTGGAAATGTGTAATACGATCTTTCACATCACTTAGACAAATTTTCAGAGAGGATAACTCAATTGGTATTTTTAAAAGGCACTTGATATAATGATTCGTCCATTCTGGATTTTTAAATTTCACTAACTTGGGAAGAGAAAGCTGTTTATTTAACCCGATAGCCTTTCTTTTCTTGTTGATGTGACCGTACATATCTGTGGGTATACGTGATTTTTTCAACATAGGGAAATAATGTGTATTGACCACATCAGGTTAATTAGTGTACTCAACCTCTCAGCCACTTAAGCTGCATTAGAAACACTGCAAAGCCTTCGTTTACTTTATTAACGGTAGGTGGCGTGTGAGCACACGCTGGGCTGGCAGGAGAGGCACCCTCAGCAGGGCCACAGCCCCCTCTCCAGCCCTCAGGACCCTGGGCACTCACCCGCACACTCGGCGAGTTTCCAGGCTGACCTGGGCACCTGAGCCAGAGCCGGCCAGGTGGCTTCCCGCACTGCAGTTCAGTTTGCGACCAAGGGTGTCGCCAGGCCGGGCCCAGCATCCTCTTTCGTAGCTACTCTGAGGTACACAGTAAATTATTACCGATATTCATCCTGTGACACTTCTCAACACGGCAAATTCTCCTGGTGGTGCAGGGATCCAACTGTGCGGTGGGAATCCTGGCCTGGGGGCTTGGCCTATGTGCATGCCCCACGTCCTAAGAGGACAGAGAAACGGGGGAGCAAGGACTGCAGGGTGACCGCACCCCACTGGGATGCTCTCTCCCTTTTCTCTCTGTCTCTCTGGTGGGAGAGATGTGCAAGCACCCTCTGGCAGTTCGCAGAAAGTTCTTACCTGTGACTTCGTTTCTATTCCTCGGCATCCTCCGGCCTCCCTCCCCCTATCCGTCCTGGCCAACAGCGGTCACCCTTCAGCTCTATCCTCCTGTGACAGCGTTCCATGGGAGTGAGAGCACAGGGTGCTCCTCTCTCGGAGCCTGGCTCTTGGCACTTCACAGAACGACCCCCAGGCCTCCAGGGTGCCTCCAGTGACAGGTTTCGCTCTCCCTAGTGGGGCGAGACTCTGCGTGTGTGGCTCAGAGCACTGCCACACCGCTCACAGGCGCACCTGAGGCTGCTGACGTGTTCGGGTGCACTCGGCACAGGGCTGGGAGGGCTGGGAGGGCTGGGAGGTCCAGGGCCCGGGGCCCAGCCTGCGGGGTCCGAGCAGGTGTGGCCCTACGCGTCTGCCTGCCCTGCTCTCGTCTCAGAAACGCACCCACACTCAACCATAAGGGCCGCCCAGATGACCTCACCACGCCCGAAGGCCCACCCTGGGACACCACGAGGGATGAGGTTCCCATTAATATCTTTAAAGTACGACCACGTCCCAACACACGAATTTCGGGGGACATCCAAAGTACAGCCATGTGCCCGCAGGTGCATTTTCCTCACTCGCTCATTCGCTGTTCCCCTGCAGCTGTGGTGGCGTGCTCCGGGACAGCGGGTGTGGACGTCTCGCACACGCCGACTTCCCCTCCACGAGGACACGGCGAGCAGGGAGTCTGCGAGCCACACGGCCGCTCTGGTTTCCTGCTTCACGAGGCCCCTCCGCGGCCTGCCCCAGCGGCTGTGCCGACACGACCCCACCCGCAGTGGGAATGACGACTGTTCCTCACTCAGTCTAGTCTCGTCTCACTTAACAGGGCAGCACGGAGGACAGGGCCATCGGTCAGTCTCCACCGCGTCTTCACATGACGGGGCCCAGCTGCGTGGGTAGAAGAGGCCGTCACTGCCAGGGAGCCGGCGCCTGTTCCTGCAGGTGGCGCTGCGTGCTGCAGCCAGAGCCAGGGTGCAACCCATCCTGGGAACAAACAGCCCACGGGGAACTTGTCGCGTGAGTCTAGGACTGGCTGTTCCTGGGAAAACCCAGGCCTGGTGGAGAAACTGCAGCTCCAGGCTGGGTGTTAAGTATTCCATTATATAAAGCAAGAGACCCTCTTCCAGGGTAATTAGACATCTTTTACGTATTTCGGCTTTTTTTTTAATTTGCAGTAGTGCATGTGTGCTCAGCAAAGGGAGGCAGAGACAGAGGAAGTGTGAAAACAAGCCTCCAGGTCTGGGACTCAGACCACAGTGGCCGAGTGGGAGTCCAGAGCCTCGACCACTGCACCTGCACCGCCTGCTGGCCCACGTACTCTGGTCTTTCTAAGGGGGTCAAAGACATGGTGGCTGTCCAGGGGCTCCTGCGGGAGGGTGACGGGCGGCAGAAGGAACAGCGAGCAGAGGTGTGAGGGACAGGAGGCAGTGTGCCTGCAGCCCCAGGTCACACTCCGTCCCGACTCCCAACCCTTCCACGCCCTCCTCAAACCTGACGATGGCATACCTCTGGCTACATACACCACCACTAGGGCGAACCTAACGGAAGGGACAGGGACGAGGCTCCGGGACAGAGCGCAGGAAGCCGCAGTGCCCCTGCAGGAGCCGAGGGGGAGCCCAGAGCAGAAGCGCTGAGCACCACCCGGAAGACTGGGGCCTGGACAGGAGGCAGGGCCAGCAGTCCATGGAGGTGGATGTCCCGCCCCCAGCCTGAGACACACCCGGGCACACACGCATGCCCCGGGCGCTGCCAGGATGGAGACCCGGAGGGAGAGGACTGCGGCGGACCAGGCTGCCGGGCGGCTGCACACACCACCCCATCCCTCTCCTGCAGCAGAGCACTGAGACCAAGGTGCGTCAGTCATGCCTGCACCCTCCCGGGAGACCCCGGGGCAAGTGCTATGAGATGGAGGACCAAAGTCAGACAGACAGGACGCCCCGATGTCATTTACATACTTAAAGAAAGGCCGGCTCCCAAAGGCTGTGAGCAGAATAGTCAAGGAGTCCCGAAGGAGCAAACCAAAGAGTGGAGCCAACAATCAAGCTTGGCACAAAAGAGAAATAGAAGAAAGCATTTCCTTTGACTCTCCTGTAAGCTAGCAGTGATGTTTTTAGGAATGGAATGGAGCAGGCCAGATGGCGGGGCAGGGTAACACCATGCGCTGTGAGGCTCACAGGGGACGCCCGGTCCCCTCCTGCAGCATGGCCTCCCTCTGCAGGGCAGGGTCACAGGAGCGCCTGAGACCCGGCAGCTGGGCATGCGGCATAGCATCATGGCCCTGCTGGGGACACTGCCAGCCTCTCTCACTTACTGAGGACACAAGTAACTTGCAAACAATGTGAAACTAAAGTCCTAATAGGATATTGCCTTAATTTAGACATTTCAACATGGACAGTAAACAGATTTGCCCCCTGTGCTCAGTATCTGCTAGGAATGATGATAGGAGGGCTTCAAACAGTTCATGAAAAATGGGATTAAAGGGGACCGGCAGGTAGCATAGTGGTTAAGATGCTGGATTCCCACATGGTCAACCACAGTTCAAGTCCTGGACCCGATGGCTTGAAACTCATGCCAGGTGCATATGCATATGTGCCAAGATCCTGAGAGAAGAAGGGATTGTGGCATGGCTGTCCTCACTGGGAGAAGAGGGGAGGGTGATTTCTCACTTTCTGTATCTCTGTCTCTGTCTCTCTAGCAAGTACATGACCCTATAGGGAAACACAAACACACACACACGCACACAATGAAATTAAAGTCTACGTTTATTTTGGTTTATTTTGGTGCAGAACCTTCCGGAAATCCACACTTGGGTTTTTCCATGAACAGTGCCTAGGAGGAGGAGAGCACCCAGCTCCAGTGGTCCGTCCTGACCGCTGCACGAGAGAGGCCAGCTCAGAGGCCACGGCCCCTGCAGGAAGGGGCTGATGGCAGTACAGACCACCCTCAGGGTGCACTTGGCTCTGCCTTCCACACACGGCCGAGAAGGCCCTTGCCAGCAGGGGCCACCCACAGCAGCCTGCAGGCACTCACCCCTCACGACCCAAGCCTGGAGCATGAGCTTGGTCCGGTCAATAGCACCCGAGAGAAGGAGCCTGATGGGGACGCGGGGCCTCCAGGGGACAACCCACCTCAGGGGGGCCGAGGGAGGGGGCCCTGGACAGGGCGGGACCTGGACCGTGGGGACCTGGACAGGGCGCCTGCAGAGAGCTGGAGTGCAGGCCGGTGACAAGCTCTGTCAGCTCTAGGTAACTAAGGCCGAGAAGCTCACAGAAACGCCAGTTCAGAGCCGCCCCTGGAAAGTCGAGCCGCCCTGAACTGCCAGCTTCCAGGCTTACTGTACCGGGAGAAAAATAAACCCCGTTAACTACATTTGGGGGGCCAGCAGCTGGCGTAGCAGTTACATCACTGGATTCCCACATGGCCGATCACAGCTCAAGTCCCTGACCTAGTTAGTGGCTTGAAACTCACACCAGGCACATGTGCAAGCGTGTCCAAGATCCCAGAGGAGAATGGAGAAGGGACTATGGCATGGCCATCCCCCCGGGGGGTGAGTTCTCATTCTCCCTCTCACCGTCTCTCTGTCTCTCACTAGCAAGTTCATGTAACCTAAGGCAAACAAATTAATAAATATTTTTAAAACCTTTAACCAGTACGTCTTTGGATTCACTTCGTTCCTGAAATGAGAAGAATTAAAGCTGTGATCTAACTCAGAAGGGAGGCATCCCCAAGCCTGGAACATCTTCAGAGAGAGCCCAGTGGACCAAAGGATGTGGACTTCAAAAGGAAGAGACAAATTTGCCATACCCACCCCTGAAAGTGTTTGTGCGCACGCGCGCGCGTGTGTATTTTACTGTGACTTGTATGCAGTAATCTTCAAATGTCACTCCGAGATGAGGGTGCGGCCTCACAAGCTCCTGGGGGGTGTTCAAGTGAAACGTGGAAATAAATGGCCAATGCACACGGAATTCTTAGAAATGAGAACACTACCTCTCCTCTCTCCCTTTATGCTTTACTGTTTCTGAAGTAATGTGAGCACGCTGTTAGCCAAATAATTAGCTTCTAATATGGCTTAATTACTCCTTCCAATGACGCGTCTTCCTAGCTCCTGTAATGAAGGCTTCAACCACTGGATTTTACACCTTAACCACTCACCCTCTCGGCCCAGTCGTCGTGACTTCGCTAAGCACGGCTGTTTGCACCGAGACGGGAGGGAAGCCCATCCCCACGGCGGCCCCTGAATCCTGAAGTGTGCAGGCTCTGAACGGTGGCCTCCCAAGGCAGCCGTGAGATGCCCCAGCCTCACATAAACCATCCTCACCGCAAATTACTCCGTCCGATCCGAAATTACCTCCAGTGGAACATCAAACCTTAGCACATGTTAGCTTAAAAACCCATAATATGGATTTTGACAGACTTTTTTAAAGACTTACACATTTGTAGTAATTATTTTAAAGAAGACCAAGAGACCTGTGATTTCATCTATATGACCTAATATTGATTAAAAAGGGTGCTCGGGGAATGGGGTCTTCTGGGTAATTGAATGTCTCAGTTTATTTTAACCCAAGAAATGATTATTGGATTTAACTGTCAGGCTCTGATCTATAGAAGATACTAAAATAAGCACTAACTTCAGGACATAATGTAGAAATAGAGTTCTGGATCAACTTTGGGTTTTGTTTTTTTACAGAATTATTCATTTTATTTTTTTTATTAATTTGCTATGGGGCACATGCACTCACCAGAGAGGAAGACAGGGACAGACAGCTGCCAGGTCCTGGACAGCCATGGGGGAGCCCAGCTCCTTAACCACCATGCCACCCGCTGGCCCCCAGCAGCAATTGTTTTTTAAGTTTACTTAATTCTTTCTTCCAAAGGAGAGAGACAGAGACACAGAGAAGCACCCCAACAAGGGTCCTCCACTGTGCCCCAGTGTCAGCCACTGGGATCTCCAGGGCACGCGCATGTGTGCTGAGAGGTCCCAGGAGGTGAACCCAGGCCCCTTCTGTGTGGCCCGGGATCAGAGCACTGCATTACCTCTGCGCCCGTCCCCGGCCCCTCGGCTCTCCCTCACACCCATCTGGATCACAAAATGAACCACATCTCAAACAGGACCACTCCCGTCAGGCTGGGTGGGCAGGGCAGAGGAGGACACTAGCGGGGTGACCCTGACAACCGAGCAGCAGCAGGAGCGCCTCAACGGGAGTGGACGGCGACCCCCGGCAGGGACGCAGGGAAGCCATCAGGGACTGGCGAGAACACAGGATGGTGCCAGTGACGTCCCCTCTGCTACGCCCCTCTGCACCCACCTCACCATCGACAGAGCTGCTGCCAGCGGGCCCCTGCGTTAGCCAAAGGGATGAAAGTGTGTGGAGAAGAGAGAACTGCAGCCCGCCCGTCCGGAACCCGGCAGCTTGAAACTCACCCAGGTGTGAGTGTGCCCACCCAGAACCCCAGGAGCAGAAGGGAAGAGAAGGGGCTGCAGCACGGCCATCCACTCCTGGGATAATGTCTTGATTTTCCTCTCTCGATTTTCCTGCAAATACACACACCCTACGGTAAAGAAAAACAAACACACAGAAGGAGAGACTATTACTCCCCACTTCCCAGACGAACAACTGAAGCGAGGTGCAGGCCCTGACTTCCTGGCTCAGGGACACCACCACGACCACTGCCCCACAGTGCAGCCTGCGTAGAAGACATCTCGCCTGTGACAAAATGAAGAGCCTGAAAATCTTCATGCATTCAGATCCGGAAATTCTTCTTCCCGAGGACTCAAGCTGGAGCCACTCAGGAACGAAGCCACTCGGCTGAGGGACGCGCAGGATGGGCGCGTGACACGCGGCACGGAGCGCACCAGCCGCAGCAGGGCGGCACGACAGCACGGGAGCAGGCGCTCGCACGGCCAGCCCGCCACGCGGGAGTGACCACTCCACAGAAAACGCCTTCCCCATGCAGAGAAACACAGGGAGACCCTCGTACTCACAGAAGTGCCCTCCTTTCTTTCTCCTCGGCCTGCCTAACTCTACCCCAGCATGGAGGAGGAGGGCCGGCAGCCTCCACGATAAGCCACCCCAAAACAAAAGGTTCTGGAGAACGTGGGTTTTCTTTCGTCCACACTTCGGGTCCTAGTGGGCTAGCTCTGCTCCACACTCAGAAACCGGGCGACCACCCTGTGTGAGTATTAACAAACTACGAGGAGACCTCAAAAAGTTCATGCACAGATGGAACCGAAGTACGAGTTCATTTCTGTGCAAAACAACACTGAAATCCATGCAGTTTTTTTATTATACACACTTTCCTCAAGCTTCTTAAAGACCCCTACAATGGCCAACTCAACTTCATGGGCTCTTGAGGCCAGCAGGTGGCGTAGTGGGTAAGACGCAGGACTCCCACGTGGCCAGGCCACGATTCAAGTGCGCTTTGAGTCCTGGACTCAGTGGCTTGAAAATCAGGCCGGGCGTGTGGGAGCATGCCCAAGATGCCACGAGGAGAATGGAGGAGGAGGAACTGTGGTGTGGCCACCCCTCTGGAGGGTGAGTTCTCACCTTCCCTGCCTCTCTCTCTCTCTCTCTCTCTCTCTCTCTCTCTCTGTCTCTGTCTCTCTCCAGTGAACACACATGCCCTCAGGCAAAAATCTCACAAATAAAATAAATTCATAGACTGTGAAACGTACATGGATTTGCAACCTTGGGCTTCGGAGTGGCCTATTCGGTGCCTTAGAGACACCCCCTCACTGCCAGGATGTTTTCTGGAACAAAGAAGCTAATGAAACCTCTGCTTTTGGTTACAAAAAACAAGTACGGCAGTAACACCTCGACTAGAGCCAAGGAGAGGAATGAGTGCTTAGCCCGCACTATTCACGCAGTAAATGTGAACCGTGAGCCCAGCGTTCAGAAAGGTCTGCCAAGAGGGCGTCTGGGCAGCCCTGAGGATGCGCCGGGCAGGACTCAGAGGGAAGGGCATTCGAGGCAGAAGGGACAGCAACACAGAGATGGGCTGCGGGCCAGGAGACAACTGTACTCCTGACAAGCTCGTAAAAGCAAACTTCAGAACTCACAGTGTTGAAAACTAGCCACCTTACTGTCTCTAAGAATTCCCAGGGCCAGCCAGTCCCACGGTGGGGTCGTCTCAGAGGGCGGGATCCCACATCCCAACCCCAGTGGCTTGGGGAAAAACACACTGGGCACCCGTGCACATATGCCCCGGGTCCCCACACACACTGGGCACCTGTACACACATGCCCCGGGTCCCCACACACACTGGGCACCCGTGCACACATGCCCCGGGTCCCCACACTGGGCCCCGTGCACACATGCCCCAGTTCCCCACACACACTGGGCACCCGTGCACACATGCCCCGGGTCCCCACACACACTGGGCACCCGTGCACACATGCCCCGGGTCCCCACACACACTGGGCACCCGTGCACACATGCCCCGGGTCCCCACACACACTGGGCACCTGTGCACACATGCCCCAGGTCCCAACAAGATGGAGAAGAGGAGGCGGAAGGACTGTGACATACCCTGCCCCACAGGAGGAGCTTCCCCTCCTCCCTCTCTCTCTCCCTCTTACCCTGCCCCACCTCTAGGAGCTTCCTCTCCCTCCCTCCCTCCTCCCTCTTACCCTGTCCCCACACAGAGGAACTTCCTCCCTCCTTCCCTCCTTCCCTCTTACCCTGCCCCACCACGAGGTGCTCCCCTCCCTCCTTCCCTCCCTCCTGTCACTGTCAGCCAAGAGCACATGTCCTCTGGCAGTTAAATGAGGAAAATTCTCTTTAAAAATAAGTGCAATGTCTTCAACACATAAAGCAATCATCCAAACAGACCGTTAAGGGAGTCTCCAAAGAGTCCCCGGAAATACATATTATGAAAAAAGCTGTGCATGGATTTCAGAGTTTTTGTACCAAAATAAACCCATACTTTAATTTCATTTTTCCACAGACTTTCACACGACAGTGAGTCACTTTTCTCTAAAAGCTGGACACCCTTTAGTGAGCACGGCTGAATGACAGAACGGCCCTGGCCTCAGGTAGGTCACATCACAGCTGCAGGGGGTTATAATTAGGCCAGACAGCTCCTTGAGGCTGAGCTTAGTCCTCAGGCTCCAGCACAGACAGCGCAAAGGTGTGGGGGACCAGTGAACAGCAGCCATGAACAGAAACTGAATTCGGAACCCACTGTCCACACTGCCCGGTTTCCACTGATACCCCCTCGCCACCCTCAGGACACCTGCTATCATCTTCTGACAACACTCCAGCCACACTGGCTCTTCCTGTTTCGGCTTCAGGGCCTTTGTATGCATGTTCGCCTGCCTAGAACGTCTGCCTCCCTGTCACCCCAGCTCAGCCGAAACGCCACCTACTGGAATCCACGGACTCCCTGTGTGCACTCCGGTGTGATCCCCCACAGTTCCACACTCCACACAGCGGCACGCCGGGCCCGGCCCATGACCAGCACCTGGAAGACTCTAATACATCTTCTCCAAGACGCCCTCGCAATCTGTGTTCTGGGTCCCACTGCCGCTGTCTAATCCCAGCTCTCACGCCGCACACTGACACTTTACCAGATTTCAGGATCCTCCGACTCCATCCCAATCTGCCCACTTGGTTTCCAAAAATACCACCAGGGCTCCCCACTGCTCTGACCCATCACACTGGGTCTAAAATCCCCTTCCCTGCTTTCACGTCCTTCCCTCACCCGACAGTGCCAACTGCTGAAAGGTGACTTTCCCCTTCGCTTCCTCCTCACTGTCCCCAGGTGTTTGTATCTAAGGTCAGCCTGTGGTGTTGTGGTGGTCAAGGCAGCTGGATTCCACAAGGCTAACTGTGGTTTGAGTCCCAGATCCAGTGGCTTGAGAAACATACCAGGTGATTACCCATGTGTACCCAAAATCTTGAAAGGAGAATGGAGGAGAAAGGATTGTGGTGTGGCCATTCCCCATGGGGGGGGGGTGCTTTCTCAATTTCCCTCTCTCTGTCTCTCTCTCTCTCTTTCCCACAAGCACATGGACCTTCTGGCAAAAATTAAAATAAGTCGAGAGACCAGCAGATGGCATGATGGCTACGTCGCTGGACTCCCATGTGGTCGACCACAGTTCAAGTCCCAGACCTGATGGCTTAAACTCATGCTGGGTATGTGTATGTGCGTGCCCAGGATACAAAGAGGAGAATGGAGAGGGATTAGCAGTTGGCGTAATGGCTATGTCGCTGGACTCCCATGTAGCTGACCCCGGTTCGAGTCCCAGATCCAGTGGCTTAAACTCACACCAGGTGCGTGTGCGTGTGTGCCCAAGATCCCGAGAGGAGAATGGAGGAGAAGGGATTGTGGCATGGCCATCCCCCCTGGGGGGGGATTTCTCACTTTCTGTCTCTCTGTCTCTCTGGCGAGTGCACACGCCCTCTCTATCTTTCTGGTGAGTACATGTGCCCTAGAGCAAAAACCTCTCCAAAAAAATAAAAGTAAGTCGAGTGAAAAACACTTCTCTGTGAGACCCGCGTGTCCCTACCCGTCTAATACCACATTGCCAGCTCTAGCCGACGTGAGCTATCCTTAAAACCGTGTGTGTTCATTTGTCTCCCTCGCAGCAGCCTGACTATCAAGACAGGAAAGGTATTCACATTTTTCAGACACCCCTGGGTGCCAAACGTCACATGAGACACGGAATCACGTGGGTGCCTGGCGAGTACTCTCAGACCTTCCATGGCATTGGCGCCCCACTGCTCATTAGGGGCACCTTTATTAATACACGTGGTCTGGCTCTATGAAGTAGCTTTAGTGAGAAAGAGAATAAAATTCTTGAAAAGGAGAAGGAGTGGCCAGAGGCGTGGCACTAAGGCAGCTGGACCCCACATGGCCAACTCCACAGTCTGAGTCCAGGACATGGCAGCTTAAAAAAAAAAAAAAAAAGTGAGGGAAAGATTTAAAAACTGAAATGCTCACAAGCCTAAGAGAGAACAAACCGCGTCACTCTCCTTCCCTACCGTCCAAAAGTCCGATCACTGAAAACAGGAAAAGCAGCTGGAGTTCCTGGGCCCTGCGTGGCCCTCTCTGAGGCCACTGTGGCCCTGAGGGGTGTCAGGCTGCAGTGGTTCCACACTGGGTAACCCACAGAGCCAGAGACACCGTTCCAGGCTGAAAACTAGCCTGTCCCCACTGCCACCTGGACGGAAGCCCAGCTGCTTACCCTAATGGTCACGCACTGACGGGGAACACGCCCGAGCAGTCGCTGTCTCAGGGGTCCTGGCCTGGTCCTCGCTCCGGGGAAAACGCACACACCCTGCGTAAGGACGCGGCCACTCCAAGTGTTCTCTCGTTAACTTGGGAGACTTTGTCAAAGGTTACCCCTGCACGCACCAACACAACCAGAAACTCCAGGACCCTGTGAGAGTGATGTACGCGGGTGCAGACGCTTTTCTCCGCCTGAAAGTTCTCAAGTGGAGAATCTGAGCCGTGAAATCACAGACGTCGCTAAGGAGCTGTGCTTCCCAGCTCTCGCCCCCTGTCCTGTGCACACGGAGAACCTAACTCGACCTTCACGGAACGCAGCTGTGGCCCACCCACCTGACCCAGCTCCAGGATCTTCCACCGAGAAGACTCGTCAAACTGAGAGCCAAGTTCTGGCCCGCACACGCAGCAAGACCCCACACACACCTCTCAGCGGCCAGCCAGGGGCGTGGTGGTTGAGAGCTGGATCTCACATGGCCAACTATGCAGTTCAAGTCCTGGACCCAGCGGCTTGAAAAACACACTGGGCACTTGTGCGTGTGTGCCCAAAATCCCATGAGAATGAACTGCAGTGTGGCCATC
The DNA here is from genome assembly GCF_000334495.1 of Tupaia belangeri chinensis. Lineage (NCBI taxonomy): Eukaryota > Metazoa > Chordata > Mammalia > Scandentia > Tupaiidae > Tupaia > Tupaia belangeri. The sequence continues at coordinate 500,022 of NW_006159670.1, forward strand.
CTCTCTCGGAGGTAATTTCTCACTTTCTCTCTGTCTCTGTCTCTCTCCTGAGTGCATGTACCCTACAGCAAATAGTTTAAAAGAAAAAAATAGGCTTATAAGCCTAAGCAATTTATCTTCATTTCTGAATGAGCATGCTTAGAAAATTAGCAACCCAGCCTGTCTAATAAGTGTTACTATTTTCTTAGAGGTTTTTGCCCGAGGGCATGTGCACTCACCAGAGAGACAGACAAACACAGAGAGAAGGAAAGTGAGAAATCACCCCCTGGGGGATGGCCATGCCACAATCCCTTCTCCTCCATTCTCTTCCTGGGATCTTGAGCGTGCACACACACACACACACACACACACACACGTCCGGCACGAATTTCAAGCCACCGGGTCAGGTACTTGAACCGTGGTCAGTCATATGGGAGTCCAGTGACATAACCACTGCGCCAGAGAGCGTTATTATTAAATAAACACGGGCAGCAGGATGTACTGAATGTGGGAGTGGGGGAACAGTGCATTTTGTGGTTACTCTGTTACCCCAACCTCAGGCAGAAAGCACAGCTTGGATATGAAACCCAAAACAAAACTGCTTTGTGCTCGCAGACCCAGCGGCCTTGGTCAGGACGTGGCTTTGGGCAACTCGGCAGTTACTGCCCCAAGTGACACAGCGCAGGGGGAGGTGCGGGCAAGACTCGGCGGACGGTGAGCAACTACCACAGACCCGCGCCCCGCCTGGGAACTCCTGCAGGGCACCGATGGGACGCACTGCGACACATCCAGAAAGCAAGGCACGTCTTGTTCAACACGCACTGCTCTCGGAAGCCCCGATTTTCCCACTTTCAGAACACGCTTTTCAGGATGTCAATACTCTCACCTTCTGAAAACGCTGTTCCAAAGAAGGTTTCCTCTGGAGCAGATAGTCACACGTTTACTCTTAAACACAACAGACCATAAAACTGTTATTTTTAAATATGAGATCACACGTCTTTCTCAGGTTCACCAAAGGAAAAAATAATAATAATAATTTACATTTTTATTTCATTTTTTAAGGTTTCTATCATAAGGCATGTGCACTCAACTGAAGAGGAAACAGAGAGATATAAAGGGAGGGGACGTGAGAAACCACCGCCACCCCCCAGGGGGGGTAAGGCTAAGCCACAATCCCTTCTCCTCCATTCTCCTCTCAGGAATTTGGCCACACACGCACATGTGCCTGCTGTGATTTTCAAACCACAGGGTCTGGGACTCAAACCGCCATCAGCCTTGTGGGAGTCCAGCACTTTTACTACCATGCCACCTGCTGGCCCAAATAATCCAGCATTTTCAAGTAGGAGGAAAACACAAAGATTCTTAACCTAAAAACATACAAGGAGTCTCAAGCTTTTTCATCACCACATTCACAAAAGAAATCTAGGGCCTCAGGGGTTTGATCTGCTGTCAGCCTGGCGGTTCCGTGGCTGCTCTCTGCCAGTCCCCCAGGCCTGTGTCAGCACCGAGGTTTTTATGACACTGTCACAAGCTGCTCTCCAAGGGACGTGGCCTGGCTTAAAGGCGGTCTAGGGGAAGGTTCTCCAGGGTATGCTGGACAAAGATCCCAGGAAATAACTGTCTAGGCTCTCCCGAGCCTCACACTGGCAACTCCGACTCGTAATCACCTTAACGCCTTCAGACTGGAACTAACAGAAAAGCCAGTCCTCCTGGCCTGCCCTGTGCACCTGAACCTGTGACCCCAGGTGGGTGCAATGGGGCGGGTATCGCGGCACTAACACAGTGACAGGTCCTCCCTTCCTCCCTCTGGCGCAAGCACGCGCGAGAGAGACAGAGAGAGAGAGAAATAAGTGAATAAACTTAAAAGAAAAAAAAAGAGGAAGAGAGAGAAAAAAGAAAACTGGTGGTTGTTTTCTAAGTAAACTCTGTCCAAGCCAACAAATCCTACTCTCATCAGAGAAGTGAATGAAAATAAGGAAAAGCCTTTTAAGGAACCGCAGGGTGCCTCCCTGCTGAGAGGGCCTCAGGGCATTCCAAGTCTCCCCTGCACCTTTTCTTAAATCTCCCCAGGGCTCAGCACTAGTTGGTCACACAGTGCACGCAAAGTGGGGGTGCTGGCCATGTTAACGGGGCTGGGCGCTGTCCTCAGCCTCCATGGGTATTACCGCTGGGTGGTCGGAAACGCCAGCGTGTATTTCTGCGCACTGATGTCAGCCCTAACAGCCCAGGAACAGACAGTGCCTCACTCTCTTCACTGACGGCTGAGGCAGGGGCTGGGCACCTTGCCCAAGGCCACCGGTGAGTGACCCGTGGAGCCCCAACAGCCCTCGCACCTTCACTGGTCAGAGCGCTTGGGGCCCTTGCCTCCTTCACACCTCCAGCACCTCTGACAGCGATGGCTGATAAAGCATCACTTCAATTCTGTAAATGGCTTTTCCAAGCTAGGAAATCCGGAAGATGGACAAGGAATTTGGATATTCTCTTTTTATTTTTTTAATAATTATTTATTTTACTTTATTATTATTATTATATAAAAATATTGCTATAGGGTACATGCACTCCCCAGAAAAACAGACAGAGAGCAAGAAAGTGAGGAAGCAAGCCACCAGGTCCCAGGACGCAGACAGTGACTGGCCGTGTGGGAGTCCAGTGCCCTAAGGACATCACCCGTTGGCCCCAAAACTGCACATGCTGGGTCTACATTCTCTCCTCTGGCCACATAGGGTGCCCTGGTTTTACTCAGTAACAGTATTTTCATCAAGCACTATTTCTCAAAACGCAATTCTGGACTGAAGCTCGAGATTCAAACTGACCTGTGGGGCCAGCAGGTGGCAAGGTGGTTAAGGCCCTGGGTCCCACGCGGCTGGCAGTGATTCAAGTCTCGGACCTGGTGGCTTGCAAATCACAATGGGCGCGTGTGCATGCATGCCCAAAGCCCCAGAGAGAGAACGGAGGAGAAGGGACGGCAGTGGCCACCCCCCGGGGTGATTTCTCACTTTCCCTCTCACTGTCTCTCCCATGAGTGCACTCACCCAGTGGCAAAAACCTAATGGATAAATACAGACAGACAGACCGACCTGTGGGGCCAGCAGGTGGCATGGTGGTTGGGGCCCTGGATCCCACATGGCTGACTAAACAGTTCAAATCCTGGACCTAGCAGCTTGAAAAACATGCCTAGTGCATGTGCGTGCCCAAAATCCCCTGAGGAGAATGGAAGAGAAGGGATTATGGCATTGCCGTCCCTCCTCAGAGGAAAGGGGGGTTATTTCTCACTTCCTTCTCTCTCCCTACCAATTGGAAAAAAAGTCAAACTCGCCTTTTTACCCCCAGCGCGGGGCACTGGGAGCCTGCTGGTCCAGGGTTCTCTGACACGCCCGGCCTTCGTCCCTGCCCCTGTGTTCATGCTCCTCCCCACCCTGGACAGCCCAGAACATTCCAGCCTCGCAAACCATCACCGGCAGGAGGCTGGAGTCTGTAACCCATGACCTCCTCTCCACAACTAAAACCCCAAAGGATATGAGGGTTATCTCCAGTCTGGTGCCAAACTCCCTGAGGATGCTGCGGTCACCTTCCCGATGGCTCCCAGTGACCCTCCCCCGGTCTCAGCACGGCGCTGCACCCCTCTGGATGAGCCTCGGGGTACCCACAGAGTGGCGTGGTGTCACGACAGACGGGGCCTCCGCCTCCTCTCAGATTCCCTGTCTGGAGGGAGGCTGGGCTGTGCTGCAAGGACACTGGGAACCTCGAGGAAGCCATGCCGTGCGGGACGGGACCACCCTTGGCAGTGAGGGACTGAGGCCTTCCGCTCCCAGTGGCGCACGCTGCGGTCACATCCCTCTGCAACCCCAGTGGACCCGGCCCAGAACTGCCCCACTATGCACCCCGGGACCCCGGACCCACAGAAACCGTACCTGGGAAATCCTGGGTTGCTTTTTAAGTTCACATATTTCCTCCACGCGGGAGAGGGAGCGCCCCGGGGACTTACGCTGCAGTCCATGGCTGCCCGAGCCACACGCATGTGCCCGCGTGCTCAGGGAGGCCTCGAGGAACTAACCCAGACCCTTTCCATGCTGAGGGCTCTGCCCAGCACCACCGTCCGGCCCGAGGTCGGCACTTCACAGCTAAGTCTGGCCGTAACTGGCCACGCAGCACTAGATGCCCAAGAGAAGAACACAGAGTCGTGTGTAACGCTACTTGTAGCCTCACTGACCTCCAGACACGGCGCTGCAGTACCCAGTGCTTGTCCCACGAGGCATCAGCCAGCCGGCATGCAGATACATACACTTATATGTGTGTGTATACACACACGTGTACATATGTGGGTATGTGTGTGCTTATATACATGCACGCACACATACATATATTACACATATATGCATTATATATTGGGTTGGTGGGAAAGTCATGACACATGTTTGCATAGAAAAGCACATCGTGACTTCCCTGATGACCTATAACATGGGGCACATATTGCATGCTAGCATCTAACCAATTTTACATCCTGAAACATACCTGGCCACAGTTTCAAATAAAATAGTTTTAAATCTGTATTCACTTTTCCTTTTTGTTTTTTTCCCCCTAGATTTTTGCCACAGGCACGTGCACTCACCAAGAAAAAGAGAGAGAGAGAGAGTGAAGGGGAAAGTGCGAAACCACCACCCCAGGGAGCATGGCCACGCTGCAATCCCTTCTCATTCTCCTCCTGGGATTTTGGGCACACATGCACATGCACCCAGCATGAATTTCAAGCTGCCAGGTCCAGACTTGAACCATGGTCAGTCACGTGGGAATCCATCACCTTAACCATGACACCACCTGCTGGCCCCTGTATTCGCTTTTTCTTTTTTTTTGGAGAGGTTCTTGCTATAGGGCGCGTGCGCTCACCAGAAAGACAGAGAGAGAGACAGACAGACAGAAAGCAAGAAATCACCCCCCAAGGGGGATGGCCACATCACAATCCCTTCTCCTCCATTCTCCTCTCAGGATCTTGGGCACGTATGCACATGCGCCCGGCGTGAGTTTAAGCTATCGGGTCCAGTACTCGAACCGCGGTCGACTACGTGGGAGCCCAGCGACATAGCCATTACGCTAACTGCTGGTCCCTGTATTTGCTTTCTCTAAAATACCTTTCCTCATTAACCTTACTCTGACACATTAAAAAAAAAAATTCTTATAAGAATTTCTGTACCTCTTAGAATCTCCACCACATAACGCAATATTCAATTATAAATTGCCCTGTCCCTCTGTTATTTTATAAGTAAATGATTGTCTCCACTTGAAACTTCTTAGCACGGGTGCTGCCTGTGTTTCACTGTCCCCACCAGAAATCCCAGATGCTGCTGGGAACACAGCGAGCTCTGAACAGACCCGTGGGGAATGGAGCTCACGACCCACCCTACGATGGCAGTCACGTGGCACAGGCCAGGCCCCAGGGTACCCTCACTCTGGAAACCCATCTGTCTTCAAACAACTGCTCCAGACAGGGTGTGAAAGCGACATCTGAGAGAAAAAGAAGCCGGCTCTCTGAGGAATTCCGGAAAATTTGCACACCCTCCAAGCGCCCTTGGAAACAGCTGCAGAAGCAGGGAATAATCGTTACGGGGAAGATCTACTGGCCTCCCGATAATCAGGCCCTCTGAAGCCTTTCCACAAAAGAGCAATTTTACCTTTCTGCTTTCTTCTCTGCAGCGTCCCTCAGGCAATAAAGGGTCACTAATCAGTTTTTAATTTTCTTTCCTGGAGAAAGATGCGCATGGAGCTGCAAGAACTCAGGGTAAAATACAGACCAAGGAAAACGAGCCTCTGAGCGGTGCAAGCGCCACAGCCACAAATACATTACCCCACACCTTTTAGATAAGGAAGCATTTTCTAAGGAGCCAAAAACTGAAAATGCAATGCAACAGCTATCTTTCTGAAAATAGATTCTGTACAAGCAATCTCATATGTTAATTTATAAAAAAGGCCCTGTTAGGAGGCTCTCCCCCCACACAACCCGGCCAGGAGGGGTTCCACAAATCCAAGTGCCAGCACTACAGGAGGTAAGCAGGACAGCCCACAGGTCTAGAAAAACTCAGCATCAGGAAGGAGGGGAGAACTAAGGCTAAGGAAGCCAGAGCTCTCGTGGCCAACCACTGTTCGAATCCCAGCCCTGGCAGCTTGGAAAACACGCTGAGCGCACACGCGTGTGTGCCCCAAATCCTGACAGGATGGAGAGGTGGAGACGTGATGGTGGTATAACCACGCCCCTGGAGGAGGGGGCGTCCTCCTGCTCTGACAATTACTTTTTTAAAAGGAAGAAAAGGAGAGCCACAGTTTCAAATAAAATAGTTTTAAATCTGTATTCACTTTTCCTTTTTGTTTTTTTCCCCCTAGATTTTTGCCACAGGCACGTGCACTCACCACGAAAAAGAGAGAGAGAGAGAGTGAAGGGGAAAGTGCGAAACCACCACCCCAGGGAGCATGGCCACGCTGCAATCCCTTCTCATTCTCCTCCTGGGATTTTGGGCACACATGCACATGCACCCAGCATGAATTTCAAGCTGCCAGGTCCAGACTTGAACCATGGTCAGTCACGTGGGAATCCATCACCTTAACCATGACACCACCTGCTGGCCCCTGTATTCGCTTTTTCTTTTTTTTTGGAGAGGTTCTTGCTATAGGGCGCGTGCGCTCACCAGAAAGACAGAGAGAGAGACAGACAGACAGAAAGCAAGAAATCACCCCCCAAGGGGGATGGCCACATCACAATCCCTTCTCCTCCATTCTCCTCTCAGGATCTTGGGCACGTATGCACATGCGCCCGGCGTGAGTTTAAGCTATCGGGTCCAGTACTCGAACCGCGGTCGACTACGTGGGAGCCCAGCGACATAGCCATTACGCTAACTGCTGGTCCCTGTATTTGCTTTCTCTAAAATACCTTTCCTCATTAACCTTACTCTGACACATTAAAAAAAAAAATTCTTATAAGAATTTCTGTACCTCTTAGAATCTCCACCACATAACGCAATATTCAATTATAAATTGCCCTGTCCCTCTGTTATTTTATAAGTAAATGATTGTCTCCACTTGAAACTTCTTAGCACGGGTGCTGCCTGTGTTTCACTGTCCCCACCAGAAATCCCAGATGCTGCTGGGAACACAGCGAGCTCTGAACAGACCCGTGGGGAATGGAGCTCACGACCCACCCTACGATGGCAGTCACGTGGCACAGGCCAGGCCCCAGGGTACCCTCACTCTGGAAACCCATCTGTCTTCAAACAACTGCTCCAGACAGGGTGTGAAAGCGACATCTGAGAGAAAAAGAAGCCGGCTCTCTGAGGAATTCCGGAAAATTTGCACACCCTCCAAGCGCCCTTGGAAACAGCTGCAGAAGCAGGGAATAATCGTTACGGGGAAGATCTACTGGCCTCCCGATAATCAGGCCCTCTGAAGCCTTTCCACAAAAGAGCAATTTTACCTTTCTGCTTTCTTCTCTGCAGCGTCCCTCAGGCAATAAAGGGTCACTAATCAGTTTTTAATTTTCTTTCCTGGAGAAAGATGCGCATGGAGCTGCAAGAACTCAGGGTAAAATACAGACCAAGGAAAACGAGCCTCTGAGCGGTGCAAGCGCCACAGCCACAAATACATTACCCCACACCTTTTAGATAAGGAAGCATTTTCTAAGGAGCCAAAAACTGAAAATGCAATGCAACAGCTATCTTTCTGAAAATAGATTCTGTACAAGCAATCTCATATGTTAATTTATAAAAAAGGCCCTGTTAGGAGGCTCTCCCCCCACACAACCCGGCCAGGAGGGGTTCCACAAATCCAAGTGCCAGCACTACAGGAGGTAAGCAGGACAGCCCACAGGTCTAGAAAAACTCAGCATCAGGAAGGAGGGGAGAACTAAGGCTAAGGAAGCCAGAGCTCTCGTGGCCAACCACTGTTCGAATCCCAGCCCTGGCAGCTTGGAAAACACGCTGAGCGCACACGCGTGTGTGCCCCAAATCCTGACAGGATGGAGAGGTGGAGACGTGATGGTGGTATAACCACGCCCCTGGAGGAGGGGGCGTCCTCCTGCTCTGACAATTACTTTTTTAAAAGGAAGAAAAGGAGAAGAGAAACAGAGAAGGGTTGGGAGCGTGGGAGGAGATGGGCCTGGCAGTGAATCGAAGTGATTTTCAATCAATTCTGCCCCTGCCTCTGTAGTCAAGTGTTCAGTCCCCTCTTCCTCCTCTCTCCGCCCTCCCCTCCTTCCTTCCACGCTACGAAGAAACCGGAGGTGGGTGAGCCCTGAGAAAAGGACCAGGGGGACATAGCCAAGGCTTAGGTCCAGTCCCGGACACAGCAAACCGGCACCCTCCCAGGACCTCCCGCGGTCCCGTGGAAGTGAGCCCGCCTGCTGCCATTGCCTAGCCTACCCAGCTCTGGTCCCGCGTCTGCGGCCTTCTGGGCGAGCGCCACGGGGCAGGCGCAGGAGGCCATGAGCACGCGCCCACAGCACAGTGGGGCCACACCAGGGGCCTGATGAGCGCTGAGGAAAGCCAGCGAGCCGCAGCGGTCAGGATGAGAGCCCTGCGCTGCCACGGCGTTATCTGCGTTCTCCACGCTCCAGAGCCCCTCCAGACAGCGGCCTGCAGCCTGCATACCATGGGGTTGTGCAAGTGCTTGAATCCTACCGGCTTTAACGCGGGCCGTCCAACAAGACCGTAAGCTCACACGATGCCCGTTTCAGTACCAGAGAGCAGTGACGACCACCCTGGCCCTCAGGGGGTCCGCGTCCAGTTCCACAAAGCCAGAGCTGTTCCTGGGTTCAAAGGGCCAGTGCTGCTGGAAAGGCCCATGGCCCGGGGCAGGGAGGTCTGGGGGCAGGGGAGGTGCGCTCAGGGAGCAGCCTTCTGGCCAACCACTTTCCTAGGAGGGATGGCGCAGAACTGACCTCGGGCCACTTCTCCACCTGTTTCAAGGTAACAGGTGAAAACCCAGGCACGTTCAAATGCGATTCGCTTTTCTAACACCTTCACCTGTCCAAACTGCCAAAGAAAGGTCCTTATAAAACGTGTGCAAATACCGTGCCAGTCCTCCAAGAGCCGAAGGCAAAGCCCCGCGGAGCATAAACAAGCTCGAAGTTCGCGCAGGACAGGTTTGCACATCTACATATTCCAGCAACTCCACAGACAGCAACCGCAGCCTGACCGCAACATCCCTTCATGGTCTTCCACAAATATTTACTGACCACCGCGCCCAGCACCCTCTGAGGTTCTCGAGGACTGACCGGTGGCTAGAACACACAACGCCGCTGCCCCCAGCAAGCCTGCAGGATGCTTTTCTCCAGGCAGTCAGAGTTTTATAACTAGCAGTGCATCCTCTGCTGAGTACACACTCCTCCTCACATAAGAACTGGGAGAAACAGGACGCACAGAGGCAGTCCCTTAGATCAGGGGGACAGAGTGAAGAGTCTGAAATAAATCCCCACATCTATCGCCAATTTACTGTCTGAAGGGTGCCAGGGCAGCTCAAAGAAGAAAGGTGCTTTAATCAACAGTGCTGGGATGACCTGACAGCCACAGGCGAGAGCGAGCGCTGGCTCGGAGACCCAGGCCTAAGGCCCATGGCTATGAACTCTCAGAGGGAAACGGGCATAGTGGTCAGGCCCTGTGTCGGACAGTGAACGGCTTCTCAGCTCTAACAGCAAAAGCACGAGCAGCAAAAGAAAAAAAAAAAAAACAGATAAACCGGACTTCAGCAAGTGAAACGTGTGTGTCTTTCAAAGTAGCCATCAAGAAAGGGAAAAGACCGGGCCAGCTACGAGCCAGTGGTTACACATGGATTTGGGGAAACTTAGTGTGAAAACCCAGGGCTGCGGGAACCAGCAGTTAGCGTAATGGCTGTGTCGCTGAACTCCCACATAGTCGACCGCGGTTTGAGTCCCAGACCCGGTGGCTTAAAACTCACGCCGGGCGCATGTGCGTGCCCAAGGTCCCAAGAGGAGAATGGAGGAGAAGGGATTGCGGCGTGACCATCCCCCCCGGGGGGTGATTTCTCTCTTTCTGTCTCTATGTCTCTCTGCCTGTCTGGCGAGCGCATGCGCCCTATAGCGAAAACCTCTCAAAAAAAAAAAAAAAGAAAAAGAAAAAAAAAGAAAACCCAGCTGCACCGTATCGCACACCTGCACCCAGGGACGCCCAGTGTGCACAACCAGGGCCGCACCAGCACCGTATCGAGCACATACATGCATGTACAGGAAAAACTGGTATGTACAGAATCCAGGGCTATCTGTGGTTCCAGCATCACACAGGGTCTGTATGCCCCAGGGAGAAGGGGGATCACAGTACTTTAAAGGGGTGAGTGAGTGGTGAGTGACTGAAATCTCTGTACAGCTGTTTTTAAAAATCAGTGCATAAGGAATTGAGGAGTCGAGTGGAACAGCCGCACTGTCTGTATCCAGGGAACTTGAAAAATGAAAAGGGTTCTTTGGCCGCGATAAGATGGAGGTGTCATGCAGACTGACCCACCCACCCGGCTTCATTCCCCGATCTCTTCACGCTTCAAGGCAGGCTTGCCTGGGGACCCCCTGAAAGACAGTGTCCCTCCCTCAAGACGAGGGCAATAGCCCTTGAGGAGCAGGGCCAAAGGTTCAGCTAGAGCCTGGGGGAAGGCAGAGGGCTCTCCCCGGGGCTCAGCGATGGGGACGCAGGGGGTGAAGGACCCCTACACTGGCTCCAGAGCGGACAGGAGGGGCTGGCTGTCAGCTCACGACCCAGGAGGACGAGGCAGTGCCAGGAGCATCCTGGGGCCCAGCTGAGCGTCTCCTGCTGCATGCACCGAGCTCTTCCCGGTACCTGTGGTTACCGGCCCCACCGCCCCCCCACCCCGTACCTGTG